>NC_071637.1:3170512-3488012 GCF_014839835.1 Dryobates pubescens
ATAGAATAGACCAGGTTGGAAGAGACCTTCAAGGTCATCATGTCCAACCTATCATCCAACACCACTTAATCAACTAAGCCATGGCACCAAGCACCCTATCAAGTCTCCTCCTGAACACCTCCAGTGATGGTGACTCCACCACCTCCCCAGGCAGCCCATTCCAATGGGCAATGTCTCTGTGAAGAACTTCTTCCTAACATCCAGCCTGAACCTCCCCTGGCACAGCTTGAGGCTGTTTCCTCTTGTCCAGTCATTTTTTACATGTGAGATGAGATCAACCCCCAGCTAGCTTCCACCTCCTCTGAGGTAGAAGCTGTGGCCATGGCACTTGGGGCCCTGGTTTGAGGCCATGCTGGGGTTGGGTTGCTGGTTGGCCTGGATGATCTCAGAGGGCTTTTCCAACCCAAGCAATTCTGTGATTCTGGGATCTTTGTTCTCCCCCTACCAGTGCACCACCCTACAACCAGAGTCACTACAACCCTCTTGGGGTGTTTGTCCTTTTGGCAGAGGGTAAATATGCTCCATCCAAGCACTCCCCTTCAGGGTGGAGACAATGATCTCAAAGGTCTCTTCCAACCTGGCCCATTCCATTCCATTCCATTCCATTCCATTCCATTCCATTCCATTCCATTCTTTTCTATTCCCTTCCATCCCATCCTATTCTATTCTATTCTGTTCTGTTCTATTCTATTCTATCCCATTCCATCCCATCCTATTCTATTCCATTCCATTCTATTGTATTCTATTCTATTCCATTCTATTCCATTCCATTCCATTCCATTCTATCCTATTCTATTCTGTTCTATTCTATTCTATTCCATTCCATTCCATCCCATTCTATTCTATTCTATTCTATTCTATTCTATTCTATTCTATTCTATTCTATTCTATTCTATTCTATCCCATTCCATTCTATCCCATTCCATTCTATTCCATTCCATTCCATTCCATTCCATTCCATTCCATTCCATTCCATTCCATTCCATTCCATTCTTCTCTATTCCATTCCATCCCATTCTATTCTATTCTATTCTGTTCTATTCTATCCCATTCCATTCCATTCCATTCCATTCCATTCCATTCCATTGTATTCTATTCTATTCCATTCTATTCCATTCCATTCTATCCTATTCTATTCTGTTCTATTCCATTCCATTCCATTCCATTCCATTCCATTCCATTCCATTCCATTCTATCCTATTCTATTCTGTTCTGTTCTATTCTATTCTATTCTATTCTATCCCATTCCATTCCATTCCATTCCATTCCATTCCATTCCATTCCATTCCATTCCATCCTATCCTATCCTATCCTATCCTATCCTATCCTATCCTATCCTATCCTATTCTATTCTATTCTATTCTATTCTATTCTATTCTATTCTATTCTATTCTATTCCATTCCATTCCATTCTATCCTATTCTATTCTGTTCTATTCTATTCCATTCCATTCCATTCCATTCCATTCCATTCCATTCCATTCCATTCCATTCTATCCTATTCTATTCTATCCCATTCCATTCTATCCCATTCCATTCTATCCCATTCCATTCCATTCCATTCCATTCCATCCTATTCTATTCGATTCGATTCAATTCGATTCCATTCCATTCCATTCCATTCCATTCCATTCCATTCTATTCTATTCTATTCTATTCTATTCTATTCCATTCCATTCCATTCCTTTCCATTCCTTTCCATTCCATCCCATCCCATCCCATCCCATCCCATCCCATCCCATCCCATCCCATCCCATCCCATTCCATTCCATTCCATCCCATCCCTTTCCATTCCATTCCATCCCATTCCATTCCATTCTACTCTATCTGTTCAGTGGTTAGTAAGCCCTGCTTGGCAGGGCAGATGGTTGGGCTGCCACAGCCACCCGGTCTCCTGGCAGGCAGTGATCTCACACCACTGGGCTGTGCTCCTGGGGTGCCAGGCTGTGCCATGGGACCAACAGGAACCCAGGGCCCCTGGCAAGGGCTGCAGGGCAAGGGGCTGGGCAACGTGAAGAGGGTCCTGTGAGCACTTCTGTGGCCAAAAGGAATGTGCAGAAATGAGGTAAAGGGAAATGTCTGCATGAAGATGATCATTCCTGGGGGTTGGCAGCACCTCTGAGCAGGAGCCAAGCCATAGCCACAAAGAGCAGAGGTGGTGGCAGCCTCATCCCTGGAGGTCTTTTAAGGCCAGGCTGGATGTGGCTGTGAGCAACCTGCTGCAGTGTGAGGTGTCCCTGGCCATGGCAGGGGGGTTGGCACTGTCTGAGCCTTGAGCTCCCTTCCAACCCTGACAGTTCTGTGGTTCTCTGACTCCTTTCTCCTCTGGTGTTTGATTTTGTCCAAATTGTTTTTCCAGACAGTGGGAATCAGCTTTGCTTTCCCCACCCCCACCTACCCCCCACATGAGCAGCATAACAATTGGCCACCCAGCTGAGTTCCTGTGCCTGGGGGGTTTGCTCACAGCTGATGTTCACCTTTGAATTGCAGCAGGACAACCAAATCCAGAGCTAGCAGGTAGAAAACAATCACAGAATTGTCAGGGTTGGAAAGGACCTGAAGGATCAGCCAGTTCCAAGCCCCCTGCCATGCCCTGGACACCTTCCAATCCCTATCCTGCAGAGCTTACAGCCCCTATAGGAGAGAGACTGCAGGCACCGCTTTATGGACTAGAAGCAGGGACCTTAAGAGCCTATATAAAGCATATCTAAGCTCCAGGAAAGGCTCTCCTTGACTTCCCTGGGTTTTTTTGGATCATGCTCAGGGAAATTAAGCAGGTTGCCAGCATTCACACAGTGTTTGTACAAAAGCCAGAGCCCAAAAGCTACATCTGCTGAGCTCCAGCATTCGCTCTCAAGCCAGCCCGCTGCTGGAGGTGCTGGAATGGCAGCAGCAACCTGCTCCACTCTGAAGCTCTAGCTGCCAGCCTGCCAATGCTTTTATTTCTCTGACCTATTCCACTGCTCAGATCCAGGATTTGAATCCTTGAGCAGGAAAGAATCAGTGGCATCACTGGACAGGCACCAGCGAGGCCTGTGGCAATTCATTAGCCCCAGAGAAAAGGGAAGGAAACTAATTGTGAGGAATCAGGATGAGGCATTTGGGTCACCAGGGTGATCCATCACAGAATCACTGAATGGTTTGCATTGGAAGGGACCTTCAAGAGCATCCAGTTCCAACTCCAATGTCATGGGCAAGGACACCTCCATTGATGATCTGGATGAGGGGATTGAGACAGTCATCAGCACATTTGCAGATGACACCAAGCTGGGAGCAGATGTTGATCTGTTAGAGGGTAGGAGAGCTCCGCAGAGGGACCTCAACCAACTGGACAGATGGGCAGAGGCCAACAGGATGGCATTCAACAAGTCCAAGTGCCAGGGGCTGCACTTTGGCCACAGCAACCCCAGGCAGAGCTACAGGCTGGGGACAGAGTGGCTGAGAGCAGCCAGGCAGAAAGGGACCTGGGGGTAGTGGTTGACAGCAGCTGAACAGGAGCCAGCAGTGTGGCCAGAGGGCCAAGAAGGCCAAGGGCATCCTGGCCTGCATCAGGCAGAGTGTGGCCAGCAGGAGCAGGGAAGTCATTGTGCCCTGTGCTTAGCACTGCTGAGGCCACACCTTGAGTCCTGTGTCCAGTTCTGGGCTCCTCAGTTTCAGAAGGACATTGAGAGACTTGAAGGTGTCCAGAGAAGGGCAACAAAGCTGGGGAGGGGTCTGGAGCACAGCCCTGTGAGGAGAGGCTGAGGGAGCTGGGGTTGCTTAGCCTGCAGAAGAGGAGGCTCAGGGGAGACCTCATTGCTCTCTCCAACTCCCTGAAGGGAGGTTGGAGCCAGGTGGGGGTTGGTCTCTTCTCCCAGGCAGCCAGCACCAGAACAAGAGGACACAGTCTCCAGCTGTGCCAGGGGAGGTTTAGGCTGGAGGTGAGGAGAAAATTCTTCCCAGAGAGAGTTGTTAGCCATTGGAATGTGCTGCCCAGGAAGGTGGTGGAGTCCCCATCCCTGGGGCTGTTCAAGAGGGGACTGGACGTGGCACTTGGTGCCATGGTTTAGTTGATCAGATGGTGTTGGGTGACAGGTTGGACTTGATGATCTCTGAGGTCTTTTCCAGCCTGGTTGATTCTGTGATTCCATGAGCTCTTGTGGCTCCTAGGGCCAGCCTGAAGGGGGCTGATTTGTGACTCACAGCAAAGATCTCAGCTTCCCTTTTTGGCTGAGGTCTTACAGGCAGCCGCCAGAAAACCACTGCTGGAGGTTTTCAGGTTAAATGCCCTTGAGCTTGGGATGTGACAAAAGCCTCTTCTGGAGGAGAAGGTGAGGCAGTGACTCTGTTTGAGGCAGGGAATCTGAAGAGAGAGCATCCTGAGAGGCTTCATTTAGAGATCTCCTTGCCGCTGTCGCAGGGCTCTGCTGCTCTATTTTTGTTCCCTTTGTTTTGGTTGCAAAAGAGAACACAGATGATTCCAACTGCCCTCTGACTAGGAAGGATGATTAGGAAGAAAAGCAATGCTGCATTCCCTCCTCCTCCTCCTCTTAGCCAAGGAGGAATTTGCATGTTCTAATAATGGGTGTAAATTCAACAGCTCTGAACAAAGCAGCAAGCCCAGACAGCTGCTGAACGTGGTGGCAGCTCCCCACACACCACCCTGTCTTCTAAGCAAGAGATCAGTAGCAGCACTTGGGAAGGGGCACATGGTGAGATGGGAAGCAGAAATCAGAATCCCAGCCTTGCTCCATCAGTACAGGCCTTCAGTCCTGGGGTTTTGTACAGATCTGGGCCACAGCATAGGCTTCAGCCACTGCTCAGAGGTCCACCATGCCAAGCTCTAGAGGTGTCCATGTTTCATCTGAGTGTGGAGGGTCATATCTGAGTGTGGAGGGTCATGTTTGAGTGTGGAGGGTTCATATTTGACTGTGGAGGGTCATATCTGAGTGTGGAGGGTCATGTTTGAGTGTGGAGGGTTCATATTTGACTGTGGAGGGTCATATCTGAGTGTGGAGGGTCATGTTTGAGTGTGGAGGGTTCATATTTGACTGTGGAGGGTCATATCTGAGTGTGGAGGGTCATGTTTGAGTGTGGAGGGTCATATCTGAGTGTGGAGGGTCATGTTTGACTGTGGAGGGTCATATCTGAGTGTGGAGGGTCATGTTTGAGTGTGGAGGGTTCATATTTGGCTGTGGAGGGTCATATCTGAGTGTGGAGGGTCATGTTTGAGTGTGGAGGGTCATATCTGAGTGTGGAGGGTCATGTTTGACTGTGGAGGGTCATATCTGAGTGTGGAGGGTCATGTTTGACTGTGGAGTGTCATATCTGAGTGTGGAGGGTCATATCTGAGTGTGGAGGGTCATGTTTGAGTGTGGAGGGTTCATATTTGACTGTGGAGGGTCATATCTGAGTGTGGAGGGTCATGTCTGAGTGTGGAGGGTCATATCTGAGTGTGGAGTGTCATGTTTGAGTGTGGAGGGTCATATCTGAGTGTGGAGGGTCATGTTTGAGTGTGGAGGGTCATATCCGAGTGTGGAGGGTCATGTTTGACTGTGGAGTGTCATATCTGAGTGTGGAGGGTCATATCTGAGTGTGGAGGGTCATGTTTGAGTGTGGAGGGTTCATATTTGACTGTGGAGGGTCATATCTGAGTGTGGAGGGTCATGTTTGAGTGTGGAGGGTCATATCTGAGTGTGGAGGGTCATGTTTGAGTGTGGAGGGTCATATCTGAGTGTGGAGGGTCATGTTTGAGTGTGGAGGGTCATATCTGAGTGTGGAGGGTCATGTTTGACTGTGGAGTGTCATATCTGAGTGTGGAGGGTCATATCTGAGTGTGGAGGGTTCATATTTGACTGTGGAGGGTCATATCTGAGTGTGGAGGGTCATGTTTGAGTGTGGAGGGTTCATATTTGATTGTGGAGGGTCATATCTGAGTGTGGAGGGTCATGTTTGAGTGTGGAGGGTCATATCTGAGTGTGGAGGGTCATGTTTGAGTGTGGAGGGTTCATATTTGACTGTGGAGGGTCATATCTGAATGTGGAGGGTCATGTTTGACTGTGGAGGGTCATGTTTGAGTGTGGAGGGTCATGTTTGACTGTGGAGGGTCATGTTTGAGTGTGGAGGGTTCATATTTGACTGTGGAGGGTCATATCTGAGTGTGGAGGGTCATGTTTGAGTGTGGAGGGTTCATATTTGACTGTGGAGGGTCATATCTGAATGTGGAGGGTCATGTTTGAGTGTGGAGGGTCATATCTGAGTGTGGAGGGTCATGTTTGAGTGTGGAGGGTCATATCTGAGTGTGGAGGGTCATGTTTGAGTGTGGAGGGTTCATATTTGACTGTGGAGGGTCATATCTGAATGTGGAGGGTCATGTTTGAGTGTGGAGGGTCATATCTGAGTGTGGAGGGTCATGTTTGATTGTGGAGGGTCATATCTGAGTGTGGAGGGTCATGTTTGATTGTGGAGGGTCATATCTGAGTGTGGAGGGTCATGATTGACTGTGGAGGGTCATATCTGAGTGTGGAGATTTCAGGGCCAGGGAGGTGGTGGAGTCACCATCTCTGGAGAAGTTCAGGAGGGTCTTGGATGTGGCACTTGGAGCCATGGTTTAGTTGTCAGGAGGTGCTGGGTGACAGCTTGGACTTGATGATCTCTGAGGTCTTTTCCAACCTGATTGATTCTATGAGTCTATGATTTTCAAGAAACAACTTCTCAGAATCCCAGAGTGCCAGCTTGGAAGGGACCCCAAGGATCATCTGCTCCAACCTGTTTAGGTGACAGCAGAGTTGCACTGAGCTGCCCCAGCACCCTGCCAGGCTGAGCCTTCATCCTGCCCAGTGCAGGGCACTCCACTTCTTCCCCTGGGAGATGATTTCAGGGGCTGACTGTGCTCATGGGGAAATATTATCTCCTGGAGTGCAGTGGGAATGTCCCCAGCAGTGCCTTGTCCCCATCACCTCCTGCCTTTGCCATGGCACTCCTTGTAACAAAGGAGTCTCCATGCTCCTGGTATCCTCCTTATGCCAGGACAGATCCCTTGGATAGAGCCATGAAGCAAATGCTTTGAGGCCAGCACCCTGTGCAAGCCAACCCTTCAGCTTTGCCTAATTGCACTGTGCACATCCAGTGATGAAGCTTAGGGTCCAGTGTTGCCACCTGGTTTGCTTGTAAGAGAGGAGAAGTCTCAGCTGGGATGCCCAGGGAGTGGTTCTGCTCTGCTTGGCTTTTCTCCTTGCTTGCTTTCTTACTTTTTTTCAAAGCAGTTCTCATTCTGTAGTGGCCTGCAAGTCATTTAGAGGAGAGCTGGCTTGAAAGGCCTGGACAGATGTCAGGATGGCAGAGGAGAGAGGTGACTGATCAGCTCTGCAGAGCTTCCATGAGCACTGTTTATTTGCTGTGCACAGCCGAGCTCGTTCTGTACTCCATCACCATGGCAGCTTATTGACATCCAGGCATCTGCACAGACACCCTCAGAGCATCTTCCCATGACTGCAAATGAGGGCAATGGAGATGCCAGAAGATATCCTGAGTAAGGGACAGTGCACAAAGGAGCCAATGTAAAGTGCAAATACACCCAAGTCACAGCATCACAGAATTGTCAGGGCTGGAAGGGTCCTCAAGGCTCAGCCAATGCCAACCCCCCTGCCATGGGCAGGGACACCTCACACCACAGCAGGTTGCTCACAGCCACCTCCAGCCTGGCTGCAAACACCTCCAGGTAGGAGGCTTCCACCACCTCCCTGGGCAGCCTGTGCCAGGCTCTCACCACCCTCCTGGGGAATAACTTCTTCCCCACATCCAAGCTGAATCTCCCCACTTCCAGTTTTGCTCCATCCCCCCCAGTCCTATCACTCCCTGACACCCTCAGGAGTCCCTCCCCAGCTTTCTTGGAGCCCCCTGCAGATCCTGGAAGGCCACAATTAGGTCTCCTCAGAGCCTTCTCTTCTCCAGCCTGCACAACCCCAACAAGAGTTGTGCTGTGCTCACAGCAGAGCAGCTCCAGCCCTCTGCTCCTCCTCGTGGCCCTTCTCTGGACACCTTCCAGCACCTCCAGAGCCTTCCTGGCACAGAGGCTCCAGAACTGGCCCCAGAGCTGCAGCTGTGGTCTCAGCAGAGTGGAGCAGAGGGGCAGAATCCCCTCCCTGGCCCTGCTGGCCACACTTCTCTTGCTGCAGCCCAGGCTCTGCTTGGCTCTCTGGGCTGCAAGTGCTCACTGCTGGCTCCTGCTGAGCTTCTGCTTCCCCAGCACCCCCAAGGCCTTTCCTTCAGGGCTTCTCTCAAACCAGCCCCTGCCCAGCCTATATTGGTGCCTGGGATTCCCCTGCCCCAGCTGCAGGACCTTGCTCTTGGTCTTGTTGAACCTCCTGAGGTTGGCTTGGGCCCAGCTCTGCAGCCTGTCCAGGTCCCTCTGGATGGATCCCTTCCCTCCTGCTATCAGCCACAGCACGCAGCTTGGTGCTGAGGGAGCTCAGTGCCTCTGTCCATGCCACCAACAAAGATGTTAAACAACTGTGGCCCCAGGACTGATCCCTGAGGGACTCCACTTGTCACTGGCCTCCACCTGGACATGGAGCATTGACAGCCACTCTCTGGGTGCAGCCTTCAAGCCAGATCTTTATCCACTGGCAGTCAGAATGATCTCAGCACCTATAGCAGATCCCAGCTACCCAAACTGCTGATAGAAGACAAGCCCTTGGCATTCTGTGAGTGCTCTAAAAGGCAAAGAAGTCTCAGCACTGCTCTCCCAGTGCATGGCCTCACTTCTCCAGAGGAGATCAGAGCAAGGGCTAGTCATGAAGTGACATCTGTCCCATCACATCACCCATGGAGAGCCAAAGAGAGACTGTGGCTGGGGAAGGATTCAAGTGAAGCATTTCCCCAGATTTCCTCCCTTGCCTCCAGGAACTGAGGCACCATAGCTGCCTCTCACTGCTCTTCAGCAGAGGTCAGACACCTAAATACTTTGGCCACTAGGATGAGCAGGCTGGAGTTCCTAAAGCAGCTGGGCAGGTTTGGCAGCAGTCCAGGAATGGAATGGAATGGAATGGAATGGAATGGAATGGAATAGAATAGAATAGAATAGAATAGAATAGAATAGAATAGAATAGAATAGAATAGAATAGAATAGAATAGAATTAACCAGGTTGGAAAAGACCTTCCAGATCATCAAGTCCAACCTGTCACCCAACACCATCAAATAACTAAACCATGGCTCCAAGTGCCACATCCAAGCCCCTCTTGAACACCTCCAGGGATGGGGACTCCACCACCTCCCTGGGCAGCACATCCCAAGGGCCAATCTCTCTAGCTGGCAAGAACTTTCTCCTCACCTCCAGCCTAAACTACCCCTGGCACAGCTTGAGACTGCAAGGTCAGCTGGGGCAGGTATTGCACTTATTGAGGGAAGGTTAAGAAAGCAGCAGAGACTGTCTGCAGGCAGCAGAGAGCACAGCAGTTGCAGCTTCTGCCCCCGAATCCACTGTTGATTCAGCTCAGGCTTCTTGTTTCCCAGTGCAACTCTTCCACTTAGAGGAAGATGGCAGCCCTCTAAATATCCTGAGCTGGATCTTGGAGGAGGCTCCAACCTGTGCAAACCATTCCTGTTTGACTGGGCTCCACACTGTGTACCCAACAAGGGGCAGGGAGAGCTCTGCCTGCTGTGGGAGTCCTCCTGGCTCTGCTGCTGTTGCTAAGCTCTGTGCCACGTACACCATCTGCAGCTCTGCACACTCTGCAAGCCACACCAGCTGGGCAGAGCTGCTTCTTGCCAGACAAAACTCCAAGCCTCAGCACTTGCTGTGCTGGTCCATGGAGGAGATCCACCACAGGACCCTTGGGATGCTTGCAGGGTATGGCAGGGGGCCAAATTCCCCATGCTGCAGCTGCACCCTGGTCAGCTCTGAACGGGGCTAAGCTGGCCACAGCTTGAGCACCACTCTGGCCAGCAGACACTTGGTTGGCATTTGAACCATTTCAGTAAGAGCAAAGTAGAGCTTCAATGACACTTCACAGGCCTGCCTCAGTTTCCCATGTGAGTGCCATCAGTCATGATTCTGCCTTTCCTTTTATTCATTCCTTAATGGCTCTCCAGCTGTCTCTCTCAGAATCAACCAGGTTGGAAGAGACCTCCGAGGTCATCAAGTCCAACTGATCACCTAACCCTAACTAATCAGCTAGACCATGGCACTAAGAGCCTCATCCAGGCTCTTCTTAAACACCTCCAGGGATGTTGACCCCACCACCTGTGGTCTCTTTTGTCTGAATGCCCCCAGGTACTACCATCCCTGGAGGTGTTTGCAGCCAGGCTGGAGGTGGCTGTGAGCAACCTGCTGCAGTGTGAGGTGTCCCTGGCCATGGCAGGGGGGTTGGCACTGGCTGAGCCTTGAGCTCCCTTCCAACCCTGACAGTTCTGTGAGTCAGTGACTCTAGGTACCACCATGCACCATCTCCCTGGGTTTCGGGCCACAGAACTTTACCATTTCCTACCTCAAACACTTTTCTTCCTCTCCAAGGTCCCTCCCATCACCTCTGAAATGTTCATACAGTCAAAGTGCAAGCCACCCATCTCAGTGAACTACTCTTGCATCCTGGGTCTCATGTCCCCTCCTATAGAGCTGGGCCAGGACTTGGAGAGGTCCCTAAATGCATCCTGAGCAGCAAGAAACCCAGAGCACGTAGAGGGGCAGTCCCTGTGTTTCAGGGGAGGTTCTTGTGCTCATTTTGCACTCCCCTCCAGCCAGTTTTACAGCTTTATCAGTGCAGTTAATGAGGTACATTTGGGGCTCTCTTCCTGGAGCAGGGGAAAGAAGAAAAAGCCTCAAATCTCAACCACAGTTTTCTGATTCAACAGTGAAACCAGAGCAGGGGCAAGGATCTTAAAACTCAAGGCACACTGAGGATCAGCTTTCCAGCTTACTCTGCTATTTCTTCCTCTCTTAAAATGACTCAGCTGTGAAGTTTGACACCCTGAGCTCCTTAGGGCTGGCAAACAGAAGCACTCAATCCCACTGACACCTCTTGTCTCACTATTATTTCTAGAGCAGTCGACATGGCAATTAGGGGAACACAAATGTTCTCAGACTCAGAGGATGGCAGGAGATGTGAAGGGAGAAAAACCTTCCTGAACCTCTCCAAGGCAGACCCTGCTCCTTGAACACCACAAATCTCTACACAATCCCTTGTCTTTCATGCTTAAAGGGTCACACTGCAAACAAGGTGAGCTGCCAGGTACACCTGGGCCTTGCTCTTGCCTCCATTCTCCACTCTTAACCCACCAGAAAGTATTTAAGGCAAGCTTTCAAACAGCCTGTCTGAACAAAACCCAGGGATCTTTCCCCCTTTCATAGAATCAATAAGGTTGGAAAAGACCTCAGAGATCATCAAGTCCAACCTACCACCCAACACCTCAGGACTACTAAACCATGGCACCAAGTGCCTCATCCAAGCCTTTCTTGAACACCTCCATGGATGGGGACTCCACCACCTCCCTGGGCAGCACATCCCAATGGCCAACAACTCTCTCTGGGAAGAACTTTCTCCTCACCTCCAGCCTAAAGTTCCCCTGGCACAGCTTGAGACTGTGTCCTCTTGTTCTGCTGCTGGTTGCCTGGGAGAAGAGACCAACCCCCACCTGGCTACAACCTCCCTTCAGGGAGTTGCAGAGAGCAATGAGGTCTCCCCTGAGCCTTCTCTTCTCCAGGCCAAGCAACCCCAGCTCCCTCAGCCTCTCCTCACAGGGCTGTGCCCCAGACCCCTCCCCAGCTTTGTTGCCCTTCTCTGGACACCTTCAAGTCTCTCAATGTCCTTCTTAAACTGAGGAGCCCAGAACTGGACCCAGGATTCAAGGTGTGGGCTGAGCAGTGCTGAGCACAGGGCACAAGGACTTCTCTGCTCCTGCTGGCCACACTCTTCCTGATGCATCACTGCTCACTTGGTTCCTTGCTGTATGGCATAGGAAGCAGAAGGGTGAGCTGAGCAGCTTGAGCAAGAGCCACCAGCTGAGGCAGTGGTCTGCTTTGCCATGTGGGCTAATCAAGGGTATAGGAGCACCCAGACAAAGGAAAGTATTGCACCTAGCATCTGTGTCCAGAAAAGCTGGGAGAAACAAACAACAAAACCAAACCAGAACCCAAACCAAACCAAAAACCCCAAACAAACAAAAACCCCAAACAAAACCAACCAAAGAACCAAACAAAAAAACCCAAACAACCGAGGAGACCTAATTGTGGCCTTCCAGGATCTGCAGGGGGCTACAGGAAAGCTGGGGGGGGGACTTTTGAGGGTGTCAGGGAGGGATAGGACTGGGGAGGATGGAGCAAAACTAGCAGTGGGGAGATTCAGCTTGGCTGTTAGGAAGAAGTTGTTGCCCATGAGGGTGGTGAGAGCCTGGCACAGGCTGCCCAGGGAGGTGGTGGAAGCCTCCTGCCTGGAGGTGTTTGCAGCCAGGCTGGAGGTGGCTGTGAGCAACCTGCTGTAGTGTGAGGTGTCCCTGGCCATGGCAGGGGGGTTGGAACTGGCTGAGCCTTGAGGTCCCTTCCAAGCCTGACAATTCTGTGATAAACCAAACAACATGTAAAAACCCCCAAACCAAGCAACCAAAACAAACAACCCCCCCCCCAAACCAAGCCAACCAAAAGAAACAAAGAGGCAGTAAAGGAGAATTTCCAAGTTCAAACCTCAAGCCAAACCACAGCTAAGATCATAAAATCATAGAGCAGTGTAGGTTTGAAAAGCCCTCAAAGATCATCGAGTCCAACCATCACCCCAGCACCACCGTGGCTGTTAAACCATCTCCTGAAGTGCCACGGCTACAAAGTCACTTGGAGGGAAGAGGAAATGCAAAGAATCTGTATTTAATCCCATTTCCAAGTGGTGGGATGTGAAAAGAGAAGGACAAGTCCTGCAAAGAGGTGACAAGGGCCACTAAAACTCCTGCTGAAGCTGTGTCTCACATATGTCCTTTCATATGTGCCAGGTAGACCCTGGAGTGTTTTGCTCTCCAGGGCTCCTGCAGCATGGCTGCAGTAAATGCCATCCCTGGGCAACGTTTGCCAGCTCTGGTGTCCATCAGCAGCTTTCCCTTTCACACAAATCACTCCAGAAATGCCAACATGAGGCTGGTGGAACACTGGAACAGGTTGCCCAGGGAGGTGGTTGAGGCCCCATCCCTGGAGATATTCATGGTGAGGCTAGACAGGGCTCTCAGTATCCTGATCCAGTTGAGGATGTCCCTGCTGGCTGCAGGGGAAGGTTGGACTGGATGAGCTTTGGTGGTGCCTTCCAAGCCAGACCATCCCATGGGTCTATGGTTCAGTGATTCTGTGGTTCTGTGATTCTGTAATTGTGTGATTCTATGATTGGGTGATTCTGTGATTGGCTGATTCTGTGGTTCTGTGGTTCTCTGATTCTATGATTCTGTGGTTTTCTATTCTATGATTCAGTGATTCTGTGATTCAGTGATTCTGTGATTCAGTGATTCTGTGATTCAGTGATTCTATGATTCAATGATTCTGTGATTCAGTGATTCTGTGATTCAGTGATTCTATGATTTAGTGATTCTATGATTCAATGATTCTATGATTCTATGATTCTGTGATTCAGTGATTCTATGATTTAGTGATTCTATGATTCAGTGCTTCTATGAGTCAGTGATTCTATGATACAGTGAGTCTATGATACAGTGATTCTGTGATTCAGTGATTCTATGATTCAATGATTCTGTGATTCAGTGATTCTATGATTTAGTGATTCTATGATTCAGTGCTTCTATGAGTCAGTGATTCTATGATACAGTGAGTCTATGATACAGTGATTCTGTGATTCAGTGATTCTGTGATTCAGTGATTCTGTGATTCAATGATTCTATGATTTAGTGATTCTCTGATTCAATGACTCTCTGATTTAATGATTCTATGATTCAGTGATTCTGTGATTCAATGATTCTCTGATTCTATGATTCAGTGATTCTCTGATTCAATGATTCAGTGATTCTGTGATTCAATGATTCTCTGATTCAGTGATTCTCTGATTCTATGATTCAGTGATTCTCTGATTCAATGATTCTCTGAATCTCTGATTCAGTGATTCTATGAGTCTCTGATTCTCTGCTTCTATTCTTGCTGCAGCACAGAAGGGTTTGCTAACCTGTTAGCTGCAGGAGCTGAAAAAGCCACGCAGGAAGAGCAGGGCTGATGGCAACCCAAGCAAGCCCAGGGGAGCCCCTGCCCCGCCGAGCAGCTCAGCCTGGCAGCCTCCCGCTGCCCGGCCGCGCCGGCGTGTCCCAGATAGTGCTCATGCCGCGAAGCGCCTGGCGCCCACTCAGCCAGGCGCCGACAAAAATACCCCGGCAGCAGAAAGAGCAGGATCAGCAGAAGCAGGCTCCGGCGAGAGGAGCAGTGCCGGGAAGCAGAGGCAGCCGCAGGGCAGCGAAGCTGCCGAGATCCAAAGATAGCAGCGGGCGGTGAGCGCAGGGAGGCTGCTCGGCGGCGGCGGGCGGCAGGGAACCTTGCAGCCAGCTCCGGCTGTGGCTGAGTGCGTTGAGGAGTGTGGCCGGCAGAGCCAGCGAGCTTCTCCTCCCCCTCTGCTCTGCCCTGCTGAGGCCACACCTGGAGTAGTGCATCCAGCTCTGGGCTGCCCAGTGCAGGAGGAACAGAGACCTGCTGGAGAGAGTCCAAGGGAGGGCTGCAAGGATGCTGAAGGGACTGCAGCACTGCCTGGGGAGGAGAGGCTGAGAGCCCTGGGGGGGCTTAGTCTGGAGAGGACTGAGAGGGGATCTGATCACTGTCGATCAATAGCTGAGGGCTGGTAGTCAGGAGGGAGGGGACAGGCTCTGCTCACTTGCTCCTTGGGATAAGACAAGGGGCAATGGATGGAAACTAGAGCACAGGAGGCTCCACCTCAACATGAGGAGGAACTTCTTCACTGTGAGGGTCCCAGAGCCCTGGAGCAGGCTGCCCAGAGAGGTTGTGGAGTCTCTTTCTCTGGAGCCTTTGCAGCCCTGTCTGGATGTGTTCCTGTGTGACCTGTGCTGGATTCTCTGCTCCTGCTCTGGCAGGGGGGTTGGACTGGATGATCTCTGGAGATCCCTTCCAACCCCTAACACCCTGTGAGCCTGAGGGCTCAGAAACTCCCTGCCTTCTCTGTCCCACCCATTCCCTGCCATGCATGGAGGCCAGCACAGAATCTTTTGCATCACTCCCTGGCTGGATGGTTGCTGCTGTGGGCACTTGGATCAGAGCAGCAGAGGAGATAGAAACAAACTCCTCCAGGCTGGGAAGCCACTCCCTGACCACTATAGGAGGACAAGCTGTTCAGATTTTGGCATGGAGGCTGAAACTTCTGAGGCCATCCACAGGGCAGCAGCACAGACATGGAATCACAGGAACATAGACTGGAAAGGGTTGGAAGGGACCTCCAGAGATCATCCAGTCTGATCTCCCTGCCCAAGCAGCATCTCCTAGGGCAGGAGACCAGAGAGGAAGACTCCACAACCTCCCTGGGCAGCCTGCTCCAGGGCTACAATACCCTCATAGTAAAGAAGTCTTTCCTTGTGTCGAGGTGGAGCTTCCTGGGTTCCAGTTTGTGTCCATTGCCCCTCATCCTGTCACAGGGCACCACTGAACAGAGCCTGGCCTCTTCTTCTTGACACCACCCTTCATGTATTTGGAACCATTGATCAGATCTCCTCTCAGCCTTCTCTTCTCCACACTAAGCAGCCCCAGGGCTCTCAGGCTTTCCTCATCAGATGTTCCATTCCCTTCATCATCCTTGCAGCCTCCGCTGGGCTCTCTCCAGTATATCCTTGTCCCTCCTGAACTGGGGAGCCCAGCACTGGACACAACACTCCAGACACAGTCAGCCCTGAATCCACAGCCCTTTTACAGCCCTCACAGCCCTCTGTATGCAGACAGCACCCCAGAGAATTGTCAGGGTTGGAAGGGACCTCAAGGCTCAGCCAGTTCCAACCCCCTGCCATGGCCAGGGACACCTCACACTGCAGCAGGTTGCTCACAGCCACCTCCAGCCTGGCTGCAAACACCTCCAGGCCGATGCCCTCACACTCAGCAGCCAACAATGGTGCCCCATGAAGCCACTTTGGCATGAGTGACCATTCTCTTCGTGCCTCAACCCCTGCACCTCCAGAAGGGACCTGCAAATCCTTCCCAGCACATCCAGATGCATTTTGTTGCTTGCAGACAGCCTCCTGTGTCCCAGCAGGAGCTGAGTGCTGAAGGAGCAACTCCTCTTACGTAGGAACCTTTTGATGAGTAAGATGCTGGCCTGCAGCTGCCAGTCTGTGCATCAGGCTCCTCATTAGGCTTTAAACTGTGAGATAAAGGAATCAACTGAAATGTCAGGCAGCAGCCTCCTGGCCTAAAAGGGGAACTTTCAAATAATAATAAGCAATAATAAAGCCCTGTGGTCTCTGCAGCTCTCTCCATTGCATGCAGCTGAATGGGGATAGGAGTTTACAGAAGGAAAAATCCATCCAGAGACCTCACCCATGGCCTTGGGCAAGCCTTTTATCACAGAGGGAACCATCAATTCCCTTCAGCAACTCCCTCATCAGGAGTGCAGAGCAACACTGCTGCAGCCCTGGGGCCGGCACGGATGGGGACTTGGAGATTGTAGTAGGTTCATAAAGGGTTTGGCTGGAAGGGACCTTCAGGATCATGCAGTTCCAGCCCCCTGTCATGGGCAGGGACACCTCCCATCAGCCCAGGTTGCTCAAGGCCTCATCCAGCCTTACCTTGAAGATCTCCAGAGAGGAGGCATCCACAGCCTCCCTGGGCAACCTGTGCCAGTGCCTCTTCACCCTCACTCTAAAGAATTTCTTCCTGATACCCAGCCTCAATCTGCCCTCCTCAAGCTTCAGTCCATTCCCTCCTGCCCTATCACTACAAGCCCTGGTAAATGTCCCTTGCTCAGGTCCTGCCAGATGCTCTCTGGCCATGAGCTGGCTCAGCCCATGCTCCCAGAACACATCAGGTAGCTCCAGAGCAAGAGGAACTGCTAACATCTGATGACATTCCCAGGAATGGAGATCAGGCATCCATGCTCATTGCAAAGAACCATGCCCACTACCAACTCCTCTGACAGGGAATCAAGTTCACCAGCTCCATGCTGCCAAATTTGTACCAATACAGGCTTGGCAGAATCCCCCTTTATTTGCTTTTGCTGCAACTTAGGGAGATGAAAGTCCAGCCAGAAGGGCCAGGGCCTGATCCTGCAGCACTGCTCAGGAGCAGCACAGGGCATGTTCCAGAGTAAGGGAATCACAGAACTGGCAGGGGTGGAAGGGACCTCAAGGCTCAGCCAGTCCCAACCCCCCTGCCATGGCCAGGGACACCTCACACCACAGCAGGTTGCTCACAGCCACCTCCAGCCTGGCTGCAAACACCTCCAGGCAGGAGGCTTCCACCACCTCCCTGGGCAACCTGTGCCAGGCTCTCACCACCCTCATGGGCAACAACTTCTTCCTAACATCTAAGCTCAATCTCCCCACTTCTACTTTTGCTCCATCCCCCCCAATCCTACCACTCCCTGACACCCTCAGAAGTCCCTCCCCAGCTTTCTTGGAGCCCCCTGCAGATCCTGGAAGGCCACAATTAGGTCTCCTCAGAGCCTTCTCTTCTCCAGCCTGCACAACCCCAACTCCCTCAGGCTGTCTCCAGAGCAGAGCAGCTCCAGCCCTCTGCTCCTCCTCCTGGCCCTTCTCTGGACACCTTCCAGCACCTCCAGATCCTTCCTGGCACAGAGGCTCCAGAACTGGCCCCAGAGCTCCAGCTGTGGTCTCAGCAGAGTGGAGCAGAGGGGCAGAATCCCCTCCCTGGCCCTGCTGGCCACACTTCTCTTGCTGCAGCCCAGGCTCTGCTTGACTTTCTGGGCTGCAAGTGCTCCCTGCTGGCTCCTGCTGAGCTTCTCCTCCCCAGCACCCCCAAGGCCTTTTCTTCAGGGCTTCTCTCAAGCCAGTCCCTGCCCAGCCTGTATTGGTGCCTGGGATTGCCCTGCCCCAGCTGCAGGACCATTCTTTCATTTGGACATTCATTCCTTCAGACTGAAGCTGTCCCTGATTAGCCCTGAAAGAGGAATTAAAGCATTGGTGGTGCTGGGAGCAGATCTTAGATACCAGCAGCACTTCAAGGGCTGCCAGCTTAGCATGTCAGCCTGGAATTCAAAGCTCCAAATATCCTCCAATAGTTCAAATTACCACAATGTTTGGATCAAAAAAAGAAGTCAAAACAGACAGTGGAGAAAATGGAAACTTCTTTTGGACTTCATTTCAAAGCCCTGAGTTTTGCAGGCTGATAAGATGTGCCCCTTTGAAAGCTGGCCTTCGTGCAGTACAGCAGAGAGCTGTGGCAATTAAAAGATGAGAGAAAAAGAGAGAAGGGGTTTGTGATTTGTGTGCAGACAGCAGGGTGGTAGCTTTCTAAGAGCAGATGATCCCAAACAAAATGATTAGTAAGGCAGCATTCCCAGGGCATCACAACTGCCTTGAGCTGATTGAAACCACCAGAGCTCCTCCTGACCAGCAGCTCTGTGAGGGCAAGGGTCTGACCAGCAGCTCAGCTTCCTTTTGGGGCTGAATGTCGACAGTTTGGGACTTAAGGCAGAGGTTGGCAGGCACAAACCTGACATGTGCCGTTCAGCTGGGAAGCAATGGGTGAAGAGAGAGGGGAAGAGTCAAATGAAAAGTAAAGAGAGCTAATAGCTGCAGCACCATGAAGGAAGCAGGTGGGGGGGGAAGTAAAAAGGGGAAGAGGTAGGGGTAGGGAAAGGGAAAGGGAAAGGGAAAGGGAAAGGGAAAGGGAAAGGGAAAGGGAAAGGGAAAGGGAAAGGGAAAAGGCTGGATGTGAGGAGGAAGTTCTTCCCCATGAGAGTGGTGAAGCCCTGGAATGGGTTGTCCAGGGAGGTGGTTGGGGCCCTGTCCCTGGAGGTGTTTAAGCCCAGGCTGGATGAGGCTCTGGCCAGGCTGATCTAGCGTGGGGTGTCCCTGCCCATGGCAGGGGGGTTGGAACTAGATGATCCTTGTGGTCTCTTCCAACCCTGACTGATATTATGATACTACTATGAAAGAAAAGGGAAAGGGAAAGGGAAAGGGAAAGGGAAAGGGAAAGGGAAAGGGAAAGGGAAAGGGAAAGGGAAAGGGAAAGGGAAAGGGAAAGGGAAAGGGAAAAGGAAAGGGAAAGGGAAAGGGAAAGGGAAAGTCAATGGCAAAGGAAAATGGAAAATTAAAAAGGAAAATAAAAAAGGAAAAGGAAGAGAATACAAAAAAGATGAAAAAGAAAAAGAAAAAGAAAAAGAAAAAGAAAAAGAAAAAGAAAAAGAAAAAGAAAAAGAAAAAGAAAAAGAAAAAGAAAAAGAAAAAGAAAAAGAAAAAGAAAAAGGAAAAGGAAAAGGAAAAGGAGAAGGAGAAGGAAAAGGAGAAGGGAAAAAGAAAAAGGAAAAGGTAAAAAGAAAAAGAAAAAGGAAAAGGAAAAGGAGAAGGAGAAGGAAAAGGAGAAGGGAAAAAGAAAAAGGAAAAGGTAAAAAGAAAAAGAAAAAGGAAAAGGAAAAGGAGAAGGAGAAGGAAAAGGAGAAGGAGAAGGGAAAAAGAAAAAGGAAAAGGTGAAAAGAAAAAGAAAAAGAAAAAGGGGGGGAAAAAGAAAAAGAGAAAGAAAAAGAAAGAAAAAAGAGAAAGAAGGAGCAAGAAAAAGAAAATACAAAGAAAAAAGAAGAAAAAGAAAGTTGAAAAAAAGGGGAAAAGAATAAAAAAGAAAAGAAAAAATGAAAATTTAAAGAAAAAAGAAAAATTAAAATAAGAACAAATTAAAAAGGGGGAAAAGGAGAAAAAAAGTAGGGGGGGAAAGAGGAAGAAAAGGAAAAGAAAGAATATTTCTTGCTGCTAGAACCATTGTGAAGCAGGAAAGCCCTGAGTGGTAGATAACGTCTCCTCCATGGGAGTTCTCTAGCATCAGTTGGGCTTGAGCAAAGGGGGGAGGATTTCCTTCCCCAGCTGTACACATGTCCTGTGATTTATATTCCTTACAGCATTTTTATGAGGTTCTTTAGCACATCATCCAGTGTAATAACAGCATGGTGATTGTGTTGGCTGCATGTCCTGGCACTTAATTATACTCCTGTCATTGTCATTCCCCAGCGTGTCTAACAGAATAACCTTGCCATGTGGCTGCCTTCCAATTAAGAAAAAAGGGGGGAGAAAGGAAAGAAAAATGTACAACTGTGATAGTAATATACATGGCACCTGTTGGATGGCCTCATGGGAGAGCCTCAGGACCACAGAGCTGGCAGGGCTGGAAGGGACCTCAAGGCTCAGCCAGTCCCAACCCCCCTGCCATGGGCAGGGACACCTCACACCGCAGCAGGTTGCTCACAGCCACCTCCAGCCTGGCTGCAAACACCTCCAGGCAGGAGGCTTCCACCACCTCCCTGGGCAGCCTGTGCCAGGGTCTCACCACCCTCATGGGCAACAACTTCTTCCTCACATCCAAGCTCAATCTCCCCATTTCCAGCTTCCATCCATCCCCCCCAGTCCTATCACTCCCTGACACCCTCCAAAGTCCCTCCCCAGCTTTCTTGCAGCCCTCTGCAGCTCCTGGAAGGCCACAATTAGGTCTCCTCAGAGCCTTCTCCTCTCCAGCCTGCACAACCCCAACTCCCTCAGTCTGTCTCCAGAGCTGAGCAGCTCCAGCCCTCTGCTCCTCCTCGTGGCCCTTCTCTGGACACCTTCCAGCCCCTCCAGATCCTTCCTGGCACAGAGGCTCCAGAGCTGGCCCCAGAGCTGCAGCTGTGGTCTCAGCAGAGTGGAGCAGAGGGGCAGAATCCCTTCCTTGGCCCTGCTGGCCACACTTCTCTTGCTGCAGCCCAGGTTCTGCTCATCCTCATGGCCCTTCTCTGGACACCTTCCAGCACATCCCTGCACTGGAGCTCTGCACAACAGAGTCCACTTTCCCCTGCAGGCTTCTCATACAGGTTTTGTGCTTGTGGAAGGCCCTCCTGCAATTCAAAACCTCAGTTTTCTCTAAGATGCTTCTTCTGTTGCAGCACAAGTCAAGCTCCAGCCTAGCTCTGGAAAACATTTGCTGTCCTCATGTGAAAGCAGATTGTCCCCTTCACTTAAATCTGGATACATCCCCAGCTCCAACCTGAAGCTATCTCTGGCAGCAGCCAGCATGAGATTCAGAGAGGAAAAGTGTGAGTGGGGAATGAAGAGAGATCTCAGAGCAGTTTAAAACTCCCTCACAAGGCAGTAACAAATTAATTATTAGCCCTCTGTGTTTTCTGTCTGATGTTTCTTGTCTGTCTACCCCTTCCTGCTTCTGCTGAAGAGGCTGGCACCCTCCTCCAGTGCATCCTTACTCACCAGCTCCCACCCAAAACCCAAGTGAGAAAATGTGACAAATCCTGCAGTACCTCATCTGCCACCTCCAGGATGCTCACTGTGTTCCAAACCTGAAACCAGTCCTCAAAGCAGCATCTCATAAGCAAAGCATCTGACTCACAGAACTCAGTCATAGAATGAGAGCATTGTCAGGGTTGGAAGAGACCTCAAGGCTCAGCCAGTTCCAACCCCCCTGCCATGGCCAGGGACACCTCACACTGCAGCAGGTTGCTCACAGCCACCTCCAGCCTGGCTGCAAACACCTCCAGGCAGGAGGCTTCCACCACCTCCCTGGGCAGCCTGTGCCAGGCTCTCACCACCCTCCTGGGCAACAACTTCTTCCTCAATTAATGTTGGTTACCCTGTCTGTCCTTCCTAGCATGAGTGCTTCAAGGGAGCTTGCCCTAGGATCACTTGCACAAGTAAGTTACAAGTACTGGTACAGAGCCTGTGCTACTACAGCCACTCACATGTACTCTCAGCTCACACATGGGCTCTTACAACAGCTCAGTTCATTCACAGAATCACAGAACCATAGAAGTGATTGGGTTGGAGAAGCCTTCTAAGAGCATCCAGGACAACCATCAACCCAACACTACCTTGGCCATCAAACCATGGCCCCAAGTGCCATGGCCACATAGTTCTTGAACACCTCCAGGGCTGGGGACTCCACCACCTCCCTGGGCAGCCTGTGCCAAGCCCTGACCACTCTTGCAGCAGAGAAATTTTTCCTCCTCTCCAACCTGACCCTCCCCTGGCACAATTTCAGGCCATTTCCTCTCCTTCTAGCACTGGATCCTAGGGAGCAGAGCCCAACCCTCACCTCACTGCAACCTCCTCTCAGGGAGCTGTAGAGAGCAATGAGGTCTCCTCTCAGCCCTCCTCTCCTCCAGATTAAAGATCCCCAGCTCCCTCAGCTGCTTCTCCCCAGCCCTGTTCTCCAGACCCTTCCCCAGTGCATGGTAACTCTTTGGTGCTTCCTTAGCTACACCAGCCCAGGACCCAGGAGGTCCTCTCTAGTACAGATGGATACCACAATTCATACCACCCTAACCAGGCTTCAGTGCATTATTAAATGATCATATAGGGTCCAGCTCTGGCAGGGAGGTTGCACTTAAAGATCTCCGGAGGTCCCTTCCAACCCCTAACATCCTGTGAGCAGGAAGAAGCATCTTAAAGGAAACTGAGTCTTTGAATTGCAGGAGGCCCTTCTCACATGCACAAAACCTGTGTGAGAAGCCTGCAGGTGAAAGTGGACTCTGTGGGAATGTGCCTGAAGGTGTCCAGAGAAGGGCCACGAGGAGGAGCAGAGGGCTGGAGCTGCTCTGCTATGAGGACAGACTGAGGGAGTTGGGGTTGTGCAGGCTGGAGAGGAGAAGGCTCTGAGGAGACCTAATTGTGGCCTTCCAGGATCTGCAGGGGGCTCCAAGAAAGCTGGGGAGAGACTTTTGAGGGTGTCAGGGAGGGATAGGACTGGGGGGATGGAGGAAAACTAGAAATGGATAGATTCAGATTGGATGGCAGGAAAAGGTTCTTGCCCATTGAGCATCACAAGAACTAAGGAGACACTGCAGCTGCTTCACAGCTGTAGGAACTGCAGCACCAAAGAGCTCAGTGAATGCAAGATTGCTGTGTACTCAATGTCCTCTTCCCCAGTGGTTATTTATGTAGCTAGGATTAATAGACAAAGATAAAAAGCTCTTGACAAACAATGCACCTGCAAAAACAATACAGAAGTGCAGGGCTGCAAGGCACTGAGCTTCCTCACTGCTGGGCACTTACTGACACAGAGTCTTGCCCTAAGAATCTTGCCTTTCAGGACAACATTTCCTCTCCCCACACTTCATTCCTGTATGAACCACAGGGTGTGCACAGTGATGCCTTCCCTGTGCTCCTCTTGCTCCTGCCTTCAACCTGAACCTGGCCATCTTCAGCAGAGCTGCACCTCAGGGTCTGTAGGTTCTTGGACACAAGCAGAGGAGTAACCAGTGAGAACAGAATGGTATAGAACTAACCAGATTGGAAAAGACCTTTGAGATCATCCAGTCCAACCTATCACACAGCACCATCTAATCAACTAAACCATGGCACCAAGGGCCTCATCCAGTCTCTTCCTAAACATCTCCAGGGATAGAGACTCCACCACCTCCCCGGGCAGCACATTCCAACGGCCAATCTCTCTCTCTGGGAAGAACTTCTTCCTCACCTCCAGCCTAAACCTCCCCTGGCACAGCTTGAGACTGTGTCCTCTTGTTCTGGTGCTGCTTGCCTGGGAAAAGAGACCAGTCCCCAGCTGGCTACAGCCTCCCTTCAGGGAGTTGCAGAGAGCAAGAAGGTCTCCCCTGAGCCTCCTCTTCTGCAGGCTAAGCAACCCCAGCTCCCTCAGCCTCTCCTCACAGGGCTGTGCTCCAGACCCCTCCCCAGCCTTGTTGCCCTTCTCTGGACACCTTCCAGCAACTCAACATCTTTCCTAACCTGAGGAGCCCAGGACTGGACACAGAACTGGACACAGTGCAAATCCCAGTTTAAAGATCATAGATTCACAGAATGGCTTGAGTTGGAAAGGACCTTAAAAATCAGTAGTCCCAACCTCTCTGCCATGGGCAGGGACACCTCCCACCAGCCCAGGGTGCTCAAGGCCTCATCCAACCTGTCCTTGAACACGTCCAGGGAGGAGGCAGCCACAGCCTCACTGTGCAACCTGTTCCAGTGTCTCCCCATCCCCACTGGAAAGAATTTCTTCCTCATACCTAGTCTCAATCTCCCCTCCTCAGGCTTCAGTCATTCCCCTTTGTCCTGTCACTCCCAGCCCTTGTCAGCTCTGGAGCCCCTTCAGGTGCTGGAAGGCTGCCCTGAGGTCTCCCTGGAGCCTTCTCTGGACTGAACTATTAATAGTTTCACTGAATTCCCTAGATTGTAAAAGCACTTTAAGATCATTGGCCTCAGGCCAATCATTAACCTACCACTGACAAGCCCTTAACTAAACCATGTCCCTAAGCACCACATTTACAGGGCTCTTAAACACCTCCATGGATGGGGACTCCACCACCTCCTTCAGCAAGGTGTCCAAAACCTGTCTGAGTACAGAGTTTGTTATGGTTGGTGCCATGGTTTAGTTGGTTAGATGGTGCTGGGTGATAGGTTGGACTGGATGATCTCAAAGGTCTTTTCCAACCTGGTTAATTCTATTCTATTCTATTCTATTCTATTCTATTCTATTCTATTCTATTCTATTCTACTCTACTCTATTCTATTCTATTCTATTGTAATCTACTGTATTCTATTCTACTCTTTTCTATTCTATTCTCTTCTACTCTATTCTATTCTATTTTACTCTATTCTGTTCTATTCTATTCTATTCTATTCTACCCTATTCTACTCTATTCTATTCTACTCTATTCTATTCTATTCTACTCTATTCTATTCTATTCTACTCTATTCTATTCTACTCTATTCTACTCTTTTCTATTGTAATCTATTCTGCTCTATTCTACTCTATTCTATTCTATTCTACTCCATTCTATTCTATTTTACTCTGTTCTGTTCTGTTCTATTCTACTCCTATTCTATTCTATTTTACTCTGTTCTGTTCTATTCTAATTCTATTCTATTCTATTCTATTCTATTCTACTCTATTCTCTTCTACTCTATTCTATTCTGTTCTGTTCTATTCAATTCTATTCTATTCTACTCTATTCTGTTCTGTTCTATTCTACTCTATTCTATTCTACTTTATTCTATTCTATTCTATTCTACTCTATTCTATTCTACTTTATTCTATTCTATTCTGTTCTATTCTATTCTACTCTATTCTGTTCTATTCTATTATATTGTAATCTATTCTACTCTATTCTATTCTACTCTATTCTATTCTTCCCTCTGCTTTCCCTGAGCAACTCTAAGAACAAAATCCTTAAAATCAAAGGGAAAACTAAAGCAAACCAAAGCAAACCCGGAGTGAGGGCGAGGAGCCATGGCTGTGGGGTAGGCTGTTTCACCCAGCACACCCATTGCATTGGCTGGCCATGTGGAGCCTCTGCAGGTGGAAGGAGGAGCAAACAAGAATTCTTTCCCCCTTCTTTCCAGGAATTATCACAGCTTTGTTGTGAATTTTGAAGGATTTGCTTCTCCCCAGGCAGCTGTAAGAAGTCTCACAGTCTGTGAGTGGGGATGGGCTGAGGACTGAGAGGGAAACCCCATGCAGGGAGGCTTAAGTTAATGGAGTGTGGCAGAGAGGAGAAAGCTTTGTTTTCCCTCTTCCCAGCCAGAATACCTCCTGAGGTTAAAAGCACTGAATCAGAGCTGGGCTGACAGGAGACTTGAGGGGAACCCAGCAGTATCTGGGGAAGGAAGGCAATGTGCATCTGGCTCTGCCCCAGGCAAAGCTGACCTGGCCACACCTGAGAAGAAGGAATTGACACCTGAATGTGCCTTGTGGTGTGCTGGAACCAGGTTCACAGAATCACAGCGCATCAGAGGTTGGAATGGGCCTCCAGAGGTCATCCAGCACAACCCCCCTGCCAAAGCAGGATCACCCAGGGTAGTCCACACAGGAATGCATCCAGGCTGCTTTGGAAAGTCTCCACAGGGGTCTGGAGCACAGCCCTGTGAGGAGAGGCTGAGAGAGCTGAGGTTGCTTAGCCTGGAGAAGAGGAGGCTCAGGGGAGACCTTCTTGCTCTCTTCAACTCCCTGAAGGGAGGTTGGAGGGAGGTGGGGGTTGGTTTCTTCTCCCAGGCACCCAGCACCAGAACAAGAGGACACAGTCTCAAGCTGTGGCAGGGGAAGTTAAAGCTGGATGTTAGGAAGAAGTTCTTCCCAGCAAGAGAGATTGGCCATTGGGATGTGCTGCCCAGGGAGGTGGTGGAGTCCCCATCCCTGGAGATGTTTAAAAAGAGCCTGGATGAGGCACTGGGTGCCATGGTTTAGTTGATTAGATGGTGCTGGGTGACAGGTTGGACTGGATGATCTGGAAGGTCTCAACATCTTTCCTAAACTGAGGGCCCCAGAACTGGACCCAGGACTCAAGGTGTGGCCTGACCAGTGCTGAGCAGAGGGCAGAATGACCTCCCTGCCCCTGCTGGCCACACTCCTCCTGGGGATGGTTTGCTTTTGATTCTTGGCTTTGTTCAAAAGCAACTCTGGTGAAGGGGTTTGCTTGCTTGTGGGTCTTCTTTGGGGGGTGGGGTGAGCAAGAACTGTGCTGCTCTAGTGCCAAGTGCCCTACACTGTGCATTGAAACTGATTGATGAGCTTGCATGCTGAGGTCTGACCCAGCATCACCACGGCAATTAAAGACCTGATGTTAGCTTAATTGGCTCGAGGTTTACTACGAGCAAAGCTTCAATGCTGAGCTGCTTCCCCAGAAGCAGGGCACACTGAGCTATTTGGCAGGTGTTTCAAAGGCACATGTCCATGCTCATGTCCTGTGGCCTTGCTGAGCAGATCACCACAGCCCCAGACCTGGACAAGACCCCTCAGTGGTAACTGAGGGCTCCTCCCGGGGTGGTCAAGCTCTGTAACTCTGAATTCAAGTGTTTTCCAGGCAAGACCCATGGGGCCCAGTTGGAAGCATTTCACCTGCAATGGGACTCCAGGGGCCTGCTCTCTCTAGTTGGTAGATTAAAACCTCATTAGCTTCTGCAAATACAAAGCCAGGAGGTGGTTAAGAGCTGAGTTCATTGCTGCTCCCAAACACAGTGTACACACAATCACAGAATGCTCTGGATTGGAAGGAAACCATGAAGCTCATCCAGTCCAACCCCTCTGCAGCCAGCAGGGACATCCCCAACTAGATCAGGCTGCCCAGAGCCCTGTCCAGCCTCACCTTGAACATCTCCAGGGATGGGGCCTCAACCACCTCCCTGGGCAGCCTGTTGCAGTGTTTCAGCAGCCTCCTGGTGTAGAACTTGTTCCTCACATCCAATCTAAATCTGCTCTGCTCTAATTTCAAACCTTTGCCCCTTGTCCTGTCCCTGCAGGCCTTTGCAAACAGTCCCTCTGCAGCCTTCTTGAAGGACCCCTTCAGATACTGGCAGGCTGCTCTAAGGTCTCCCCAGAGCCTCCTCCTCTCCAGGCTGAACACCCCCAGCTCCCTCAGCCTGTCCTTACAGCAGAGGGGCTCCAGCCCCCTTAGGATTTTCATGGGCCTCCTCTGGATCCCCTCCATCAGGTCCATGTCCTTCCTGTGTTGAGGGCTCCAGAGCTGGATGCAGCACTCCAGGTGAGGACTTATTCAATCCTGATGGTGGTTCTGTGTCCTGGAAACAGCTTCCCTTTCCCTTAGCAGCACATAAGCACCTTAATTAAAGGATGTGAACCGAACCACGAACCTGCCAGCAGGGGTGAGCACACCAAGCTGGGAGGAATGACTTCTCTTGCTCCACTGGTCTCATGCTCATTTGCAGCTCTGAACAGGAGCCAAGTCTCTCTCTCCCAGACATGCCTCTGCTGCTCTTGCAGAGGGATTGCCTGATCATGGTATGCTAAGTGAAATCACTAACCAGCTGCAATTCCAACATCCTTCCTTGCTGATTAGAAACATTTCCATGGGAGAGAAACCCACCACAATTATTTGGTGCTCAGGTGGGTAGAAAGGAGTTCTTGGTCTTGGTCAGGTAAAACCAAGGCTAAAGAAACCTTTATTAAAGCCAGGTTTAGTTTCACCCCTCACTCCAAGAAGGACATTGAAGGGCTGAAGAGTGTCCAGAGAAGAGCAACCAAGCTGGTGAAGGGTCTGGGGAGGAGCAGCTGAGGGAACCAGGGTTGTTCAGCCTGGAGAGGAGGAGGGGAGACCTCACTGCTCTCTACAGCTCCCTGCAAGGAGGTTGCAGTGAGGTGGGGGTTGGGCTCTTCTCCCTGGTCTCAAGTGATAGAAGGAGAGGAAATGGCCTGAAATTGTGCCAGGGGAGGGTTAGGTTGGAGAGGAGGAAAAATTTCTTTGCTGCAAGAGTGATCAGAGACTGGCACAGGCTGCCCAGGGAGGTGGTGGAGTCCTCAGCCCTGGAGGTGTTCAAGCAAGCTGTGGCCATGGCACTTGGGGCCATGGTTTGATGGCCATGGTGGGGTTGGGCTGATGGTTGGACTGGATGATCTTAAAGGTCTTTTCCAATCAAAACAGGAAAATCCCTCCCTGACCACTGCCTGGTGACCATTCCCCTTGACACATTCCAACTTCATATGAGAATCTCATCTGCTTAAATTCCGCTTGGACAGAGGGAAGCAGCCTGCTAGTGGGAACAGGGCTTTGCTTGCCTCCAGGAGTGCTGGAAAGATGAAATGACTCTTCAGGGGCCACTTCTTGAAATCCCTCACTGCAACCTCCATTCAGGGAGCTGTGAGGTCTCCTCTCAGCCTCCTCTTCTCCAGGCTGAGCACCCCCAGCTCCCTCAGCTGCTGCTCTTTTTAGAAGGCCTTTCAGCAAGCCCAGAGCTGGCAGAGCCACAAAGGTTTGCATGATCATGGTCCCAGCCAGGAGTGTACTCAGTGACAACATTCCAGCAGTGCTGGCTCATGGGGCATGCTGTCATCCCAGACATCTGACAGGAGGTGCTCACTAAGTGCTAGTGAGAAGGTTCATATCCAGCTTGATCCTGGAGTCTGCTGTCCTGCTTGCTGGAATTCCTCACCAAGCTACCCAGGGGCTTTTCAAAACAATGGTTTGCAATTAAGTGTTGCCTTTTGGTTTGGGGCAGTGTGGCTGGGAAGCTGCAGGCAGAAAGGGACCTGGGGGTGCTGATGGCCAAGCAGCTGAAGAGGAGCCAGCAGTGCCCAGGGGGCCAAGAAAGCCAAAGGCCTCCTGGCTGGGATCAGCAATGCTGTGTCCAGCAGGAGCAGGGAGGGGATTGTCCCCTGGGACTCAGCTCTGGGGAGGCCACACCTTGAGTGTTGTGTTCAGTCTTGGGCACCTCAATCCAAGAGTGATGTGGAGGTGCTGGAGCCAGGGCAGGGAAGGGCAAGGAAGCTGTGAAGGGCCTGGAGAAGGAATCTGGTGAAGAGCAACTGAAGGAGCTGGGGATGGTTAGTGTGAAACAGAGGAGGCTGAGGGGAGACCTCATTGCTGTCTGCAGCTGCCTGAAAGGAGATTGTGGAGAGGCTGCTGCTGGTCTCTTCTCACAGGTAATTAGGGATGGAACAAGAGGGAATGGCCTCAAGCTGTGACTGGGGATGGTTAGACTGGACAGCAGGAAGAATTTTTTCATGGCAAGAGTGGTCAGGGATTGGAATGTGCTGCCCAGGGAGGTGGTGGAGTGCCCAAGCCTGGCTGTGTTTCAGGGTGGTTTGGCTGTGGTGCTTGGGGCTATGGTTTAGGGGTGAGCCTTGCAGAGTAGGGCTCTGGGTTGGACTTGGTGCTCCTGAGGCTCTTTTCCAAGCTGAATGTTTCTCTGATTCTGTTTTGATTTCTTCACCTTGTGCTGCCTGCTGTTGCACCAGCTCAGAGCAGCTCTGCAAGGAAACCTCTGCACTGGAGAGCAGGGAAAGCCTCCCCAGAGCTTGCTTATCATTTATGCCACAGAATCACAATGATCTCCTGCATAACCTATCTCCCTTTGGTAATAATCCATATAGCTTAAAGGCAATTTCCAGGCTTGTGTCCAAGAACAGAAAGCTTCACACTGCTGTATTACCCTTTCAGCACAGCTCTTGCCCTGCTGCAGTGCTCAGCTCACACAGTGTTCCACCAAGAGTCACAGTTCTCCTGGATCAAGAATCATAGAATCAATCAACCAGGTTGGAAAAAACCTCAGAGATCATCAAGTCCAACCTAATACCTAGCACCTCCTGACAGCTAAACCATGGCACCAAGTGCCACATCCAAGCCTTTCTTGAACACCTCCAGGGATGGGGACTCCACCACCTCCCTGGGCAGCACATCCCAAGGGCCAATCTCTCTTGCTGGAAAGAACTTTCTCCTCACCTCCAGCCTAAACCTTCCCTGGCACAGCTTCAGACTGTGTCCTCTTCTTCTGGTGCTGGCTGCCTGGGAGAAGAGACCAACACCCATCTGGCTACAAGAGCAAGAAGGTCTCCCCCAAGCCTCCTCTTCTCCAGGCTAAGCAACCCCAGCTCCCTCAGCCTCTCCTCCCAGGGCTGTGCTCCAGACCCCTCCCCAGCCTTGTTGCCCTTCTCTGGACACCTTCAAGTCTCTCAATGTCCTTCTTAAACTGAGGAGCCCAGAACTGGACCCAGGACTCAAGGTGTGGCCTAAGCAGTGCTGAGCACAGGGCACAATGACTTCCCTGCTCCTGCTGGCCACACTCTTCCTGCTGCAGGCCAGGATGCCCTTGGCCTTCTTGGCCCCCTGGGCACACTGCTGGCTCCTATTTAGGTGGCTGCCAATCAGCAATTGCAGTGTGGGGTCTGCTCTTTCATGCAGTCCTCTTTACAGAACTGAAAAGCTCAGGATGATGGAGAGTGGCTGTCAGGAGGATGGAGAATCCTTTTTGCACAAGGAGACCCATGGAAAAGTCAAAGGGGTGGTGGGGACAAGTTACTGCTGGGGACTTGCCATCTGGACTCCAGAAGAACATTTGTCACAGGGGATTGCCCTGCACTGGACAGCTTGAAGGCTCAGCTTGGCAGGGTGCTGGGGCAGCTCATTTCACCTCTGCTGTTACCTAGCAAGGTTGGAGCAGATGATGCTTGGGGTCCCTTCCAAGCTGGCACTCTGGGATTCTGACAAGTTCTTTCTTGAAAAGAAAATTTCCATCATGGTGCCTCGTGGGAGAGAGCTATCATCCTCACACCTTGTGGCACTGCAGAGTGCAGCCAATTCCACAGCTCATTGCAGGCCAAGAACCAAGTTAACATCACAGGAGAGTCACAGGCTCACAGGATGTTAGAGGTTGGAAGGGACCTCAGGAGATCTTTGAGCCCAACCCCCCTGCCAGAGCAGGAGCATAGAATCCAGCACAGGTCACACAGGAACACATCCAGACAGGGCTGCAAAGGCTCCAGAGCAGGAGACTCCACAACCTCTCTGAGCAGCCTGTTCCAGCGCTCTGTGAGCCTCACAGTCAAGAAGTTCCTCCTCATGGTGAGGTGGAACCTCCTGTGCTGGAGTTTCCATCCATTGCTCCTTGTCCTATCACAGGGCACAGTGAGCAGAGCCTGTCCCTGTCCCCTCCCTCCTGACCCCCAGCCCTCAGATATTGATTGATAGCCATTGATCAGATCCCCTCTCAGTCTTCACTTTTCCAGACTGGACAGCCCCAGGGCTCTCAGCCTCTCCTCCCCAGGCAGTGCTGCAGTCCCTTCTGCATCCTTGGAGCCCTCCCTTGGACTCAGCAGCAGATCCCTGTCCCTCCTGAACTGAGGAACCCAGAGCTGGATGCAATATTCCAAGTCCCTGCCCCGGGCCAGCCCCTGCTGGACACCACTGACTTGCAGGAGAAAAGAAGGATGTGGGAGACCTGAACTACAGCTCCTGAGACACACAGCTGATGGGCTGGAACTGGGATGGCTCTGAACCATAGCATCAAAGAATCACAGAACTGTTTTGACTGGAAAAGCCCTTTAAGATCATTAAGTCCAACCAGCAACCCAACCCCACCAGGGCCACCCAAGTGCCCAAGTGCCACGGCCACAGCTTTCTTGAACACCTCCAGGCATGGGGACTCCACCACCTCCCTGGGCAGCCTGTGCCAGTCCCAGGCCACTCTTTTTAAGCCCACAACTTTTTGCCCTAACCTCCCCTCAGGCTTCACCCTTCAGTTTGCAACTCAATGGCAGCAGCCTGTCCTCCCTGTGCCCCCTCATTAAAGAAGCTCTTTACGAACGCTTTGCATAATCAATACACCTCTCACTTTCCTTCATCACAGCCTTGCCCAGCAGCAGGATGAGGAATCGAGGGCAGCTCACCCAGCTTCACCACCTAGAAGAGAATCCTTTCTCCTCAGTAAATATTGGTGCTCTGGCAGGCTCAGGGCACGGAGGAGCAGGGGATTTACAGCACCCTTTGACTGTGCAGGGCTGGTCCTGCTTCCCATAAGGCTTTTGAAACCAGGCAGCTGAGCTTTCTGTCTGCATACACAGGACTTTGCTGGGAGCCAGGAAGCATTGCTAATGAGACAACAATCAAATGCATTTGCTGTGTTTGCTGTGCTAACTATTCCTTTTGGAGTGCTTGAGGGCATTAATGATGATTCCATAGAGCCATAGAATGGTCCAGGCCGAAAGGGATCTCCAAAGCTCATCCAGTCCAACCCCTCTGCAGTCAGCAGGGACATCCTCAACTAGATCAGGCTGCCCAGAGCCCTGCTGAACCTCACCTTGAATATCTCCAGGGATAGGGCCACAACCACCTCCCTGGGCAACCTGTTCCAGTGTTGGAACATATGGAAGAACTTCTTCCTGATATCCAAACTAAATCTGCTCCTCTCTAGTTTGAAGCCATTGCCCCTGGTCCTGTCCCTGCAGGCCTTTGCAAACAGTCTCTCTCCATCCTTCTTGTAGCCCTCTTCAGGTGCTGGCAGGCTGCTGTTAGGTCTCCCTGAAGCCTATTCTTCTCCAGGCTGAGCACCCCCAGCTCCCTCAGCTTGTCCTCATAGCAGAGCTGCTCCAAGCCCCTGATCATTTTTGTGGCCCTCCTCTGGACCTGCTCCATCAGGTCCAGGTCCTTCCCACACTGAGGGCTCCAGACCTGCACACAGTGCTCCAGGTGAGGTCTCCCCAGAGCAGAGCAAAGTGGCAGAATCACCTCTCTGGCTCCTCTGGCAGTGCTGCTTTGGATGCAGCCCAGGCTGTGATTTGCCTTCTGGGCTGCAAGCTCACACTGCCTGCTCCTGGCCAGCTTCTCATCCACCAGCACACCCAAATCTTTTCCCACAGGGCTGCTTTCTGCCACCTCATCCCCCAGCCTGTGTTGACAGTGAGGGTTGTTCCTGCCCAGGTGCAGAGCCCTGCACTTGCTGTTGTCCTGTTGCTGGTGTCCACCTGGGAGCTCCCACAATGGGTTTGTTCAGCAGGTGTAGCTCTACCAGCAGGCACAAAGAGGGGCACTCTGAAACTGCTCCCTGCATGAGGCAAGGAGGAGGAACAAGGTCAAGCTGCTGTTGCAAGGCTTCTTGTAGGAAAACATTATGTTGGTTTATTAAAGTCATAATGCATGCTGGGAGCTTCCAGCAGCACAGCTCTTCAGCTGCAGCAGCTCCTGCCTGGGAATGGAGTGCCCCTTGCCATGGCCTTAATCTGCTGTGCACAAGCATCTGTGCACATCAGCATCAGAGCAGTTCTGGCCACACGGAGGGCAGAGGTGGAACAATCTCCCCCTGCAAACAATTTTCTCTTGCTGCTAACAGTGTGCTCTCCAAGCAGGAGAACAGCCCTGACTCCCCAGGGGACTGCATGAAACCATCACACAAATGCTGCCTACTGCCTCTGATCAATCCATTGAGCAAACATCTGGAAAGAGGCTGGAACAGAAGGAGGAAAACAAATGAACTGGAGGCAGGATGCAAGTCACTCAGAGGCACTGGCTTGGATCACTGGGCTCCTTAGCTCCTGGCAGAGAAAGTGAGAAGAAACTGAGGCTGGGCTCAGAGTGGCTGAGAGCAGCCAGGCAGAAAGGGACCTGGGGGTAGTGGTTGACAGCAGCTGAACAGGAGCCAGCAGTGTGCCCAGTTGGCCAAGAAGGCCAATGGCATCCTGGCCTGCATCAGGCAGAGTGTGGCCAGCAGGAGCAGGGAAGTCCTTGTGCCCTGTGCTCAGCACTGCTTAGGCCACACCTTGAGTCCTGTGGCCAGTTCTGGGCTCCTCAGTTTCAGAAGGACATTGAGAGACTTGAAGGTGTCCAGAGAAGGGCAACAAGGCTGGGGAGGGGTCTGGAGCACAGCCCTGGGAGGAGAGGCTGAGGGAGCTGGGGTTGCTTAGCCTGGAGAAGAGGAGGCTCAGGGGAGACCTTCTTGCTCTCTCCAACTCCCTGAAGGGAGGTTGTAGCCAGGAGGGGGTTGGTCTCTTCTCCCAGGCAGCCAGCACCAGAACAAGAGGACACAGTCTCAAGCTGTGCCAGGGGAGGTTTAGGCTGGAGGTAATGAAGAAGTTCTTCCCAGCAAGAGAGATTGGCCCTGGGGCTGTGCTGCCCAGGGAGGTGCTGGAGTCCCCATTCCTGGAGGTGTTTAGGAAGAGCCTGGATGAGGCACTTGGAGCCATGGTTTAGTTGATTAGATGGTGCTGGGTGATAGGTTGGACTGGATGATCTTAAAGGTCTTTTCCAAACTGGTTAATTCTATTCTATTCTGTTCTATTCTATTCTATTCTATTCTATAATATTCCACACAGATTATGTATAAACTCTGCAGGGCTCCATAGAATACAGAAACAGAACTTGGGAGGGCTCAATTCTGAATGACTAGGGTAGATGAAATGATGATGAAATGGTTTGGGGTGGAAGGGACCTTCAAGCTCATCCAGTTCCAACCCCCTGCCATGGGCAGGGACACCTCCCACCAGCCCAGGCTGCTCAAGGCCTCATCCAGCCTGGCCTTGAACACCTCCAGGGAGGAGGCAGCCACAACCTCCCTGGGCAACCTGTGCCAGAGTCTCCCCACCCTCAGTTTGAAGAATTTCTTCCTAATCTCCAGTCTAAACCTCCTCAAGCTCAAAGCCATTGACCCTCATCCCATCACTACAAGCTCTTCTAAGAAGTCATTCCCCAGCTCTCCTCTAGCCCACTTCAGATACTGAGATGTATGTAAGGTCTCCCTGGAGCCTTCTCTTCTCCAGTCTGAACAGCTCCAGCTCCCTCAGCCTGTCCCCACAGGGAAGGGTCTCCAGTACTCTGATCATCTTCCTGGCCTCCTCTGGATCCTCTCCAGCAGTTCCATGTCTTATGCTGAGGACCCCAGATCTGGGCACAGTGTTCCAGGTGGGGTCTCAGCAGAGCAGAGCAGAGTCCATATGAGTTTCCTGAGCAAGGACAGGGAGCTCCTAGACACTGCCCCTTTGTCAGGAGGCCACTTCTCAAGGAACCTCTCTTCTGGACACAGATGTCCACAGAGTTCCAAATAATGCCTTGCTCCCAGTGCTGCTGCACAGAGCCTGGATGAGCAGGCTGTGGGCTTCACAGGGCACAGCAGCTCAGGCTTGCAAATACATTTCAGAATACAGAATTAACCAGGTTGGAAAAGATCTTTGAGGTCATCCAGTCCAACCTCTAACCCAACACCATCTAATCAACTAAACCATGGCACCTCATCCAGGCTCTTTTTAAACACCTCCAGAGATGGGGACTCCACCACCTCCCTGGGCAGCACACCCCAAAGGCCAATCTGTCTTTCTGTGAAGAAGAATTTCTTCCTGACATCCGGCTTAAACCTCCCCTGGCACAGCTTGAGACTGCGTCCTCTTGTTCTGGTGCTGGGTGCCTGGGAGAAGCTAGCAGCTCCCACCTTCCCTTCTGCATCCATGCAACGTGCTGCCAGAATTCAACATTGTTCCCTTAAGAAAGCTCAGGTCAGGATCCCAAAATAAGATTCTGAGGATCACAAGACACTTGCAAGTCAAAGCCTTAGGCTTTTGCTGTCAGCTCCTATCTCCACAGCCCTTTTCTTTCACATCCTCTCTGGGTTCTGCCTTGCCACTGGGAACTGTGCAATACATTCCCTCTTCAGCTACCAGCTGTGCCTCTGCTTTTCCTGCTCTGGGACAAGAAGCCAAACAGCTTGGCACAATCAGCTCCCAGTAAATGCTCCTTGTCTCTTCAGGGGGCAAGGGGTTGTAGCCAACTGCTGATCTTGCTCCCTGGGATAGGACAAGGAGCAATGGATGTAAGCTGCAGCACAGCTCAGCACAAGGGGAAACTTCTTCACTGTTGGGGGTCACAGAGCCCTAGAGCAGGCTGCCCAGAGAGGTTGTGGAGTTTCCTTCTCTGGAGCCTTTGCAGCCCTGTCTGGATGTGTTCCTGTGTGACCTGTGCTGGATTCTCTGCTCCTGCTCTGGCAGGGGGGTTGGACTCGATGATCTCTTTGTGTGCCTTCCAACCCCTGACATCCTGTGAGCCTGTGTGATCCTGTGATCACTGCAAAGACCACAGTAGGAGGCAGCAACCTGGAGGTGAGCTTCTAGCAAGGCTGCTTTGAAGACATGGACCCTGCTCAGACCTGTGCTGCACCCTCCTGCCAGTCCTTGGGATCCCAGATCCCAGGGGGTTAGGAGCTTCCTGCTCAACAAGCACCACAGGAGGTCTCAGAGCCTGGAGGGCTGTGATATGGAAGTGCAGTGAAGAATTCAGCCTCCTCTCTTGAAGGAGAAGGAATTTAGGATGGTGGCTTTCATGGATCTGGAGGGAGGAAAGTGCCAAGAAGGAGGAGGTGACCCAGGGAAGCACCACAGGGCAAGGGCAAGACAGCAGGAAAGGTCTTCTGCCAGTGCTAGACACAGGAATGGGGAAAGAACGTTGGAGGGGAGGAACACTGGCAGCAAAGGCAGCTGAGGGAAAGGGTGCACTGCTCATGTAAAAGCCAACTCCCAGGGCTGGAAGCAAATGCTGGAGCAGCTAGGCCAGGAACAGGCTTTACTTCTGCCCTCTGGAGCTTCCCTGCCCTTTCCCATGGCACGGCAGCCTGGGGGAGGGCTCGCTTGCACGGCTCACCCCATCACACCTCAGCAGCAAGCACACAGCCTGGGAGCTGCTGCCAAACCCACCTGGGGACAGTCCTGCCCTTTCCAGCCTCTGACTCACTCTTCAGATGGTAACTGCATTACACAAGCACATGTGAGAGCCCCAGCAGCAGCCACTGCAGTGAGGAGCTAATGTGAGCTAGCTGCTCTGCTCATGCCTTTATGAAGCTCTCTGCCAGGGAGTGCTTACTCTAAATAAAGGACCCCTAGGAGCAAGGCTTCAGAAGCATATGGTCAGTGGGAAGCATTAGGTGGTTTGTGCTTGAAAAGTGTGTAATGATCACTTTCCTCTTGTCCCAGAAGCCAGCTTAGCCCAGTTCCTCCTGCCTTGCCTGCAAGAAATGTTCCTTGTGAAATGGATGGCAAGGGAGAAGCTTTTTACAGGCAGCCTGCAGTGAGGAAGTGGAATGGCAGAGCATGGCAGTGGGAGATGTGCTTCTGGTGCCTCTGTGCAGCCTCTGATTTTGCCTTCCTGGGAGTCATCAAACACATACTTTTAACAAACTACCACTTGGCCTTTTGGGACTTTATTTTTTTTTTCCAAAGGAGCAGAGCTTACAAAGAGGACAGGAAGGAGAACAGACCAAATATTGTCTCTAATCTAAGCTTCTGAAAAACCATTTTTAAAGCCTCATCCCACACACACACACACCCCCAACCCCCACTTCTTTCCCAGAGTTCAGAACCATAGAATCACAGAATTGTCAGGGTTAGAAGGGAGCTCAAGGCTCAGCCAGTCCCAACCCCCCTGCCATGGGCAGGGACACCTCACACCACAGCAGGTTGCTCACAGCCACATCCAGCCTGGCTGCAAACACCTCCAGGCAGGAGGCTTCCACCACCTCCCTGGGCAACCTGTGCCAGGCTCTCACCACCCTCATGGGCAACAACTTCTTCCTAACATCCAAGCTCAATCTCCCCATTTCTAGTTTTGCTCCATCCCCCCCAGCCCTATCACTCCCTGACACCCTCAAAAGTCCCTCCCCAGCTTGCTTGCAGCCCCCTGCAGATCCTGGAAGGCCACAATTAGGTCTCCTCAGAGCCTTCTCCTCTCCAGCCTGCACAACCCCAACTCTCTCAGTCTGTCTCCAGAGCAGAGCAGCTCCAGCCCTCTGCTCCTCCTCATGGCCTTTCTCTGGTCACCTTCCAGCCCCTCCAGATCCTTCCTGGCACAGAGGCTCCAGAGCTGGCCCCAGAGCTGCAGCTGTGGTCTCAGCAGAGTGGAGCAGAGGGGCAGAATCCCCTCCCTGGCCCTGCTGGCCACACTTCTCTTGCTGCAGCCCAGGCTCTGCTTGGCTCTCTGGGCTGCAAGTGCTCACTGCTGGCTCCTGCTGAGCTTCTCCTCCCCAGCACCCCCAAGGCCTTTTCTTCAGGGCTTCTCTCAAGCCAGTCCCTGCCCAGCCTGGATCAGTGCTTGGGATTGCCCTGCCCCAGCTGCAGGACCTTGCTCTTGGTCTTGTTGAACCTCCTGAGGTTGGCTTGGGCCCAGCTCTGCAGTCTGTCCTCTGGATGGATCCCTTCCCCCCAGCATTTTGCAGATAAATATTTTTGATGTTATCAGCTGGAAAACAACCAAGCAACCAAGCAACAACTTATCAGTTGAGTAAATAATCCCCAGTGTGACAAACAACAGCAGCAACTGTGGCTGCTACCCCAAAGCAAACCAGAAATGGGCAGGAAGGAAAAGGAAGGGTGAAAATTCCAGCATGGACATCCCAGACACAAATAAGGTTCAGGCACAGAAGAGACAAAAATGATTAAAGAGGATTGGCCACAGAATGGACAAAGACAGGAATAAGAACAACTAAGAATCATGGAATCATAGAATCAATAAGGTTGGAAAAGACCTCAGAGATCATCAAGTCCAACCTATCACCCAACACCATCTAATCAACTAAACCATGGCACCAAGTGCCTCATCCAGGCTCTTCCTAAACACCTCCAGGGATGGTGACTCCATCACCTCCCTGGGCAGCACATCCCAATGGCCAGTCTCTCTTGCTAGGAAAAATTTCTGCATAACATCCAGCCTTAACTTCCCCTGGCACAGCTTGAGACTGTGTCCTCTTGTTCTGGTGCTGGGTGCCTGGGAGAAGAGACCAACCCCCTCCTGGCTACAGCCTCCCTTCAGGGCATTGGAAGGAGCAAGAAGGTCTCCCCTGAGCCTCCTCTTCTCCAAGCTAAGCAACCCCAGCTCCCTCAGCCTCTCCTCACAGGGCTGTGCCCCAGACCTCTGGACACCTTCCAGCCCCTCCAGATCCTTCCTGGCACAGAGGCTCCAGAACTGGCCCCAGAGCTGCAGCTGTGGTCTCAGCAGAGTGGAGCAGAGGGGCAGAATCCCCTCCCTGGCCCTGCTGGCCACACTTCTCTTGCTGCAGCCCAGGCTCTGCTTGGCTCTCTGGGCTGCAAGTGCTCCCTGCTGGCTCCTCTTGAGCTTCTCCTCCCCCAGCACCCCTAAGACCTTTCCTTTAGGGCTTCTCTCCATCCAGTCCCTGCCCAGCCTGTATTGGTGCCTGGGATTGCCCTGCCCCAGCCGCAGGACCTTGCTCTTGGTCTTGTTGAACTCATGAGGCTGTCACAGGCCCAGCTCTGCAGCCTGTCAATGAGGGGGAGCAGTGTGAGCATTCTTGTTCTTGTTCTTTTCTTTTCTTTAATTCCATTTCATGCTGCAGTTCTGTTTTGTTGGTGTTTTGTGCACATTTGCAGTGCTTCATTATTGTGGCTGATAGGAGAATGCAGAGTGTTTGAGGAGTGCTCTGACATTTACATTGGCTTATGAGTTATTAGATGTCTTCTTACAAGGGATGAAGAATGTCAGATCTTGACATCTTGTATTTTGCATATCAACTAAGTTGCCTCTGTAGCTTCCTCTTAGTTATGCACTGGCAATACTCTGGGACAGAAGCAAACCCACTCACTTCATTACACATACAGAAATAACAACGACAGCAGCCATCCAGACAGGGAATCACAGAGTCACAGAATCGAGAATCAGGGAATCAGAGAGTCACAGAATCAGAGAACCAGAGTCACAGAATCAGAAAATCAGAGAACCAGAGTCACAGAGTCAGAGAACCAGAGTCACAGAATCAGAGTCAAAGAATCAGGGAATCAGAGTCACAGAATCAGAGAATCAGAGAGTCAGAGAGTCAGAGAGTCAGAGAGTCAGTGTCAAAGAATCAGGGAATCAGAGTCACAGAATCAGAGAATCAGAGAGTCAGAGAGTCAGAGAGTCAGAGAATCAGTGTCAGAGAATCAGGGAATCAGAGTCACAGAATCAGAGAGTCAGAGAGTCAGAGAGGAGTCAGAGAGTCAGTGTCAAAGAATCAGGGAATCAGAGTCACAGAATCAGAGAACCAGAGTCACAGAACCAGAGTCACAGAATCAGAGAATCAGAGAGTCACAGAATCAGAGTCAAAGAATCAGGGAATCAGAGTCACAGAATCAGAGAATCAGAGAACCAGAGTCACAGAATCAGAGAATCAGAGAGTCAGAGAATCAGTGTCAAAGAATCAGGGAATCGGAGCCACAGAATCAGAGAGTCACAGAATCAGAGAATCAGGGAATCAGAGTCACAGAATCAGGGAATCAGAGAGTCACAGAATCAGGGAATCAGGGAATCAGAGTCACAGAATCAGGGAATCACAAAATCAGAGAATCAGAGTCACAGAATCAGAGAGTCACAGAATCAGGGAATCAGAGAACCAGAGTCACAGAATCAGGGAATCAGAGAGTCACAGAATCAGGGCATCAGAGTCACAGAATCAGGGAATCAGAGAGCCAGAGTCACAGAATCAGGGAATCAGAGAGCCAGAGTCACAGAATCAGGGAATCAGAGAGTCACAGAATCAGGGAATCACAAAATCAGAGAATCAGAGTCACAGAATCAGGGAATCAGGGAATCAGAGTCACAGAATCAGGGAATCAGAGAGCCAGAGTCACAGAATCAGAGAATCACAAAATCAGAGAATCAGAGTCACAGAATCAGAGAGTCACAGAATCAGGGAATCAGGGAATCAGAGTCACAGAATCAGGGAATCAGAGAACCAGAGTCACAGAATCAGGGCATCAGAGTCACAGAATCAGGGAATCAGAGAATCACAGAATCAGAGAGTCAGAGTCACAGAATCACAAAATCAGAGAGTCAGAGTCACAGAGTCAGAGAACCAGAGTCACAGAATCAGAGTCAAAGAATCAGGGAATCAGAGCCACAGAATCAGAGAATAGGGCATCACATAATCAGGGTCACAGAATCACAAAATCAGAGAATCAGGGAATCAAAGTCACAGAATCACAGAATCAGAGAATCACAGAATCAGAGTCACATAATCAGAGAATCACAGAATCACAGAATCAGAGTCACAGAATCAGAGAATCACAGAATCACAGAATCAGAGTCACAGAATCAGAGAATCAGGGAATCAGAGACTCAGAGAATGGTCTGAGTTGGAAGGGACCTCCAAAGGTCATCTAGGCCAACCCCCTTGCAGTCAGCAGGGACATCCTCAACTAGATCAGGCTGCCCAGAGCCCTGTCCAGCCTCACCTTCAATATCTTTGAATAACTTACAATCTATAGGTACAACAGAGATGTGAGACAGGTGAGAGAAGGAGAGGAAATGGCCTGAAATTGTGCCAGGGGAGGGTTAGGCTGGGAAGGAGGAAAACTTTCTTTGCTGCAAGAGTGCTCAGGGATTGGCACAGGCTGCCCAGGGAGGTGGTGGAGTCCCCATCCCTGGAGGTGTTCCAGAAAGCTGTGGCCATGGCACTTGGGGCCGTGGTTTGGTGCTATGGTGGGGTTGGGTTGCAGGTTGGGCTGGATGACCTTGGAGGTCTTTTCCAACCCAAACCATTCTGTGATTCTGTGACCAAACCACTGTGCAGAATTTTATTCCTGGCCCTGGGACTGCTTCTGCTTTAAAGAAGTGAATGAACCAGAAAGGACTGAGGCAAAGCAATGGCTCTGTGCATGGAGAGAGAGACTTCAATAAAAGTGTAAGCTGATGATTTTGGAAGGCTTTTCCAACCCAAACAATTCTCTTACTCTGTGATTCTGCACCTTTGTTCACGTGACTGTTGCCTTCCAAGGCAAGGAACACGCTCCTGTGAGAAAGTGTTACCCAGAGCTGTAAAAGCAGGTCTTGGATGCACTGTAAAGTGAAATTACAGCAGTGTTTAACTGCCAGTTGTAAACTGGAGCCAACAGAGTACAGGAATGGAGAGATTCCTCACTTAATAAAGTATTACTGTCGTTATCAACCCTGAGGATGGTTATTAAAACACATAGGCACCCACTGGGTACCTGCAGCCTGCTGCTCCCAGCACCTCTGCAGCCAGGGAGAGCCAGTACCTGGCAATACATTCTTCAGGCAAGGGTGAAGCCCAACACAAAGGCTGAGGGAGCTGGGGTTGCTTAGCCTGGAGAAGAGGAGGCTCAGGGGAGACCTTCTTGCTCTCTACAACTCACTTCATGGAGGTTGTAGCCAGGTGGGGGTTGGTCTCTTCTCCCAGGCACCCAGCACCAGAACAAGAGGATACAGTCTCAAGCTGTGCCAGGGGAAGTTTAGGCTGGAGGTGAGGAGAAAGTTCTTCACTGAGAGAGTTGTTAGCCACTGGAATGTGCTGCCCAGGGAGGTGGTGGAGTCCCCATCCCTGGAGGTGTTCAAGAGAGGACTGGATGTGGCACTTGGTGCCATGGTTTAGCCATGAGGTCTGTGGTGCCAGGTTGGACTTGATGATCTTTGAGGTCTCTTCCAACCTTGGTGATTCTGTGACTCTGTGACAACAGCCATTGCCTGATCAAGGTCCTGCCTCCACTTCTACTAGGACTCCATTCCAGGCTGGAAGGGACCTTGAGCAACCTGTTGGAAGTTGTCCCTGCCCAGGGTTGGAATTAGATGATCTTTAAAGTCCCTCCCAACCCAACCCATTCTGTGATAAGGGATTAGAGGTCCCTGCAGATTATTGGCATGCCAGCCTCCCAGCCCAAACACCTCATGTGGCAGTTGTAGGCTATGCCTTTACAATTATTTCACAGGCCTTGAGCAGAAAAGTAGGAGAATGTAAAGAAATCACTCCTGGGGGAGAAAAGGAAAGCAAAGATAAGTCCAAACAATCCCACTGGGAGAAACAAAAAGGGTTTGGATGTGGCACTTGGTGCCATGGTTTAGTTAGTCAGGAGGGGTTGGGTGAGAGGTTGGGCTTGATGATCCTTGAGGTCTTTTCCAACCTTATTGACTCTATGATTCTATGAAATAAGGGATTAACACTAGTTGTACCAAAATGATTCCTCTCTTCCTCTCACTTCTTCTCTCTGGGAGAGATCCTAATGTGCTTCTGCTTGAGCTTGCCTGCATTGTTTTGGCTGTGTCTAACACCCCTCTGCTCCTTTCTCTTCTCCCTTGTGTACAGTGGGGAAAGGAGGGGCAAGAAGGGAGCAGCCCCTGGTCTTTGTGCTGCTTGTTAATTGTCAGCCCCTGTGAATGCTGTAAATCCTGGATGTTTTGGACATATTCCTTGCATTTCACTGTGGATTGTGCTTTTGCTTGCAAATACAGCTTGCATTTGCTTCCACCTGAGCTGGCCTGGCAAATTTAATGGGGGGGGGGGGGGGGGGGGGGGAGAAATTTCAACCCAACACATCTAGGAAGTGGCATTAGAGTCTCTCTGGAGGGCATTTCTTATGCCCTACAAGAAAGTTACTTCTGAAAGCAAGTGAGGCTCCTGTTCTGGTCCCACATCCTTTCAGGTCCTCCCTGCAAAAGCTTTCCTAGGAGCTGCCTGCCTTCTCCTGTGGGCTAGGCTGCATCAAATATTCATCATAGAATCAATAGGACTGGAAAAGACCTCAGAGATCATCAAGTCCAAGCTGTCACCCAACACCTGCTGACAACTAAACCATGGCTCCAAGTGCCACATCCAATCCCCTCCTGAACACCTCCAGGGATGGGGACTCCACCACCTCCCTGGGCAGCACATCCCAATGGCCAATCACTCTTGCTGGGAAGAACTTTCTCCTCACCTCCAGCCTAAACCTCCCCTGGCACAGCTTGAGACTGTGTCCTCTTGTTCTGGTGCTGGGTACCTGGGAGAAGAGACCAAGCCCCACCTGGCTACAACCTCCCTTCAGGGAGTTGGAGAGAGCAAGAAGGTCTCCTCTGAGCCTCCTCTTCTGCAGGCTAAGCAACCCCAGCTCCCTCAGCCTCTCCTCACAGGGCTGTGCTCCAGACCCCTCCCCAGCTTTGTTGCCCTTCTCTGGACACCTTCCAGCATCTCAACATCTTTCCTGACCTGAGGAGCCCAGAACTGGACACAGGACTCAAGGTGTGGTCTAACCAGTGCTGAGCACAGGGCACAATGCCTTCCCTGCTCCTGCTGGCCACACTGCTCCTGCTGCAGAAGCATTCAAGCAGCCAGTGGCAGGCAGTCAAGCTGCAGGCCAGCACCACACACTCTTCCCTTTATCTCTCTCCAGTCCCTGAGCAGTGTGTGGAAGAGGCAGCAGCAGCAGCATTTCAAGCCTGCCTGTGTATTACCACTGACTTTTGGTGATCCTGATAAAGCAGCTGAAGTTACATCCTGGCTCTGGAGCTCCAGAAGACAAGCAGCACTTAGCCACGAGTCATTTTTATCATGTCAAGCAATTTTCTACAACTTGCTCAGCTGTTAGGTGCCTTTGATGTAAGGCCCTGCTCTGGTGCTGAAAGAAGCATGGCAGCAGCCTGTCTCAGGGCTGTGGGCTGCTGTGGGCTGCTGCATGTGGCATTCATCACAGATACAAACATGGCAAAGTGTGGGGTGAAAAGGGCTAGGGAAATGAGCTGGGCAATAAAGCTGGAGGGAAGGACTGCACAAGGGAGAAGAGGAGACTCTGGGGGGACCTTATCACACTCTGTAACTACCTGAAGGGAATCATGGAATCATGGAATGGTCCAGGCTGGAAGGGACCTCCATGGTCATGCAGCCCAGCCCCTCTGCAGTCAGCAGGGACATCCCCAACTAGATCAGGCTGCCCAGAGCCCTGCTGAACCTCACCTTGAATATCTCCAGGGATGAGGCCACAACCACCTCCCTGGGCAACCTGTTCCAGTGTTCCACCACCCTTATATGGAAGAACTTCTTCCTGATACCCAATCTCAATCTGCTCCTCTCTAGTTTGAAGCCATTGCCCCATGTCCTGTCCCTGCAGGCCTTTGCAAACAGTCTCTCTCCATCCTTCTTGTAGCCCCCTTCAGATACTGGCAGGCTGCTCCAAGGTCTCCCTGAAGCCTATTCTTCTCCATGCTGAACACCCCCCAGCTCCCTCAGCCTGCCCTTGTAGCAGAGCTGCTCCAACCCCTTGAGCATTTTTGTGGCCTTCCTCTAGACTCTCTCCATCAGGTTGAGGTCCTTCCTGTGTTGAAGGCTCCAGACCTGCACACAGCACTCCACACTCCAAATGAGGTCTCCCCAGAGCAGAGCAAAGTGGCAGAATCACCTCTCTGGCTCCTCTGGCAATGCTGCTTTGGATGCAGCTCAGGCTGTGATTTGCCTTCTGTGCTGCAAGCTCACACTGCCTGCTCCTGGCCAGCTTCTCATCCACCAGCACCCCCAAATCCTTTTCCACAGGGCTGCTTTCTACCACTTCATCCCCCAGCCTGTGTTGACAGTGAGGGTTGTTCCAGAAGTTGTGGTAAGGTGAGGGTCAGGCTCTGCTCCCAGGGAACTTGTGACAAGATAAGAGGGCATGGCCTGAAGCTGTGCCAGGGCAGGCTTAGAATAGAACAGAATAGAATTAACCAGGTTGGAAAAGACCTCAGAGATCATCAAATCCAACCTGTCACCCAACACTATCTAATCAACTAAACCATGGCACCAAGTGCCTCATCCAGGCTCTTCCTAAACATCTCCAGGGATGGGGACTCCACCACCTCCCTGAGCAACGCATTCCAGTGGCCAATTCCTCTTTCTGGCAAGAACTTTCTCCTCACCTCCAGCCTAAACCTCCCCTGGCACAGCTTGACACTGTGTTCTCTTGTTCTGGGAGAAGAGACCAACCCCTTCCTGGCTCCAACCTCCCTTCAGGGAGTTGGAGAGAGCAAGAAGGTCTCCCCTGAGCCTCCTCTTCTCCAGGCTAAGCAACCCCAGCTCCCTCATCCTCTCCTTCCAGGGCTGTGCTCCAGACCCCTCCCCAGCTTTGTTGCCCTTCTCTGGACACCTTGCAGCATCTCAACACCTTTCCTAACCTGAGGGTTAGGGTTAGGTTAGGTTTTTCCTTAGGGAAAGGCATTCAGGCTCTGGGATGTGCTGCCCGGGGAGGTGGTGGAGTCACTGTCCCTGGAGGTGTTTAAGGCAAGCTTGGATGTGGCACTGAGTGCCATGGTCTGGTCATTGTGGTGGTGTTAGGTCATAGGCTGGGTTTGATTATCTCAGAGGTCTATTCCAGCTTCAATCATTCTGTGATTCTGGGGGAGAAATGAAAGCAGCTGCTCTGGGTAACAATCTTGCCAAGCAGGTTATGTCCAGGTAATCCCTTTCCAATGCTATTTAGGTAGTGCAAAGGCTTTTCTGCCCCAAGCCAGCACTGGTAACAGCTCTCCCTAGTTTGGGATCAAGAAGTGGCAGCACTCTTTAGTTGATTGTCCTTTAGGTTGATTGTCCATGTTCCTGCTTCTATTTCCCAAGGCACCACAGAGAAAAGGGCCTGTGAACCACAGCTTTCAGTCCAGCAATGATTTTTCCCATGTTGCCATGACCTTGCACCCCATTCAATCAACTTTAACCCTTTCAGAGCTCTGTTGGGGGTTTCAATACTATAATTATGGAGAAGCAACCTTATTCAACCAGACCTGGCAGAATCACAGATAGCACTGGGTTGGAAGGAACCCTCAAAGGCCAACTTGTCCAACTTCCCTGGAGGCAGCAGAGACCTCTCCAACCAGATCAGGCCGCCCAGGGCCCCATCAAGCCTGATCTTGAATGTCTCAAGGGTTGGAGGCTCACCACATCTCTGGGCAACCTGTTCCAGTATTTCACCCCTCTCATAGTCAAGAATTTCTTCCTTATGTCCAACCTAAATCAACCCTGCTCCAGCTTCAAACCATTGCCCCTCATCCTATCACCACAGGCTCTTCTAAGCAGCCCCTCCTCAGCTTCCCTTGTAGGTCTCCTTCAGATATTGACATGCCCCTACAAGGTCACCCCAGAGCCTTCCAGCCCAGGCACAGACAGCAAACTGGGAGCCTGTAGGTTCAGGGCAGACAAGAAGGGAGGACTCTTCAGTGAAGGTGCAGAAAGAGGATGAGCTATTAGCAGTCTCTCAGAATGCCATTAGATGAAACACTTTCAAACACTCTGCCATTCAACATGAAAAAGAGGTCAAGGGCAAGCACCAGCTGAATAAACCAAGCAACCAACCAAAACCTCTTAGGAAATTACTTTGGCAAATGCCCTCCAATGGGAACACACAGTGAGCAAAATTAGAGAGCAGCCCAAGCTGGTTAAGCAGAGATCTCATCAAAAATTCATCTCTAATTCAGGCAGAGCCAGGAGCTGAGGAGCAATACCACAACTTGGGTTAAAAGGATTAACAGCACTCAGATGAATAGCACTTGCACTAAAAGCACCCCAGGCAGCAGCAGGGGAATCACCCCACTGGCTGGGGGGGAGTGGGAGATGAAGATGAAGAGATGAAGTGGGGAAACCTAGGAGCAGTCTTTCAGTACCTGAAAGGAGCTACAGGAAAGATGGAGAGGGAATTTTGACAAGGGCTTGTAGGGGTAGGGTGAAAGGCAATGGATTGAAGCTGGAAGAAGGCAGATTGAGGCTGGAGATGAGGAAGAAATTGATGACAGTGAGGGTGGGGAGACACTGGAACAGGTTGCCCAGGTAAGGTTGTGGATGTCCTCTCCCTGGAGGTGTTCAAGGCCAGGCTGGATGAGGCCTTGAGCAGCCTGGGCTGGTGGGAGTTGTCCCTGCCCATGGCAGGGGGGGTGAATCATCATCTTTAAGGTCCCTTCCAACCCAACCCATTCTAGGGTTCTATGATACCATGAAATAACAACATCTTGGTGTCAGACCACATGAGAGGTGGATTCATGCAAAACAGAAGCATGATCCTGAATTCTAAGCATCTGATTTTTATACTTCTATTAATATCCATATCTCCATTCACAGAGTCATTGCTTTGCCTGAGTCCTTTTTGGTTCACTTTCTTCTTTAAAGCAGAAGCAGTCCCAGGTCCAAGAATGAAATTCTGTGACAGGGGTTTGGTCGTAGAATCACAGAATTGTCTGGGTTGGAAAAGACCTCTGAGATCATCCAGGCCAACCAGCAACCCAACCCCACCATCTAATCAAACCATGGCCCCAGGTGCCATGGCCACAGCTTTCTGGAACACCTCCAGGGATGGGGACTCCACCACCTCCCTGGGCAGCACATCCCAATGGCCAATCACTCTTGCTGGGAAGAACTTCTGCCTAACATCCAGCCTAAACCTCCCCTGGCACAGCTTGAGACTGTGTCCTCTTGTTCTGGTGCTGGGTGCCTGGGAGAAGAGACCAACCCCCACCTGGCTACAACCTCCCTTCAGGGAGCTACAGAGAGCAAGAAGGTCTCCTCTGAGCCTCCTCTTCTCCAGGCTAAGCAACCCCAGCTCCCTCACCCTCTCCTCACAGGGCTGTGCTCCAGACCCCTCCCCAGCTTTGTTGCCCTTCTCTGGACACCTTCCAGCAGCTCAACATCTTTCCTAAGCTGAGGAGCCCAGAACTGGACACAGGACTCAAGGTGTGGCCTAAGCAGTGCTGAGAACAGGGCACAATGACTTCCCTGCTCCTGCTGGCCACACTCTTCCTGCTGCAGGCCAGGATGCCCTTGGCCTTCTTGGCCACCTGGGCACACTGCAGGCTCATGTTCAGTCTACTATCAAGCAGAACCCCCAGGTCCCTTTCTGCCTGGCTGCTCTCCAGCCACTCTTGGGTTGGAAGGGATCTCAGAGATCATCTACTCCACCCCCCCTTGCCATTGGCAGGGACACCTCTCAACTAGCCCAGGTTGCCCAAGGCCTCCTCATCCAACCTGCCCTTAAAAACCTCCAGGGAGGGGGCATCCATCAGCACTCTGGGCAACCTATGCCAGAGTCCCACCACCCTCATACTGAAGAACCTCACCCAAAGATCTAGTCTAAATGTTGTAGGCTGAATATTTCTGAGCCAAACACCTTCCAGAGTTCATTTTGTTCATTAGTAGCTACTCTACTGCCTGGAGGGCTGGATGGGTCACCTGCATTTGCAGCCCCATTTGTGACTAGAGCTGTTGCAGCAGTGTACAAACACTACCAAGATCACTTGCTGGACATCAGAGTGCTTCTGAGGCCCCAGCTGGAGTACTGCATCTAGTTCTGGGCTCCCCACTTCAAGAGGGACAGGGAACTGATAAAGAGAGTCCAAGGGAGGGCTACAAGGATGCTGAAGGGACTGCAGCACTGCTTGGGGCTGAGAGCCCTGGGGCTGTTCAGTCTGGAGAGGAGAAGGCTGAGAGGGATCTGATCAATGTCTATCAATAGCTGAGGGCTGGGGGTCAGGAAGGAAGGGACAGGGACAGCCCCTGCTGACTCAGGCTCTGGACAAAGGTCAATGGATGGACACTCCAGCAGAGGAGGTTGCACCTCAACATGAGGAGGAACTTCTTCACTGTGAGGCTCTGGAGTAGGCTGCCCAGAGAGGTTGTGGAGTCTCCTTCTCTGGAGCCTTCCCAGCCCTGTCTGGATGTGTTGCTGTGTGACCTGTGCTGGATTCTATGCTCCTGCTGTGGCAGGGGGGTTGGCCTGGAAGATCTCCAGAGGTCCCTTCCAACCCCTGACATCCTCTGATCCTGTGCTGCTGCGATCTGGGTGCTGCGCAGAGCGGCATGTCCTTTCTTGCACTTCCCATTAATATTCATCTGCTCCTCTCCTCACAGAAAAGTTGTCACCAACAATATCCACTTCTCTGAATGCTGATGAGGAAGGGACAGAAAGGATCAAAAATAACTTCAGTCAGGCAGACACTTGCAGAAGTCCTCCTTTCTGTTGTTAACTGCTTTGAGTTTCCTGTGTTTACAGCAGCCACCTTCCCTGTGCCACGCCGTGCAAGAAGCAAGTCACCACGAGATGCCATTAGGAATAATTACATCTCAGGGTTTTGTACAGAAATAACTTATTACTCTGGCAGCTGAAGGAAAAATATGTCAGTCAGAGGCACTTTTACATTCAAGACACTGCAACTTCCCTCATCAAAAGGATAACAGGCAGGAGCTGCTCGCCGCTCGCAGCCTGTGACTGGAGTGGGTGTCGTGTTTGCGCTTCAGGAGCAGCTGAGGATCAGAGGATCAGAGGATGGGAGGGGTGGGAAGGGACTGCTGGAGATCTTCCAGTCCAACCCCCCTGCCACAGCAGGAGCACAGAATCCAGCACAGGTCACACAGCAACACATCCAGACAGGGCTGCAAAGGCTCCAGAGCAGGAGACTCCACAACCTCTTTGGGCAGCCTGCTCCAGTGCCCTTAGAGTACAGAAGTTCCTCCTCAGGTTGAGGTGGAACCTCCTCTGCTGAAGTTTTCATCCATTGCCCCTTGGCCTATCCCAGGGCACAAGTCAGCAGAGGCTGTCTCTATCCCTTTCTTCCTGACTACCAGCCCTCAGCTATTGAAAGACATTGATCAGATCCCTCTCAGCCTTCTCCTTTCCAGACTGAACAGCCACAGGGCTCTCAGCCTCTCCTCCCCAGGCAGTGCTCAGTCCCTTCAGCATCCTTGTAGCCCTCCCTTGGACTCTCTCCAGCAGGAACAGTGTGGCCAGCAGGAGCAGGGAGGTCATTGTGCCCCTGTACACTGCACTGGTTAGGCCACACCTCGAGTCCTGTGTCCAGTTCTGGGCTCCTCAGTTTAGGAAGGATGTTGACTTGCTGGAAGGTGTCCAGAGAAGGGCAACAAAGTTGTTGAGGGGTTTGGAACACAGCCCTGGGAGGAGAGGCTGAGGGAGCTGGGGTTGCTTAGCCTGCAGAAGAGGAGGCTCAGGGGAGACCTTCTTGCTCTCTACAACTCCCTGCAGGGAGGTTGGAGCCAGGTGAGGGTTGGTCTCTTCTCCCAGGCACCCAGCACCAGAACAAGAGGACATAGTCTCAAGCTGTGCCAGGGGAGCTTTAGGCTGGATGTTAGGAAGAAGTCCTCCACAGAGAGAGTGATTGTCCATTGGAATGGGCTGCCTGGGGAGGTGGTGGAGTCGCCAACATCGGAGGTGTTCAGGAGGAGACTTGATGGGGTGCTTGGTGCCGTGGGTTAGTTGGTTGGGTGGTGTTGGATGATAGGTTGGACTTGATGATCTTGAAGGTCTCTTCAATCTACAGGAACAGGCTAAGAGTTGGGGCTGTTTAGCCTGGAGAAGAGAAGGCTCCAGGAAGATCTCAGAGCAGCCTTCCAGTAGCTGAAAGGGAGAGCTGGGGAGGGACTTTTGACAAGGGCTGGGAGAGCCAGGAGGAGGGACTATGGCTTTGAGCTAGAACAGGACAGATTGAGACTGGAGATGAGGAAGAAATTCTTTGCAGTGAGGCTGGTGAGACACTGGCACAGGTTGCCCAGGGAGGTTGTGGATGTCTCCTCCCTGGAGCTGTCCAAGGCCAGGCTTGATGAGGCCTTGAGCAAGCTGGGCTGGTGGGAGGTGTCCCTGCCCATGGCAGGGCGATTGGAACTGGATGATTTTGTAAGGTCCCTTCCGACCCAAACCATTCCATGTGCCTATGATTCCCATTTTAGCACATGCTGTGATAGCTGCCAGCCAGGGAAAGCTGTCTTGAATCCCAGTTAATCAGCCCTGTGGCCTCCTGCTAACCAAACACCTGCAGGGCTGTGCTGCCAGGAGCACAAGGAGGCAGCAGATGCAGGTGCAGGTCAGCCCTTGCATGGCTGTGAGGAGTTCATTGACATGAACAGCATCCTGCATCATCAGAGAGGTGACTTTGGGATGTACAGACAGCTTCTAACTTCTGAGATCTTCACCTTGCCAACTTATTAATGCCCTTCCTCATGAGGACAGTTGGGGCTGTTCAGTCTGCAGAAGAGAAGGCTCTGAGGAGACCTCATTGTGGCCTTCCAGGATCTGCAGGGGGCTCCAAGACAGCTGGGAAGGGACTTCTGAGGGTGTCAGGGAGTGATAGGACTGGGGGGGATGGAGCAAAACTAGAAGTGGGGAGATTGAGCTTGGATGTTAGGAAGAAGTTGTTCCCCATGAGGGTGGTGAGAGCCTAGCACAGGCTGCCCAGGGAGGTGGTGGAAGCCTCCTGCCTGGATGTGTTTTCAGCCAGGCTGGAGGTGACTGTGAGCAACCTGCTGTGGTGTGAGGTGTCCCTGCCCATGGCAGGGGGGTTGGAACTGGCTGAGCCTTGGGGTCCCTTCCAGCCCTGACAGTTCTGTGATTCAGTTCCATGAGCCTTAAAAACTTAACAGCTGAGAAGAAAAAGCCACCCTGCAGCCCAGCAGTGCTGCTTTCTCACACATTCAATCAGCAGGCACTGGAAGCTTAAATCCACAGCAAGTCCCTCAGTTAGCCTATAAAGCTGTGGACCCCCAGTACAGAGGGGTGGAGATGGCCACTATCAGTTGTTTATGAGCCAGCAGAGATAAAAGCCAGGTTCACAGCTCCCCCTCCATGGGCATCAGATCCTCCCACCTCCCATACCTGCTTTTTCACCCACAGCTCTTACCTACTCTCCCCTTTTCTCTTCTCATCCTCACTAATCAAACCCCAAGAGGCTGATGAATCTGTGTTTTGGCAGCTTCCTCCAGTATCTTGAACAAAAGTGGTTTCCAGCCACCCAGAAGCTCTGAGTCTAAAATGGCTCTCCTAAATATACCTTTAATCTATTCCTTGTGCTTTGCATCATGCAAATCCAGTCCCTTCTGAGGAGGAATCTGCTCTCGAGCACCTGTCACACTGAAGTTGCTTTACCCCCGTGCTAAGGCACAAGCTTCCACTCACTTTGTGCTGGGTCTTCATGCTCTCTTTGGACATCTCCCAGTCTGCACATTCTCCTCCTGTACCACCCCAGGGGGGGTTGAACCGACTTCCAGCAGGCCTTTTGCTGGAGAGCAGCCAGGCTGCTCGTTAGGCTGTTGTGAAGCTGCCCATCAGTCCCACTCCCAGGCTCCCCATTACTTCCCTGGTGGAGCTGCAGTAATTGGGCTGCAGAGCTCCCAGGATTAGCATTGCTGCAGCCCAATGGCCATTAGCCCACCCTGCAGCAGGTCACAGAATTACTGAGGCTGGAAAAGACCTCTGAGATCCTCCAGTCCAGCCTATGACCCACCACCACCGCAGCAGCTAAACCATTGCCACCAAGTGCCACATCCAAGCCTTTCCTAAAGACCTCCAGGGATGGTGACTCCACCACCATCCTGGGCAGCACATCCCAGGGCCTAATTACCCTTTCCATGAGGAAGTCCTTCCTAATATCCAACCTAAACCTGCCCTGGCACAGCTTCAGGCCATGCCCTCTTGTTCTGCCACAAGTTGCCTGGGAGAAGAGCCTGACCCCCACCTGACTACAGCCTTATTGAGGTAGTTGCAGAGAGTGATAAGGTCCCCTCTAAGTCTCCTCTTCTTCAGGCTGAACACTCCCAGCTCCCTCAGCCTTTCCTCATCAGACTTTCCCTCCAGCCCCCTCACTGCTCTGGTTGCTCTCCTCTGGACCTGCTCCTCAAGATCATTCCTGAAGTGAAGGGCCCAGAGCTGCAGACAGTGCTGGAGGTGAGGCCTCCCAGTGCCCAGCACAGGGCAGAATTCCATCCCTGCTCCTGCTGGCCACATTATAGCTGATGCAGGCCAGGATGCCATTGGCCTTCTGTGCCCCCTGGGCACACTACTGGCTCATGTTCAGCTGCTGTCGCCCAGCACTGCCAGGTCCCTCTCTGCCAGGCTGCTCTCCAGCCACTCACACCCAGTCTGTAGCTCTGCATGGGGTTGAGGTCCTCTGTGCCCAGAACAGTCCTTAGAAATTGCCTAGCCTGCCTCTGTCTGCTCTCCTGCTCTTTCTAAGGAGCAAGGCAGGCAAGTTCTTTGTTCTGTTTCTGTTTTCCCACCAATGACCCTCAGTGGGCAAGGTCATAGAATCACAGAATCAGTCAGGTTGGAAGAGACCTCAGAGATCACCAAGTCCAACCTGCCACCCAACACCTCCTGACAGCTAAACCATGGCTCCAAGTGCCACATCCAATCCCCTCTTGAAGACCTCCAGGGAAGGGAACTCCACCACCTCCCTGGGCAGCACATTCCAATGGTCACTTACTCTCTCTGGGAAGAACTTTCTCCTCACCTCCAGCCTAAACCTCCCCTGGCACAGCTTGAGACTGTGTCCTCTGGTTCTGGTGTTGGTGGCCTGGGAGAAGAGAACAACCCCCACCTGGCTACAAGAGCAAGAAGGTCTCCCCTGAGCCTCCTCTTCTCCAGGCTAAGCAACCCCAGCTCCCTCAGCCTCTCCTCCCAGGGCTGTGCTCCAGACCCCTCCCCAGCCTTGTTGCCCTTCTCTGGACACCTTCAAGTCTCTCAATGTCCTTCCTAAACTGAGGAGCCCAGAAGTGGACACAGGACTCAAGGTGTGGCCTAACCAGTGCAGTGTACATGGGCAGAATGACCTCCCTGCTCTTGCTGGCCACACTCTTCCTGCTGCAGGCCAGGATGCCCTTGGCCTTCTTGGCCACCTGGGCACACTGCTGGCTCCTGTTCAGCTGTTGTCCACCACTACCCCCAGGTCCCTCTCTGCCTGGCTGCTCTCAGCCACTCTGACCCCAGCCTGTAGCACTGCCTGGGGTTGAGTTGCCCAAGACAGTAACTGCCCAGCCTGTCTCTGGGCAAACACTGCTGTTAATCTCAGCTGACCCAAATAATGTCATTCCCAATGACATTCCCAGTGCCTTATATGGGAATGCTCTCCAGCTGTCACCTCTGCACAATCTGAGAAGGTCCCAGTAAGAGGAAGGTCTGTTTGTATCTGCAGGTGTCAGATGATAAAACTGTTTGCTCACAGTCCCTGGACAGAGACATCCTGCCAGCCTGGGGGTGTAGGCAGGCAGGCAGGGAAGGGCTGTTTGACTGCATTGTCCTCACAGAACTCTAGAACTGTTTCAGCTGGAAGAAGGTCTCCATCATCATCAGGTCCAACCTGCAGCTGGAGTGGAGATCTCTCATTCTCTAGAGCTGGTTTGGAGATGGCACTGAGAGCAAGAGGGCAGGTAAAGAGAACATGAAAAGCCTTTGGCGTGGCTGGGAGAGCCTTGCAGAGGTTCCTGGCCTGCAGCAGTGAACAACTCAGAGCCTAGAAGGAATCACAGAACTGTCAGGGTTGGAAGGGACCTCAAGGCTCAGCCAGTTCCAGAGTGTGGCCAGCAGGAGCAGGGAAGTCCTTGTGCCCTGTGCTCAGCACTGCTCAGGCCACACCTTGAGTCCTGTGTCCAGTTCTGGGCTCCTCAGTTTAAGAAGGACATTGAGAGACTTGAAGGTGTCCAGAGAAGGGCAACAGAGCTGGGGAGGGGTCTGGAGCACAGCCCTGGGAGGAGAGGCTGAGGGAGCTGGGGTTGCTTAGCCTGGAGAAGAGGAGGCTCAGGGGAGACCTTCTTGCTCTCTACAACTCCCTGAAGGGAGGTTGTAGCCGGGTGGGGGTTGGTCTCTTCTCCCAGGCAACCAGCACCAGAACAAGAGGACACAGTCTCAAGCTGTGCTGGGGAGGTTTAGGCTGGAGGTGAGGAGAAAGTTCTTGCCAGCAAGAGGAACTGGCCCTTGGGATGTGCTGCCCAGGGAGGTGGTGGAGTCCCCATCCCTGGAGGTGTTCAAGAGGGGATTGGATGTGGCACTTGGAGCCATGGTTTAGCTGTCAGGAGGTGCTGGGTGGCAGCTTGGACTTGATGATCTCTGAGGTCTTTTCCAGCCTGGTTTATTCTGTGATTCTCTGTCCTGCACAGCAGAGCTTGGCTTTGTAGACAGAGGGATTAACACTTCAGCACAAGGTGCAGTTGCAACCTTGCTCAGTGTGAGGACCACCAGAGTTCTTTTCCCTCGGGGCAAAGCAAGCTTCCCTCCCCCTGGATGCAGGCCACAAGGGCCTCACTTTCATGAGGTTAGACTCAATGATCTCCAGAGGTTCCTTCAAAGCCCTGACATCCTGTGAGCCTCTGATCCTGTGTGAGGAGCAGGCCCCTCACCAAAATGGCCTTAAGAAGTCCAGGCAAGGGGCTGTGCTCAATGCATTAGTATCAGTATCAGTATCAGTATCAGTATCAGTATCAGTATTACTTATTAGTATCTTCCCAGGAGACCAAGGGCTGCCCCTGCCCTTGGTGGCCATGCCCTGCCCATAGCAGCAGGGCATCCCTAGCACATCCTCTGCCACTCAGCTCCTTGGGACAGACTTAGTCCTGCTCCACTTCTCTCAGGCCATGGGAGACACCAACCCTGCAGCCTAGGCAAGCCCCCTGCCAGCTGTCCCCTCCCTGTGCCACAGCTCCTGTCCATGAGCCCATGCAGGGAGGAGGAACAGGGACTTGATCTTGCTGGACACAAACTCTTTGCTGGGAGCCTAAGGGGAAAGATATTGGCAGCCACAGCCTGGAGGAAAGTCAAAGCCTTTGATGGGATGGATGCTGCCAACAGATCACCATGGAAATAACACAGACTTTAAAAGCACAAAGGAGCAGAGACTGCACTGCTGTGGTGCCCTGCAGGAGGGGTCTCAGCAGAGCAGAGGGGCAGAATCCCCTCCCTCCCCCTGCTGCTCCCCAGCACCTGCTGCTGCTCTTGGCTTCCCCTACATGACAAATAATCCATCATGCCCTTGCCTGACCCCCCTGATGTGCAGGCTAAGAACTAAGGGAGCCCAAGCTGCCAGCCCCCCCTCCTGCCCAGCAGAGGTGCATCTAGGTCCCAGCTCAGGCACACAGAGCCAGCTGGAGGGAAGTTATCCTGCTGCTGTTAGCCACCAAACAAGGAGTGTGAGCCCAGCCTCACAGGCAGGGCAGGGAGATGGCTCTGGCCTGAGGTATTTCCTTCTGCCTCATTTAAAGATTTGCTCATCCCTTTGTTCAGAGAATATTCATTAAGCAGGGAAGAGAGGCAGGAGGCAGCACTCCAGTGTGACACATGCTGTGATCCAGAAGGGACTCATCTCTGCTCAGGGAGCTTTGTCTTTCCCATGCCATAGCTGCTGCACCCTGTCCCTTTGTCCTCTAATGCTGCAGGGGACCCTGGGCCCAGCACCAAGGGGGTCCAGCAGACAGCTCACAGCAGCTTTAGTCACAGCTTTACCTCCTCAGCCCGAGGAGGGCTCAAACCCTCAGCAGGATGGCCCTGCCTGTGATTGTGCACACCTCTGTTTCAAAGCCAGAGGCACACAGGCTGCTTGCTGCATCCCCTGGGGCTGGACTCTCACTTCAGCCACACTCACCAAAGCCTGGAGTCACTGCATGTGGCAGAGCACTGCCAGCCTGCCCCAAGTCAGAGGGCAGCCAGGCACCGAGGGGCCTGGGACCACTCTTCTGCTGGCAACAGCTGGAAAGAGAGGAGAGAATCCACTTCACTGCTTGTCCCCAGCATGATGCCAGCAGTGCTTTGCAATAACCTCACTCTGAGTGCTTTCCACAGCCACTGACCCTGCTAGGAGCTGCTGTGCCAGCTCAGCTGCTGTCAAGAGCTTCCACAGCTCAGCCCTGCAGAAGGAGAGAGACAGCAGTGGCAGAGCTGAGAGCCTGTGCTCAGACTCACTGCTTTGGCTTGCCAGGGACCTTAAGGCCAGAGGAGAGCACTATGATTATCTGGTTTGATCCTCCTGACCCTCCCAGTATAGGCTGGGCAGTGAGTGCCTTGAGGGCAGCCCTGAAGGAAAGGCCTTGGGGGTGCTGGGGGAGGAGAAGCTCAGCAGGAGCCAGCAGTGAGCACTTGCAGCCCAGAGAGCCAAGCAGAGCCTGGGCTGCAGCAAGAGAAGTGTGGCCAGCAGGGCCAGGGAGGGGATTCTGCCCCTCTGCTCCACTCTGCTGAGACCACAGCTGCAGCTCTGGGGCCAGTTCTGGAGCCTCTGTGCCAGGAAGGATTTGGAGGTGCTGGAAGGTGTCCAGAGCAGGGCCATGAGGAGGAGCAGAGGGCTGGAGCTGCTCTGCTCTGGAGACAGCCTGAGAGAGTTGGGGCTGTGCAGGCTGGAGAGGAGAAGGCTCTGAGGAGACCTAATTGTGGCCTTCCAGGATCTGCAGGGGGCTCCAAGAAAGCTGGGGAGGGACTTCTGAGGGTGTCAGGGAGGGATAGGACTGGGGGGATGGAGGAAAACTAGAAATGGATAGATTCAGCTTGGATGTGAGGAAGGAGTTGTTCCCCAGGAGGGTGGTGAGAGCCTGGCACAGGTTGCCCAGGGAGGTGGTGGAAGCCTCCTGCCTGGAGGTGTTTGCAGCCAGGCTGGAGGTGGCTGTGAGCAACCTGCTGCAGTGTGAGGTGTCCCTGCCCATGGCAGGGGGTTGGAGCTGGCTGAGCCTTGAGGTCCCTTCCAGCCCTGACAATTCTATGATCCTGTAACCCTGGCAAGCAGAGCTCACTCCAGGCTCCCTACACCCAAGTCTGACCAGCAGCAGGAGTGGCTGTTTGAGGAGGACACTGGAGCTCAGTTCTCAAGTCTCCAGCTCCCAGGGACTCAGTGGTTTTAGTGCTGCCACTGCCCAGGTGTGAACTTTATCTCTGCCTGAGCACTTCCAGCTTTCCCCCCAGCCCAGTCCCTGTTGCTGATGGATTTTGCAGGGTAGCCTCTCTCAGGTGACTTCATTTGCTGCAATAACAAATGAAGCTGCAGCCTGAGCAGTTAGGGATGGCAGCTGCTGGTGGGCACAGGCAATCAGAAGGCATTTCAGCTGCTAAAAGATGGCTTGGAGGCTGCAGGGCATCCATGCCAAGTGCAAGGACATTGGCAGTTCAAGCAGAGGCAAGGGCAGGAACAGAGCTTTGTGGCTGTTGTGAGGACCATGATGGATGCAGGTGGGATCCACTGAAGGAGGAATGATTGATAGGTTCAGTAGCTGCAGTTCAGCCTCCACCATTTGGTCTCAGCCTCAAAGGAGGCTTTGGTTGCACTTAAGGGAGGCCCTGCTCAGCCAACTGCATTTGCAGGCTGTGGGCTCTGAAGTCAGAGAAGGTCCCAGAGGCATGGGGCACTTCCCAGTGAGGAATCAGCCAGGCTCTAGAGCATCCCAGTCTGTGGCTGCAGGGAGTAGTGCTCAGGAACATGCAGCAGCAGTTTCCTTCTAAAAGGGACATTGTTCCAAGAGGGAAAATAGTAACAGAATCATAAACTCCTGGAATGGGTTGGGTGGGAAGGGACCTGAAAGCTCATCCTGCTCCAGCCCCTCTGACAGCAGCAGGGACACCTTCCACTTGACCTGGCTGCTCAAGGCCTCATCCAGCCTGGCCTTGAACACCTCCAGGGAGGGGACAGCCACAGCCTCCCTGGGCAGCCTGTGCCAGTGCCTCACCACCCTCACTGGAAAGAATTCTTCTTCATCTCCAGTCTCAGCCTCCCCTCTTCCAGCTCAAAGCCACTACCCCTCATGCTGCCACTCCATCCTGTCCAAAGTCCCTCCCCAGCTCTCCTGCAGCCCAGGCTGCTCAAAGCTTCATCCAGCCTGGCCTGAACACATCCAGGGAGGGGGCAGCCACAGCCTCCCTGGGCAGTCTGTGCCAGAGTCTCCCCACCCTCACTGCCAACAATTTCCTCCTCATCTCCATTCTCAACCTGTCCCCTTCCAGCCCAAAGCCATTGTCCCTCCTCCTGGCACTCCCAGCCCTTGTCCAAAGCCCCTCCCCAGCTCTCCTGGAGCCCCTTCGGGTACTGGAAGGCTGCTCTGAGGTCTCCCCAGAGCCTTCTCTTCTGCAGGCTGAACAGCCCCAACCCTCTCATCCTGGCTAGGTGAATGAAATCTCTTTTTTCCCTCTACCTTTTTCAAGGCTTTCCATCCACACATTCCACCACGATCAGCATCCCAGCCTCTGCCAGCCCAGGGCTGGTTTTTCACAGCAGTGAAAAAACCATAAAGGCTTGGGGTTTAAATAAATAATCACCCAGAAAGGGTTACCTGCCCTTTTAATTTCTCACTGTGGTGTTCTCTGGGCCTCTAATCAAGACAGAGCTGCCAGCTGACCTTCCCAGATGTTTCAAGGCAGTCCTTTAAGACTCCAGCTCATGATTAATGCATCATCTTCTACCAGGAGGCAGTGCCTGCTGCACCACCAACACCCTCCCAGAGGTTACTCAGCTGATGAGATTTCAGCTCCAAAGCTGTGAATGAAAGGGAGGAGGGAGATGATTTATTCAAGTGGCTAAATGGCTGCAAACAAAAGGAGGCCCCAGCAGCAGTTCCTTAATTTACCTACTTCTTATTAAGAATGAAAGAAAACAAGGAGAGGTTCAGGCCCCTTTAAGGCTGCCTTGGCTGTGAGAGGATGCCTCTTTAAATGCTCTTTTGGTTAATAAATCATGTAAATTCCTGCATGTAAACTAGAGCATTACAAACAGGCTTGTAAATAATTAACTGCTCCTCTGCATGGAGGGGGAGAGAACACCCAGGGCAGCAAACCATGGATGGTTCAGAGTGTCCCTCCCTGGAGGTGCTCAAGAGGGGATTGGATGTGGCACTTGGGGCCAGGGTTCAGTCATGAGGTCTGTGGTGACAGGTTGGACTTGGTGATCTTTGAGGTCTCTTCCAACCTTGGGGATTCTGCAATTAACTGCTCCTTTGCATGAAGGGGGAGGAAACACCCAGCTCAGCAAACCAGGCAGCAGGCTGGTTGGTTGGAATCAACCACAGAGTTGTCAGGGTTGGAAGGGAACTCAAGGCTCAGCCAGTCCCAACCCCCCTGCCATGCCCAGGGACACCTCACACCACAGCAGGTTGCTCACAGCCACCTCCAGCCTGGCTGCAAACACCTCCAGGCAGGAGGCTTCCACCACCTCCCTGGGCAGCCTGTGCCAGGCTCTCACCACCCTCATGGGCAACAACTTCTTCCTCACATCCAAGCTCAATCTCCCCTCTTCTACTTTTGCTCCATGCCCCCCCAGTCCTATCACTCCCTGACACCCTCCAAAGTCCCTCCCCAGCTTTCTTGCAGCCCCCTGCAGAACCTGGAAGGCCACAGTTAGGTCTGGTTACCTTCATGAGGCATACAAGGTTGGCTCCTAAAATTCTTGGGGGGTTGCTGGGGTGAGGAGATTGAGGTCTGGTTTGGGTTTGGGTTTATTTTTGCCCAGGGTATTGGTTTGAGGTGGGGAATCCAGCACCTTTTGGGCTGGGCAGTAAATGTCCCTCTGTGGTTAAGTTTGCCAGAAAGCTTTTCCTGCACTTCAAGTTTGTAGTTGAAGTTTTGTGGGGGGTATTGGGGTGGGGGTGGTTCTAGCATTTTTAACTCAGCTCACTGCTTTGGAAGTGGTGGGGTAAGGGATGTGAGCAGCAAGGTGGTAAGTGGAAGCTAATGGCAGTAAGAACAGAGCTAAGTGTACATAAGGGTTCACAGGATCACAGATGTTAGGGGCTGAAAGGGACCTCTGGAGATCTTCCAATCCAACCCCCCCTTGCCAGAGCAGGAGCATGGAATCATAGACCTGGCTCCAACCTTCCTTCAGGGAGTTGTAGACAGCAAGAAGGTCTCCCCTGAGCCTCCTCTTCTCCAGGCTAAGCAACCCCAGCCTCTCCTCACAGGGCTGTGCTCCAGACCCCTCCCCAGCCTCATTGCCCTTCTCTGGACACCTTCAAGTCTCTCAATGTCCCTCTTAAACTGAGGAGCCCAGAGCTGGACACAGGACTCAAGGTATGGCCTAAGCAGTGCTGAGCACAGGGCACAATGACTTCCCTGCTCCTGCTGGCCACACTGTTGCTGATGCAGGCCAGGATGCCCTTGGCCTTCTTGGCCACCTGGGCACACTGCTGGCTCCTGTTCAGCTGCTGTCAACCACTACCCCCAGGTCCCTTTCTGCCTGGCTGCTCTCAGCCACTCTATCCCCAGCCTGTAGCACTGCCTGGGGTTGTTGTGGCCACAGTGCAGCCCCTGGCACTTGGACTTGTTGAATGCCATCCTGTTGGCCTCTGCCCATCTGTGCAGCCTGGCAAGGTCCCTCTGCAGAGCTCTTCAACCCTCTAACAGATCAACTCCTGCCCCCAGCTTGGTGTCATCTGCACATTTACTGATGATCCCCTCAATGCCCTCATCCAGATCATCAATAAAGATATTGACTTGGATGGGGCCCAGCACTGATCCCTGGGGCACACCACTGGTGCCTGGCTGCCAGCTGGCTGTGGCACCATTCACCACCACTCTCTGGGCTCAGCCTCCAGCCAGTTCCTAACCCAGCTCAGAGAGCTGCTGTCCAGGGCCTGCCGTGGCCAGGGACACCTTTGCACTAGAGCAGGTTGCTCAGAGCCACATCTTACTAAAGCTAAAGACCCTGAAGTTCTCTGCCCTGCTGGATCTTGTTCTCAACGCCCCCCTGAAGCTTCTGATCTTTGAGCCTGCTCTAACAGCAGCCTTTTATTTGGAGAATCAAACCAAGTAAATAGAGAATTATACAGACTGGTGGGAAGGAGTAAAAAAAAACACCACCAGAAGAATCTGTTTTGCCTTTGCAAGGCTCTCTGCATAAATGCCTCTGGGCACATTAAAGTGAAATATGCCAGGCAAAGGTGCTGCCTCCCTGGTTAAATTGCCGTGATGTGATTTATTTGTCAGCATCACAAGGTGCCACTGAGCCACTTACTGTAATATCTCAGTGAAAATAACAAAATTGCCAAGAACTAAAACACTTGAGCAAGACAAACTTGCTGGTGTCTCAAAACAAAATAGAAGGCCTTGGTGGCTCCTTCTGAGCATACCTCTGAGGCAGCTCTGGAGCTCTGGGTCCACTTCTGGAGTCTGTGTTACAGGAGGGATCTGGAGGTGCTGGAAGGTGTCCAGAGAAGGGCCAGGAGGAGGAGCAGAGGGCTGGAGCTGCTCTGCTATGAGGACAGACTGAGGGAGTTGGGGTTGTGCAGGCTGGAGAGGAGGAGGCTCCCAGGAGAACTAATTGTGGCCTTCCAGAAAGCTGCAGGGGGCTGCAAGAAAGCTGGGGAGGGACTTTTGAGGGTGTCAGAGAGTGATAGGACTGGGGGGGATGGAGCAAAGCTAGAAGTGGGGAGATTGAGATTGGCTGTGAGGAAGAAGTTGTTCCCCATGAGGGTGGTGAGAGCCTGGCACAGGCTGCCCAGGGAGGTGGTGGAAGCCTCCTGCCTGGAGGTGTTTGCAGCCAGGCTGGAGGTGGCTGTGAGCAACTTGCTGTAGTGTGAGGTGTCCCTGGCCATGGCAGGGGCTTGGAACTGGCTGAGCCTTGAGGTCCCTTCCAGCCCTGACAATTCCATGATCCTGTGATGGCTTTGTAATGCATGTAGATATTATTAGTACTGATTGGGATCTGGATGTGGCAATGGATGGTGGGATCCTGGGACAAAAAGAAACAACCCACCCCAGCATCTGCAGTGTGTCTTTGGTTTAACAGAGTTGCAGCTATCAGCCTGACAGAGCTGTGCCCAGTAACTGAGGATTTAAAGGCACAATCTAAACATTGATTAGTCTGTGGCTGATTATGGAACAGGATGGTGGGTCAGTGTTACTAGCTGCTACTGTTCTGCCTTTGGAGGACAGAAATAGGCCAGGGAGGTGAGATGGGGATAGATCAGCTATCTGGCAGGGCTATGAGAAGAGCTTACACCTCCTCGCACATGGTGTGGCATCTGCCCTCTGCTCTGCACACCTCTAGCTGGAGGCCTGCAGTGCCCCAAAGTGCTCCTCTGCCTCTGAGGAACCTGGAAGGTGTCCCTTGGGATAGGCAAGGTGTCACAGCAAAGGGGAGCATGTGAAGATTCTGGTGCTGTGCATGGAAAGCAAGGTGGGGAGAAGTCATTTATGCAGAGTCCACATCCCCTCAGCCCCAGCACAGAGCATCCTCCCTGCACAGCTTGCCTGGTGGGTTCCCTTTTACTGGGGAGTTTGGATCAGCTGGAGCCTGATCCTCTGCTGACATAAATACCTGCATCTGCTCCTCCCTGCACAGCTCTCCTGGTGGGTTCCCTTTTACTGGGGAGTTTGGATCAGCTGGAGCCTGATCCTCTGCTGACATAAATACCTGCACCTGCTCCTCCCTGCACAGCTTGCCTGGTGGATTCCCTTTTACTGGGGAGTTTGGATCAGCTGGAGCCTGATCCTCTGCTGACATAAATACCTGCATCTGCTCCTCCCTGCACAGCTCTCCTGGTGGATTCCCTTTTACTGGGGAGTTTGGATCAGCTGGAGCCTGATCCTCTGCTGACATAAATACCTGCATCTGCTCCTCCCTGCACAGCTCTCCTGGTGGATTCCCTTTTACTGGGGAGTTTGGATCAGCTGGAGCCTGATCCTCTGCTTACATAAATACCTGCATCTGCTCTCCTCTGACACTTTGTGCAGTGCTTTGCTTTCCCTGTTCCCTCCTTCCACCTGCTCTTCTGAGGGGACCACAGTCCTGCTAGAGAGATCAGTCTGTTGCTATGGAAATCTTTGTCACAAATGAAGACTTCACAGCAAGGCAGTGGCATTAAACCCAGACATTTACATATGCCTCTGGCTCCAGGGAGGGAGGTGGATTCGGGGCTCAGCACCAAGTGCACCAAAAAAACCCACACAGACCCCCAGCTGCTTTCCCCTTCCAGCCCGGGAGGTGCTGGCCAGTCGGAGCGGTGGAGAGAGCCTGTGTGTAGGGTAGGCAGCCAGGGAAACCCTCCAGCTGTGCTGCTTGCCTTTCACATCTGTCTGCTGGAATGTGGGTCAGCAACCAGTCCTGCAGCACTAATGCCTCCTCCTCAGAAGACAGGAGGAGCTTTGCCTTTGAGGTGCTGTGCAGAGCAGCAGAGCCAGGAGTCAGGCAGGGGCGCTGGAAATGGACATAGAACCACAGACTCAGTAAGGTTGGAAAAGACCTCAGAGCTCAGCAAGTCCAAGCTGGCACCCAGCACCTCCTGACAACTAAACCATGGCTCCAAGTGCCACATCCAATCCCCTCTTGAACACCTCCAGGGACAGTGACTCCATATGCAGGGAGAGCAGCAAACATGCTGGGGGGGAAGGGGCTGCAGCCTCCTGAATATCAGTGTGGGTGGTACAAACCTACCCCTGGGAAGGCAGTGAGGGGCAACAGGAGCACTCCAAATATGCCTTCCTCACATTTTTGTTGGAATTTGGACCAAGGAGGTCACAGTGAGACAGGAACTGTGCTGAGACTAAACATTGCAGAAGTAACCAGGTTGGAAAAGACCTCAGAGGTCATCAGGTCCAACCTATCACCCAGCACCATCTGATCAACTAAACCATGGCACCAAGTGCCTCATCCAGGCTCTTCCTAAATGCCTCCAGGGATGGGGACTCCACCACCTCCCTGGGCAACACATCCCAAGGGCCAATCTCCCTTGCTGGGAAGAATTTCTTTCTAATATCCAGCCTAAACCTCCCCTGGCACAGCTTGAGACTGTGTCCTCTTATTCTGGTGCTGGGTGCCTGGGAGAAGAGACCAACCCCCAGCTGGCTACAACCTCCCTTCAGGGAGTTGTAGAATAGAATAGAATAGAATAGAATAGAATAGAATAGAATAGAATAGAATAGAATAGAATAGAATAGAATAGAATAGAGTGGAATGGAATGGAATGGAATGGAATGGAATGGAATGGAATAGAATAGAATAGAATGGAATAGAATGGAATGGAATGGAATGGAATGGAATGGAATGGAATGGAATGGAATGGAATGGAATGGAATGGAATAGAATTAATAAGGTTGGAAAAGACCTTCAAGATCATCAAGTCCAACCTCTCACCCAACATCTCCTGACAACTAAACCATGGCACCAAGTGCCTCATCCAATCTCTTCTTAAACACCTCCAGGGATGGGGACTCCACCACCTCCCTGGGCAGCACATCCCAATGGCCAACAACTCTCTCTGGGAAGAACTTTCTCCTCCCCTCCAGCCTAAACCTCCCCTGGCACAGCTTGAGACTGTGTCCTCTTGTTCTCGTGCTGCTTGCCTTGGAGAAGAGACCAACCCCCACCTGGCTCCAACCTCCCTTCAGGGAGCTGGAGAGAGCAAGAAGGTCTCCCCTGAGCCTCCTCATCTGCATGCTGAACACCCCCAGCTCCCAGCTGACTTTCCCCCTGAGCATTGCTAAGTTTAGCTGCTTGGCTTTCCCAGAAGAGCTGCTCCCTGGGCCTGGCTTTGAAAGTTTCAGCACGTCCCCTGTGCTGGCAGAATCAAAGCTGCTTCCCCTTGCTGAATGCACCTTTGATCAGGAACTGGGAGAAATATTTGCAACCATGAGAAACCTGAATGATCTGCTGGGGGGTGGGTGGGGGGTGGTTTCATTACACACTTGAAACTCAGACTGTTTGCATCAAAGGCTCTGCTAAAGTTCCCCAACCCTTCCAACAGAGCCTTTGATGCTGTGTGGGTTTGGGGCTCGGGTGAAACTCGCAGGTTTGCCAGACTGTTTTCGTTGTTCCTCGGCAGTGAAAGGAGTTGGAAGTGGCTTTGACTGCATTTTGGGGACATTAAAGGAGAACAAAGAAATCAGCCAGCCAAACCTGGGTGCATTTCCAGCTGCTGCATGCTGTAGGCTTAGAATGACAATTGTAGGATCACAGAACTGTCAGGGTTGGAAGGGACCTCGAGGCTCAGCCAGTTCCAACCCCCCTGCCACGGGCAGGGACACCTCCCACCAGCTCAAACAGCTGTAGGTGCTTCATCCTTACAGGTGCTGCATCCAGAAGCTATGGAGCCCAAGCTTGCCCACAAATGGATTCCCACTGAAATCAGGGATGTGTTTTCTGTCTCTCTTTACAGAATCACAGAGTTGTCAGGGTTGGAAGGGACCTCAAGAATCAGCCAGTTCCCACCCCCCTGCCATGGCCAGGGACACCTCACACTGCAGCAGGTTGCTCACAGCCACCTCCAGCCTGGCTGCAAACACCTCCAGGCAGGAGGCTGCCACCACCTCCCTGGGCAGCCTGTGCCTCCCTGAAGGGAGGTTGTAGCCAGGTGGGGGTTGGTCTCTTCTCCCAGGCACCCAGCACCAGAACAAGAGGACACAGTCTGAAGCTGTGCCAGGGGAGATTTAGCCTGGAGGTGAGGAGAAAGTTCTTCCCAGAAAGAGGAATTGGCCATTGGGATGTGCTGCCCAGGGAGGTGGTGGAGTCCCCATCCCTGGAGGTGTTCAAGAGGGGATTGGATGTGGCACTTGGAGCCATGGTTTAGCTGTCAGGAGGTCTTGGGTGACAGCTTGGACTTGGTGATCTCTGAGGTCTTTTCCAACCTTGTTTCTTCTATGATTCTAAGGCCCCTGTCCTTTGTTTTAAACATGACTTGAAGCATCATGCTGTGAAATGCAGCATTGCTTCCAAATGGGACCCCAAATGGTACCTCTCAGGTACTGATAGTGATGTGAAGCTGCTGTTGGCTTCTTTCCCTGCCCTTTTCTCCCTTTGTTGGACCTCCCCATCCCACAAGAGGCAGCTTGCTCCTTCTCTCAGTGAAAGCTGCAGTGTGGGCAAGAGCAGAGCTGTTCAGTGAAGCCCTGGGGAGGTCTGGCAGCAGGCTGGATCATGAAACAAAGGGTCCTCTGACTTTGGTGGGCTCCCCACGATGCCTTTCTGCCATGGACAAAAAGTGAAGTGTGGTGTGGGCACCATGCACAGCACCTCAGAGACACTGCAGGCTGCCTCTGAGCTCTTCCTCCAGCACTCAGCCTGCTGCAGCAAGGTACTGAGTTTCAAGGCAAGCTGGAAACCTTGCACCTTCTGCTGGTATCTCCCAGGGTTTAGGCACACTCAGGACCTGCTGCTAAACCTTCCCTCTTTAGATGTGTGTGAGGGCAGGAAAACAGGCACCCAGATCACCCGGGGCTACCAATGCTGCCTCTAATGAGGGCATCAGGGATGTGGCCTCCCTGTTGCTGCTGGTAGCACACAAAGCAGAGAGGAACAAACCTGATCTGCATCAGCAGAAGTGATGTGCAGTGAAGTCACATGTCCTCATTAGGAAGCTCAACAGGTCAGGCTGGGAGTCAGCAGGGGAAGCAAACTCTGCAGGGCTTGCTTCGTTCACATGGTTACAGCCCAGCTCCCCAGCTCCTCTCTGCATCTCCTTCTCCCCCAGCACAGGAATGCTTCCCTGCCCCACACCTTCTCCTTGTTTAACACAGCAGCAGGAAAGCTACACTGATTTGTTGCATCTAATCCTCTTTGGCTCCCCTCAGCACTGTGCTCGAGCTGTGAGAGCCCCCTGCTTTGGGTACCAGCCAAACACAACAGTGACCAGCAACAGGCTTCCACCAAGGCACAGGCAAGGCTCAACCTGGTGGCTCTTCAGAGGAGCAGGCAGTCAGGAATCACAGGGATCAAAGGATGTTAGGGCTTGGAAAGGACCTTTGAAGTCCAATCCCCCTGCCAGAGCAGGACCACAGAATCCAGCACAGGTCACACAGGAACACAACCAGACAGGGCTGCAAAGGCTCCAGAGAGGGAGACTCCACAACCTCTCTGGGCAGCCTGCTCCAGGGCTCTGGGACCCTCACAGTGCAGAAGTTCCTCCTCATGTTGAGGTGGAACCTCCTGTGCTGGAGTTTACATCCATTACTCCTTGTCCTATCCCAGGACACAAGTGAGCAGAGCCTGTGCCCTCCCTCTTGACCCCCAGCCCTCAGATATTGGTAGACATTGATCAGATCCCCTCTCAGCCTTCTCTTCTCCAGACTGAACACCCCCAGGGCTCTCAGCCTCCCCTCTTCAGGCAGTGCTCAGCATCTTGGAACCTTCCCTTGGACTCTCCTGATTAGATTCCTGCCCCTCTTGAAAAAAATACTACCATTAGTGTCTTGTTCACCCAGGGTGTTGCATGCCTGGTGGCTCCTCAGCTCTCTCCACCTCCCCAGAAGCCAGAGGAGGCAGATGGTGCTTGTGGAAGCCAGGTCAGTGCTTTGCAATGGGGACATGACCAAAGGCTTTTTTTCCTCTGGCATCCTAATGAGATAAAAAATGGGATAAGGAAATGAAAATGACTCTTTAACTGCATCTCAGTAAACTCCCCATTGCTCACTTTCAGCTAACATTGGAGGGCCCTAAGAAGGCTGCTGTCTAAAGCAGGGCAACAAAGCTGGTGAGGAGCAGCTGAGGGACCTGGGGGTGTTGAGTGTGAAGAAGGCTGAGGGGAGACCTCACTGCTCTCTACAGCTCCCTGAAAGGAGGTTGCAGTGAGTCCTGGGGCAGGTTCAAGGAAGGGCAACAAACCTGAGGAAGGGTCTGGAGAACAGAGCTGGTGAGGAGCAGCTGAGGGACCTGGGGGTTGTTTAGTCTGGAGAAAAGGAGCCTGGGGGGAGACCTTCTGGCTCTCTACAACTCCCTGAAACAAGGCTGGAGCCAGGGAGGGGACAGCCACAACCTCCCTGGGCAACCTGTGCCAGTGTCTCCCCACCCACACTGGAAGGAATTTCTTCCTCATCTCCACTCTCTATCTCCCCTCTCCCAGCTCAAAGCCATTGTCCCTCATCCTTTCACTACAAGCCCTTGAAACAAGTCCCTCCCCAGCTTTGTTGTACCCCCTTTAGGTGCTGTTCACTGAGCTTTGGGAGGTGCAGCCTTTGCAGGCGAGGGCTGTCTGCATGAGCGTGCTGCTGGCCCAGTGCAGCCCTGGGGCTCTGCCTCAGAGATGTCCCTTCCAGAAGGAGGGTTTGTGGCAGGTGTCTGCACACACACACAGACAGTGCACAAACATTACTGGGGGGGGAGGGAAGGGTGTGGGGTTTATGTGTGAGAGTAGGAGTCACAGTCTCACAGTCTCACAGTGTCACTAAGGTTGGAAGAGACCTCGAGGATCATCGAGTCCAACCTGGCACCACAGACCTCATGGCTAAACCATGGCACCAAGTGCCACATCCAATCCCCTCTTGAACACCTCCAGGGATGGGGACTCCACCACCTCCCTGGGCAGCACAACCCAATGACAAACAACTCTCTCTGGGAAGAACTTTCTCCTCACCTCCAGCCTAAACCTCCCTTGGCACAGCTTGAGACTGTGTCCTCTTGTTCTGGTGCTGGGTGCCTGGGAGAAGAGACCAACCCCCACCTGGCCACAACCACCTTTCAGGTAGCTGTAGAGGGCAATGAGGTCTCCCCTGAGCCTCCTCTTCTGCAGGCTAAGCAACCCCAGCTCCCTCAGCCTCTCTTCACAGGGCTGTGCTCAAGGCCTCTCCCCAGCCTTGTGCCCCTTCTCTGGACATGTTGAATTGTCTCGAGTCAGGCTAAGATAAATTGTTCTGCAAACCTAAGACCAGAGGGGACTGCAGGCAGCACATGTCCAAGAAGAGTGAGGCTCACTTATGGTTAGTCAAGCTGACCTGGAGAGGTCAGATGAAGAGGGACAGCTTCAGCGCTACCTTGAGGATGTACTGGCCAGGCATCCTGACCAGGCAAGCTAGAGATGGGAGGGCATTATGGGCATTGTGGGCTCATCAACTGGCCAGAAGCACCAGCAAGAAAACATAGAATCATAGAATTGTCAGGGTTGGAAGGGACCTCAAGGCTCAGCCAGTTCCAACCCCCCTGCCATGGCCAGGGACACCTCACACCACAGCAGGTTGCTCACAGCCACCTCCAGCCTGGCTGCAAACACCTCCAGGCAGGAGGCTGCCACCACCTCCCTGGGCAACCTGTGCCAGGCTCTCACCACCCTCCTGGGGAACAACTTCTTCCTCACAGCCAAGCTGAATCTCCCCACTTCCAGTTCTGCTCCATCCCCCCCAGTCCTATCACTCCCTGACACCCTCCAAAGTCCCTCCCCAGCTTTCTTGGAGCCCACTACAGATCCTGGAAGGCCACAACTAGGTCTCCTCAGAACCTTCTCCTCTCCAGCCTGCACAACCCCAGCTTTCTTGTGAGGTCAAAGGCTGTGGTCTAGAAATTCAGATTAACAGGTCAGGGTGGATTCTGGGGTTTGAGAACACAGAGAAGAAGCCCTCTACTGTCACCAAGTTACTGTGGCTGTCAGCTGAGCTGATGAGAACAAAGCCAGCAAGGGGCTGCTGGTCTGCAATGCATTCCTGCTAGATGGCCACCGAAAAATGAGAGTTGGCCAAGCAAGTAAGAAAGCAGAGTGCAGCTGAGGAGCTGTAGAGTGAGGGAGAAGCTCAGACATGCAGCAGAGAACTGGTGATCTCTGTGATGAACCCAAGCCAGCTGGAGAATCAGCTGATCCCAAGGCAGGGAAGGGTGCTAAGACTGTTTGGAATCAGGATCTGAAAGCTGGAATGAGGAGAGAATTTGTGGGGCAAACGACTAAGCTGGAGAGTGCTAACCAAGGTCTGCTGCCAGGGCTGCGTCCCAGAGTGACAGCCGTGGAGGGGAGCAGCAGGGCAAGGCTGGGGAAGGACAACACACACTGCTGCCTGCATGCAGGCTGCAAAATCACAGGATCACAGGATCAGAGTGGGTCAAGGGTTGGGAGGGATCATCCAGTCCAACCCCCCTGCCACAGCAGGAGCATAGAATCCAGCACAGGTCACACAGGAACACATCCAGACAGGGCTGCAAAGGCTCCAGAGAAGGAGACTCCACAACCTCTCTGGGCAGCCTGCTCCAGGGCTCTGTGAGCCTCACAGTGAAGAATTTCCTCCTCATGTTGACATGGAACCTTCTGTGCTGGAGTTTATATCCATTGCCCCTTGGATATGCTTGGGGATATGGTTTAGGGGTGAACATAGGGTTATCAGTTGGACTTGGTGATCCTGAGGGTCTTTTCCAACCTGAATGTTTCTGTGATTCTATCCTAAGGTGCAATTGAGCAGAGCCTGTCCCCTCCCTCTTGACCCCCAGCCCTCAGATATTGATAGGCATTTATTAAATCCCCTCTCAGTCTTCTCCTCTCCAGACTGAACAGCCCCAGGGCTCTCAGCCTCTGCTCACTGGGCAGTGCTCCTTGTAGTTCATAGAATCACAGAATTGTCAGGGTTGGAAGGGACCTCAAGGATCATCCACTTCCAACCCCCCTGCCATGGCCAGGGACACCTCACACCGCAGCAGGTTGCTCACAGCCACCTCCAGCCTGGCTGCAAACACCTCCAGGCAGGAGGCTTCCACCACCTCCCTGGGCAACCTGTGCCAGGCTCTCACCACCCTCATGGGCAACAACTTCTTCCTAACATCCAATCTCAATCTCCCCACTTCTAGTTTTGCTCCATTCCCCCCAGTCCTATCACTCTCTGACACCCTCAGAAGTCCCTCCCAAGCTTTCTTGGAGCTCCCTTCAGATCCTGGAAGGCCACAATTAGGTCTCCTTGGAGCCTTCTCTTCTCCAGACTGCACAACCCCAACTCTCTCAGTCTGTCCTCATAGCAGAGCAGCTCCAGCCCTCTGTTTATCCTCTTCTACAAGGTTTAGGCTGCAGGTTAGGAGGAAGTATCACAGTATCACAGTATAACCAAGGTTGGAAGAGACCCCAAGGATCATCAAGTCCAAGCTGTCCCAACAGACCCCACAACTAGACCATGGCACCAAGTGCCATGTCCAATCTCCCCTTGAACACCTCCAGGGACGGTGACTCCACCACCTCCATGGGCAGCACATCCCAATGACAAATGACTCGCTCAGTGAAGAACTTTCTCCTCACCTCGAGTCTAAACCTCCCCTGGCACAGCTTGAGACTGTGTCCTCTTGTTCTGGGGCTGCTTGTCAGGTAGAAGAGACCAACCCCCACCTGGCTCCAACCTCCCTTCAGGAAGTTGGAGAGAGCAAGAAGGTCTCCCCTGAGCCTCCTCTTCTCCAGGCTAAGCAACCCCAGCTCCCTCAGCCTCTCTCACAGGGCTGTGCTCCAGACCCCTTCCCAGCTTTGTTGCCCTTCTCTGGACACCTTCAAGTCTCTCAATGTCCTTCTTAAACTGAGGGGCCCAGAACTGGACACAGGACTCAAGGTGTGGCCTAAGCAGTGCTGAGCACAGGACACAATGACTTCCCTGCCCCTGCTGGCCACACTCTTCCTGCTGCAGGCCAGGATGCCCTTGGCCTTCTTGGCCCCTTGGGCACACTGCTGGCTCATGTTCAGCCTACTATCAACCAGTACCCCCAGGTCCTTTACTGCCTGGCTGCTCTCAGCCACTCTGACCCCAGCCTGTAGCTCTGCCTGGGGTTGCTGTGGCCAATGTGCAGAACCCAGCACTTGGATGTGTTCAATCTCAAGCCCTTGGACTCTGCCCATCTGTCCAGCTGGGCAAGGTCCCTCTGCAGAGCCTCTCTGCCCTCCAGCAGATCAACTCCTGCCCCCAGCTTGGTGTCATCTGCAAACTTACTGCTGATGGACTCCATCCCCTCATCCAGATCATCAATAAAGACATTGACCAGCATGGGGTCCAGCACTGATCCCTGGGGCACACCACTGGTGCCTGGCTGCCAGCTGGATGTGGCACCACTCACCACCACACTCTGGACCCAACTCCCTCTTAGAGACTTCTTCCTTTGCAAAGGCACTGCCTCCTTTTAATGCCATCAGCAGCCTGCAGGAGCTGTGCCTCACCTTATGCCAGAGGAAGGGAACTGCAGAGGAGCTGGGGGGAAAGCAGGCTGCCCGCTGGGAGCGCCTGTCGGGCTGGGAGATTGATGGAAGCCATGCCAAACCTGGCTTGCTCCTGCCAACACCAACTTTGATTACTTTATAATTCAACATGTGTTACCAGCTCCTATTATTAGAAAGCCAAACTTCCTCCACTGTGGGAAGAGGCTGAGCTGGAGCTTTCTAGCCTGGTGTAAGTTAATTGCAGTACACATGTTAAAAGCAGCATCTGTCTTAGTCAATCTAGCTGATTATTGCAGCACTTTATTTTTAGTCATCATCAAGGTGAAGGATGACACTAATGCAAGTGGAGTGCTCCTCACAGTGCTTGCTCAACTATGTGCTCTCCCCCACCCAGCTCTGCCACATCTGGGGGACCTTCTGCCTCGGAGCTGGGCCAGGTGAAGTCCTCAATGGGCAGAACCCACCTGGCTGTGTTCCTGGGTGATCTGCTCTTAGGTGACCCTGCTGTGGCAGAGGGAGCTTGGGCTGGAGGAGCTCTCCAGGTCCCTTCTAGCCCCTAACCTTCTGTGACTCTCTGATTACAGAGTTACAAAAAGGCTCCAGAGCCCTGGCTGTTAAAACCAGCTGTGGAAACACCAGGGTTGGGGAGACCTTTGTGGTACACCACACCAGAGGCCAACATTTTTGCTGCTCCACTTCTATTCTGAGCTGCCTCTGATGCAAATATTTCTGGCCTCGTGACTGAATGCTTTGATTTAACAACTAACAGCACCCTGCTCTTTCCCTTGTGTCCAAGCCTGCTGCCCAGTGCTATTTCAGCTCCTGGAGAGTCAGGGGGACTCTAACTATGCCAACAAAAGCATGCCAGATGAGTTTGCTTTGCAAATGTGGAAAGCTTCTCCTGAACAACTGAGAGGCCTGGAGCTGAAAGCTCCAAGTATGGCAACAACTCTTCCCTCCTGCTTTAGGGCCCCTGGGCTGGTGTGGTGCTGGTGTGACACAGCAGGCATGGAGATGGCATTCATGGCATGTTTGAGGGCTCTTGGCTGCCAGGGGGCTGGTGGAGCTGGGAGGCTGGCACTGACACCATTCCTCCTGAGATGCAGGCTTGGGAGCTCCTTTGCTTTCTAATCACAGCACAAATGAAACAATCTGTTGCCTTCCCAGACTGAAGTGAAGATGGAAACAAAAAATCACTGAACTGTCAGGGCTGGAAGGGACCTCAAGGCTCAGTCAGTTCCAACCCCCCTGCCATAGCCAGGGACACCTCACACCGCAGCAGTTTGCTCACAGCCACATCCAGCCTGGCTGCAAACACCTCCAGGCAGGAGGCTTCCACCACCTCCCTGGGCAACCTGTGCAAGGCTCTCACCACCCTCCTGGGCAACAACTTCTTCCTAACATCCAAGCTCAATCTCCCCACTTCTAGCTTTGCTCCATCCCCCCCAGTCCTATCCCTCCCTGACACTCTCAGAAGTCCCTCCCCAGCTTTCTTGTAGCCCCCTTCAGATACTGGAAGGCCACAATTAGGTCTTCTCAGAGCCTTCTCTTCTCCAGACTGAACAGCCCCAACTCTCTCAGTCTGTCCTCACAGCAGAGCAGCTCCAGCCCTCTGCTCCTCCTCGTGGCCCTTCTCTGGACACCTTCCAGCCCCTCTGTGCCCCCTTCCTGGCACAGAGGCTCCAGAACTGGACCCAGAGCTCCAGCTGTGGGCTGGGCAGAGTGGGAGAATCCCCTCCCTGGCCCTGCTGGCTTTGCTTCTCTTGATACAGCCCGAAAAATCCTGAGCAGAAAAACCTCTCTTCCCTCTGGGTTTTAGAGCAGCAGTCAGGCAGACCAGCAGCATTTGGGAAGCCCAATTAATGAGCAGCTTGGAGAAGCAGCAGTCTGATGGTAATGACTGACTGTCTCCAGGGATGTTCCTCCTGGACCTGATTTGTGATCTGAGGGTCAGGAAACCTCATTAGGTGGTGATGGAGAATGGAAAGAGCATTAACAGTTCCCCATCAAATCTAAAGCAGTGATACCCCATGGGACTGTGTTTACTCTCCTAAGAACCCTTCTCAGAGGGCTTGGCTTTCTGAGCTTGTGTTTCTAAGAGCCTGACTGCTAGCAGCACATCTCCAGGAGGTTTCAGCAGAGGTATTGCAGGTGCCAGCTGTGGGCTCTGTGTGTGAGAGATGTGTACCCAGGTGCCTTGTGCAGCAGATCTGGGATCTGTTTACCAGATCAAAAGGAAATCTGAATGGGCTGACAAGCTCTGTCTGATCAGAGACCAAACCTCCCTGCCTTTTTGAAAGGACCATTCCCAGGGGGGCTTTGTCATTCCCGTGGTTCCTGTCTCTTGCTTTGCAGCTTATCTGTCCCCAAGTGACGGAACAAAACGTAGCTGGAAAAGCGATGCCTGACTCTGTAAGGGCAAGTTGGGTTTCCAAGGTCAAAAGTCAGTAGAGGGTGGCCATGATTCCTGCTGCTTCCTCCCCACCTCATCAGAAGGAAACCCTCACCACCATCCCCTCAATTTAAGAAGGACATTGAGACTCTTGAACATGTCCAGAGAAGGGCAACGAGGCTGGGGAGAGTCCTTGAGCACAGCCCTGGGAGGAGAGGCTGAGGGAGCTGGGGTTGCTTAGCCTGGAGAAGAGGAGGCTCAGAGGAGACCTTCTTGCTCTCTCCAGCTCCCTGAAGGGAGGTTGGAGCCAGGTGGGGGTTGGTCTCTTCTCCCAGGCACCCAGCACCAGAACAGGAGGACACAGTCTCAAGCTGTGCCAGGGGAAGTTTAGGGAGAGAGTTGTTGGCCCTTGGGATGTGCTGCCCAGGGAGGTGGTGGAGTCCCCAGCCCTGGAAGTGTGTAGGAAGAGACTGAATGGGCTGCTTGGAGCCATGGTTTAGTTGTCAGGAGGTGTTGGGTGACAGCTTGGACTTGGTGATCTCTGAGGTCTTTCCCAACCTTATTGATTCTATGATTCTGTATCTCTCCTGTGGGACTGTTTAGAATGATCTTTCTTTTCCCTTTTTACACCCCAGAGTGATTTATTTGCCTTTTACTACTTTTCTGCTGAAGATCTGTGAAAAAAAAAAAAGAAGAATTTAAAGGCATAGCCTAAAACTATCACAGACCATAACTGAGCATAGTCTGCAGGTGGCTCTGCAGGGATGAGAGGTGTGAACACACAGATCAGGGTCTAAGAGAAGCTCTTTGGATATTTCTGGCTCAGCTCTTGGAACACTTTGAGGAGCCCAACACTGAAATACTCCGAGGAGTGATCATTAAATACAAGGAGAGAAAATGCAGACAAAATTAGGTTGGTTGGGAGGGGAACTAAGGTCCCTAGGGACACCAGCAGCAACATGAGCTGCAACAGCCCTGTCCCCTTTAGTCCAGCTCAAAGCAGGCCTGGACCCCACACAAAGGATACCTCCAGGATCAGCCCCAGAGGAACAGCTGGAGCAAAGCAACCTTCACGGCAGCGGAGCCACGGTGTCCAACTCCTACTGACCGCTGAGGGAATGTGTTTATTACAGAGCAATACATGGTGGTGCGATCAGAGAGGGCTATTACTGAGTGGGAGATACCTTCCAAAGGTCACAGTTGCTGTGTGTTGACTCCCAGGAGGTCTGCGGAGCCACTCTGGTATGAGGGATGGAGATCAGCACGCCCTCGTTCGCTGGGGGGCACATCTCCCACAGCCTGCGCAAGGCTCATCTTGCTGCTTCTCCTTGTCCCCCCCTCGCCTTTCTCTCCACCCTTCTTGCCCTGGGGTGACCTGGCAGTGAGGGGGAGCTCTGCTGTGCCAGCGCTCAGCTGTTGTGTGGTGAGTGGCCACGGTGGGCAGAGCTGCCGGTGGTGCCGTAGGCGCCCAGCACGCCGGGCGGGCAGGCAGCTGCCGGCTGGGTGTGGGGGAATTAGCTTTGACTTTACTGTTCCTGCGAGGCAAGAGGAGTGACTGACATGGTGAAAATGCCTCCGCTCAGCCCGAGTCTTTGCAGCCCAGGGATAAAGTGTTCAAGCACACACCCCGAGGGAGCCTTCTCCCACCAGACGCCAGCTGGAGCCGTCTGCAGGCTTCTCTTCACCGGGGGCTGGTTGCCTGCCCTCCTCCTCCTCCTCCTCCCCTAGCTCCTCACCGCAGGAAGGGACCCCGGGTGAAAGCAGATGAAAGGTTGCTTCTCAATTTGGCAACAAATGACTTCCAAGCCCATCCGAGAGACTTTCAACTTAACTGCTCTCTTTGCTCCTTTCATGTCTTCCCTTTGTTTGCTGAGCACGCTAATGCGGGCCCCAAACAGGCAGCCCTGCTCCTGAGAGATGAGCAAACAGGGAAAGGATAATAATATCCGAAGGTTTTACAGGAGAGGTTAAAAAGGGAGCCAGACTACAGAGACTGCCCCAGAGTGGTTTGCTTGACTGATGGTACAAAGGCAAAAGGCAGAAAAACCCTCGGAAAAAGCCTCAGAGCAGGGCTTGCTGTCTCAGAAAGCCTGGCAATTAGGCATGAAAGAAGCCCTTCCAAGCTTCTAAGATGCATTAAAGATGTTACTATGAAATAATTAAGCTACAAGGAATGACTTGAGATCCACTCTGTCCCCTACCTCCACTTCAGTTGAGGTCTCCCTGCAGAGCCAACGAAACAGATCCCAACAACCCTCAGACCATATGGATGGTCCTGGCTCCCTGCTGCCCTGTACCAACTGTCTGCAGTGCACACTGGCGTGGCTAATCTGCACAGGAAAGGTAAGGAGAGCTCTTTGTGTTAACAGCATCCTAGAATCATTGAATTGCTTAGGTTGGAAAAGTCCTCCGAGGTGATGGAGTCCAACCGGCACCCCGACGCCACCGTGGCCATCAAACCACCTCCCAGAGTGCCAGCATACAGTCGTAGAACGGTCAGGGCTGGAAGGGACCTCAAGGCTCAGCCAGTTCCAACCCCCTGCCATGGCCAGGGACACCTCACACTACAGCAGGTTGCTCACAGCCACATCCAGCCTGGCTGCAAACACTTCCAGGCAGGAGGCTTCCACCACCTGGCCTGCATCAGGAAGAGTGTGGCCAGCAGCAGCAGGGAAGTCATTGCGCCCTGTGCTCAGCACTGCTTAGGCCACATCTTGAGTCCTGTGTCCAGTTCTGAGCTCCTCAGTTTAAGAAGGACATTGAGAGACTTGAAGGTGTCCAGAGAAGGGCAACAGAGCTGGGGAGGGGTCTGGAGCACAGCCCTGGGAGGAGAGGCTGAGGGAGCTGGGGTTGCTTAGCCTGCAGAAGAGGAGGCTCAGGGGAGACCTTCTTGCTCTCTGCAACAACCTGAAGGGAGATTGTAGCCAGGAGGGAGCTGGTCTCTTCTCCCAGGCAAGCAGCACCAGAACAAGAGGACACAGTCTCAGGCTGTGCCAGGGGAGGTTTTGGCTGGAACTGAGGAGAAAGTTCTTCACAGAGAGCAATTGGCCCTTGGGATGTGCTGCCCAGGGAGGTGGTGGAGTCCCCATCCCTGGAGGTGTTCAAGAGGGGATTGGATGTGGCACTTGGAGCCATGGTTTAGTTGTCAGGAGGTGTTAGGTATTAGGGAATAGGTTGGACTTGATGATCTCTGAGGTCTTTTCCAACCTGATTGATGCTGTAATTTGATGATTCTCACCTCCCTGGGCAGCCTGTGCCAGTCTCTCACCACCCTCATGGGGAACAACTTCTTCCTAATATACAAGCTGAATCTCCTCACTTCTAGTTTTGCTCCATCCCTCCCAGTCCTATCATTCCCTGACACCCTCAAAAGTCCCTCCCCAGCTTTCTTGGAGTCCCCTGCAGATCCTGGAAGGCCACAAGCAGGCCTCCTTGGAGCCTTATCTTCTCCAGACTGCACAACCCCAACTCTCTCAGGCTGTCTCCATAGCAGAGCAGCTCCAGCCCCCTTGAATCCATTCCCCCCTGTCCTATCACTACCAAACACACTAAAAATTCCTCCCCAGCTTTCTTGTAGGAGCCCTTCTCTCATCCTGTCCTCATAAGAGAGGAGTTCCAGCCCTCTGCTCATCCTCATGGCCTTTCTCTGGACACCTTTCAGATTTACATTTGCAGTTCTGAGTGTTTCCCCAGCACTTGAGATGATTTATCATCCTGCAGCCAGAGCCCTGCCAGCACTGACTCCTGCCCTCAGGAGGCATCAGAGCTGCTTCCCCTTGGTCACACTACACACCCAACACAGGCAGCACCCAAGCATATGTGGTGGTCAGCATCTTCTGTAATCCTCCAGAGGTCTTTTCATAGGATCATAGAATATTCCAGGCCAGAAGGGACCTCCTGACAACAGGACTGAAGCCAGACACATGCACATCTGAAACTCCAGAGATCATAGCTGGACACAGTGCTGCAGATGAGATTTCACCTGGATTGCTGTGTCCAGCTGTGGGGCCCCCAGCACAAGGAGGACACTGAACAGTGCAGAGCAGGACACAAAGATGATCAGAGGAGGACCTCCCCTGTGGGGACAAGCTGGGAGGAGTGGGGGGGGAGGTTCAGCCTGGAGAAGAGAAGGCTCCAGGGAGACCTCAGAGCAGCCTTCCAGTACCTCAAAGGGCTCCAGGAGAGCTGGAGAGGGACTTTGGACAAGGGCTGGGAGTGACAGAGCGAGGGACAAAGGCTTGGAGCTGGGAGAGGAGAAACTGAGAGTGGAGATGAGGGAGAAATTCTTCGCAGTGAGGGTGGGGAGACTCTGGCACAGGTTGCCCAGGGAGGCTGTGGCTGCCCCCTCCCTGGAGGTGTTCAAGGCCAGGCTGGATGAGGCCTTGAGCATCCTGGGCTGGTGGGAGGTGTCCCTGCCCGTGGCAGGGGGTTGGAACTGGATGATCCTGAAGGCCCCTTCTGACCCAACCCATTCTGTGAATCTATGAAGTACTCTGGGCTGCTGTTCTTTCCCAAGTGCAACCCTGTTGAAGTCAGTGGTGCAGAACCCAGGCTCCTCACTCAGGGCTTTCACACTCACTGAGTAAAAAGAAAAAGAAAAGCCAGGGCCTGACACAGAGAATTGTACTGAAGGTGGGGGGGGGGGGGTGGAAAAAGGGATTTGCTTCTGAGAAGATATGTTCTGGACCAAGGGAGCTGTGGAGGATTCCTGTGCTGATGTTTTCCTTTCACATCTTGACCTCAGTTGAACTCTGTGTACTGTCAAGCAGCTCTTTTGTAAATGCATGGATTAATTAGCTGCAGAACCTAATACATGTCCTGGGAAAAACACTTTCTGCTTTCTGAGGCTGCCTTTAATGTAAAGCCTGCTTGACAGGAGGGCTTCAGGAACGTTTGCCTGGTGACTCATCTGAAGCACAGAGGGGAGCCTCCATTCCCATTTACCTTGCTGGGAAATGATGCCCTCCTGAGCACTGTTTGATCAGTTTGTTTGAAAGGGAACTTCATCCTTCTAGAAGATCTTAAGTCTTAAACTAGGCCCAGACTTCTTCAAGTTATAGAATCACCTGGCTGGAAGCAGACCTTTAGGTCATAGAGTCCAGCCACAAGCCAGCATCTCCCTGTGCATAACTCTTAGACCATGTCCCTGAGCTCCTCATCCAAAAGGCTCTTAGGCACCTCCCAGGGATGGGGACTCCACCACCTCCCTGGGCAGCCTGATCACTCTTGCAGCAAAGACATTTTTCCTCCTCTCCAACCTAAGCCTCCCCTGGCACAACTTCAGGCCATTTCCTCTCCTTCTATCACCTGATACAAGGCAGAAGAGCCCAACCCCCACCTGGACTCAGCCTCCTTGCAGGGAGGTGTAAAGAGCAATGAGGTCTCCCCTCAGCCTCCTCTTGTCCAGGCTCATCAGACCCAGTTCCTCAGCTGCTCCTCCCCAGCCCTGTTCTCCAGACCTTTCACCAGCTCTGTTGTCCTTCTCTGGATGTTCTCCAGCCCCTCAATGTCCCTCTTGTAGTGGGGGGCAGTGACAGCGCTCCCCAGCCCTGCTGACAGGAGCTGGGCATGGCAGCTCAAGTGTTTGCAAGATGCCAGTCCCTGCAGCCCTGTGCTTGGCACACTGCATCCTCCTCTGAGCTGCTCAGTGCTGCTGGACCACTGGCAGGGCCCCTTGGGTGGGGGTGAGACAGCTGCCTGGTATAAACCACCCCCTGGAACACTTCTGCACAGTCTCAGGGGACCTCATTCTGCATTCTCTCAGAGCAAGGAGAGAAAACAAGTCCTGGAGGAACCCTGTAGGGGGAAAAAAAAGCAAGACAGATGATCTCTGCAGAGGTCCAAGCAAAAGACTGCATTGATGCAGAGAAGCAGATCAATGCTCTTCCCCATCACTGGAATGTGATGGAATTGAGGACCAGGCACCCCTTGGCAGAACCTTCTGAGAGCTCAGGGTACAGTTAGGCCACTGGAAAAGAAAGAAGTGATGGAGGGGTTCTTCATCCTCACCTTGTTCACTCCAGCTCATAAAGAGCTGGAAGACAGTAGCCCAGAGCTCCTTGGCTGTTCTGCTTTGTGCTGGCAAGTGTCAGGAGGCACCTGGAGTCTTGGCAGCAATGGCTCTGGTGTGGTCAGCAGGGAAGACTGCTGTCCAGTCTTGGCAACTTGTTATTCCCAGGTGCCAGAGTCACCAAGGACAGCAAGTCCATTTCAGCACAAGGGGCCCTGGAAGGTTTGGTGTTAGCTTGGGTGAGGAAAATCAGTTTTGTCATCAGAAACCCTCCCTTTCTTTTTGGTAGTGAAAGCCCCAAGTCTGAGGCAAGGCTGAAACTCCATGGGGGTAGTCTAAACCCTCAGAACCTGTGGATTGTTTCCTTGCTGGAACATTTTGTGTTCTTCTGCCTGTGCAAAATCCATTAAAGGCTTCAATCCAGCCAGCTCCTGGTGGAGAAGGTGCTCACATCACAACTGGCACTAATTGGCTCCCTTGTTAGCAGTCTCAGAGAGAAGGCAAGGAGCAAGCTGCTGTGGAGCCTGAGTCTCCTGCAAGACCCAGCAAGAGCTGTCCTTCCTCCCCAGCAGCTGCTCTGGCAGGCTGGGAAGTGAGGCATGGAATCCCAGAGTGCCAGCCTGGAAGGGACCCCAAGGATCATCTGCTCCAACCTCTCTAGGTGACAGCAGAGCTGCACTGAGCTGCCCCAGCACCCTGCCAGGCTGAGCCTTCAACCTGCCCAGTGCAGGGCACTCCACTGCTTCCCCTGGGAGATGATTCCAGGGGCTGACTGTGCTCATGGGCAAACATTTGCTCCTGGAGTGCAATGGGAATGTCCCCAGCAGTGCCTTGTCCCCATCACCTCTTGCCTTTGCCAGGGGACTCCTTGTAAACAGGGAGTCTCCATCCCCCTGGGAGCCTCCCTGTGTGTACTGGTCCATGGTGATAAGGTCTGCCCTGAGCCTTCTGTTCTCCAGACTGAACAAACACAGCTCTCAGCCTTTCCTCACATGGCAGAGGGCTGTATTCCCAGATACAGGACCCTACATTTGTCCCCAGGGAACTTCATAAGGTTCTTTGTAGCCTATGCCTTCATCCAGGCCAGTCCTGGTGGCCTTCTCTGAGCAGCTGACAACATGAATAGCTGAGGGGTGAGCAGCTGTTGTAGTTTACCTGGACCTGAGCAGAGCCTTCCACACTGTCCCACACCACAGCCTGGTCTCCAGGCTGGTGACACATGGGTCTGATGGGTGGACCACTAGATGGATACAGAACTGGCTTGATGGTCACAGCCAAAGAGTGGCTGTCCATGGGTCCACATCCCACTGGAGGTCAGGGACAAGCAGAGTCCCTCAGGGATCAGTCCTGGGACCAGGCTTGTTCAACATCCTTGTGGGTGCCATGGAGAGTGGCACTGAGTGCACCCTCAGCAGGTTTGCTGATGACACCAAGCTGTGTGGTGCAGCAGACAGGCTGGAGGGAAGGGATCCATCCAGAGGGACCTGGACAGGCTGCAGAGGTGGGCACAAGCCAACCTCAGGAGGTTCAACAAGACCAAGTGCAGGGTCCTGCAGCTGGGTGGAGGCAATCCCAGGCACAAATGCAGGCTGGGCAGGGACTGGCTGGAAAGCAGCCCTGAGGAGAGAGACTTGGGGGTGCTGGGGGAGGAGAAGCTCACCAGGAGCTCTCAGTGTGCACTTGCAGCCCAGAGAGCCAAGCAGAGCCTGGGCTGCAGCAAGAGAAGTGTGGCCAGCAGGGCAAGGGAGGGGATTCTCCCCCTCTGCTCAGCTCTGGGGAGACCCCACCTGGAGCACTGCCTCCAGTTCTGGAGCCCCTATCACAAGAGGGATCTGGAGGTGCTGGAAGGTGTCCAGAGAAGGGCCACGAGGATGAGCAGAGGGCTGGAGCACCTCTCCTGTGAGGACAGACTGAAGGAGTTGGGGCTGTTCAGGCTGGAGAAGAGAAAGCTCTGAGATGACCTCATTGTGGCCTTCCAGTATCTGAATGGGGCTACAAGAAGTCTGGGGAGGGACTGCTCAGGATCTCAGGGAGTGATAGGACTAGGGGGAATGGAATGAAGCTGGAGGTGGGGAGATTCAGGCTGGAGGTGAGGAGGAAGTTCTTCCCCATGAGAGTGGTGAAGCCCTGGAATGGGTTGTCCAGGGAGGTGGTTGAGGCCCCGTCCCTGGAGGTGTTTAAGCCCAGGCTGGATGAGGCTCTGGCCAGCCTGATCTAGTGTGGGGTGTCCCTGCCCATGGCAGGGGGGTTGGAACTAGCTGATTCCTGTGGTCCCTTCCAACCCTGACTGATTGATTCTATGATTCTATGATTCCTTTTTCCTTCTGAAGTGTCAACCTCCTCACTCATTTTGGTGTCATCTGCAAGCTTCATCAGGGGCTCAGGAAGCTGCTAACCAGTGTTGGCCCAATGTGGATGCCTGGGGGACCCCACTGGCTGTGACTGGCTGCCAGGCTGAGAAAGAACAGTTGACCACCACCCTCTGGGTAGGCTCTGTCGGCCAGTTCTCCACCCACCCCACAGACCTCTTGTGTAGGACACCAAGTGTCCACTTCTCTACGAGGAGGCTGTGAGGGACTGTGTCAAAAGCCTTGGAGAAGCCCAGGTAGACAACGTCAGGCCTTGGTGTGTTGCCTCTGCCAAGGAGCACAACGTCAGCCTCTGCTTTCCAGGGCTTAGCATTAGATTCTCCTACATGCTGACTGTGATGGAAGAGGCACCCTGAGAGATTAAAGGAGCTTTATGGCATAGGCAAAGTAATGTGCAAAAAAGAGTGCAGCTGCAGCTCCCAGTGGCAATGCCACCCACAGGCACTGCTGCCTGCAGGGCAGAGTCACAGAATGCTGGGGGCTGGAAGGGCTCTGGCTGCCAGCTGCATGTGGCACCATTCACCACCACTGATCATCCAGTCCCACCCTCCTGCAAAGCAGGGTCACCCAGGCAAGGTCACACAGGAACACATCCAGCTGGGGTTTGAAAGCCTCCAGAGCAGGAGGCTCCACAACCTTCCCTGGGCAGCCTGCTCCAGGGCTCCAGCAGCCTCACATCAAAGGAGTTTCTGCTCCTGCTGAGGTGGAGCCTCCTGGGCTCCAGTTTGTGTCCATTGCCCCTTGTCCTGTCACAGCTTCCTGGGACTGAGTTTATATCCACTGCCCCTCATCCTGCACTGCAAAGAGCCCTGCTCCATCCTCCTGACAGCCACCCTTCAGATATTGATAGGCATTGATCAGATCCCCTCTCCCTGGAGGTGCTCAAGAGGGGATTGGATGTGGCACTTGGTGCCATGGTTTAGTCATGAGGTCTGTGGCGACAGGTTGGACTTGATGATCATTGAGGTCTCTTCCAGCCTTGGTGCTCCTGTGATTCTGTGTGATTCTGTGATTCTCCAGCCTAAACAGCCCCAGGGCTCTCAGCCTTTCCTCATCACACAGATGTTGCAGCCCCTTCATCATCCTCATAGCCCTCTGTTGATCCAGCTGTGGTCTAACTGGGGCTGAGGAGAGGGGGAGGAGAATCTGCTTGACCTGCTGGCCACGCTCTTCTTAATGCACCCTTGGCCACCAGGGCACATTGTGGATGCTGGGATGTGGCTGATGTAGTTGGAGATGTCCCTGGTCGCTGCAGGGGGGGTGGACAAGATGACCTTTGAAGGTCCCTTCCAACCCAATGAAACCTGCAAAGGAAGAGGACGCTGAAGGATCCCAGCCCCGAGTGCAGCCAGTGAGGCATTGTAATGTTAGGAACTGGCTGGAGGCTGAGCCCAGAGAGTGGTGGTGAATGGTGCCACAGCCAGCTGGCAGCCAGGCACCAGTGGTGTGCCCCAGGGATCAGTGCTGGGCCCCATGCTCTTTAACATCTTTATTGATGATCTGGATGAGGGCATCGAGTCCATCATCAGTAAATTTGTGGGTGACACCAAGCTGGGCGCAGGAGTTGATCTGCTGGAGGGTAGAGAGGCTCTGCAGAGGGACCTCGACAGGATGGACAGATGGGCAGAGTCCAAGGGCATGAGATTGAACACATCCAAGTGCCAGGTTCTGCACATTGGCCACAACAACCCCATGCAGAGCTACAGGCTGGGGGCAGAGTGGCTGAGAGCAGTCAGGCTGAGAGGGACCTGGGGGTGCTGGTCGATGGTAGGCTGAACATGAGCCTGCAGTGTGCCCAGGCAGCCAAGAGGGCCAATGGCATCCTGGCCTGCATCAGGAACAGTGTGGCCAGCAGGAGCAGGGAGGTCATTCTGCCCCTGTACACTGCACTGGTTAGGCCGCACCTGGAGTCCTGTGTCCAGTTCTGGGCCCCTCAGTTTAGGAAGGAGGTTGACTTGCTGGAACGAGTCCAGAGAAGGGCAACGAAGTTGGTGAGGGGCTTGGAGCACAGCCCTGTGAGGAGAGGCTGAGGGAGCTGGGGTTGCTTAGCCTGCAGAAGAGGAGACTCAGGGGTGACCTTATTGCTCTCTACAACTACCTGCAGGGAGGTTGTAGACAGATGAATGTTGGTCTCTTCTCCCAGGCAGCCAGCACCAGAACAAGAGGACACAGTCTCAAGCTGTGCCAGGGGAGGTTCAGGCTGGATGTTAGGAAAAAGTTCTACACAGAGAGAGTGATTGCACATTGGAATGGGCTGCCTGGGGAGGTGGTGGAGTCACCATCATTGGAGGTGTTCAGGAGGAGACTTGCTGGGGTGCTTGGTGCCATGGCTTAGTTGTTTGGGTGGTGTTGGATTGGTTGATGGGTTGGATGCGATGATCTTGAAGGTCTCTTCCAACCTGGTTTATTCTATGTATTCTATTCTATGTATTAATGGGGGCAAAGCCATCACTGGAGGCTCCTCTGCAGCTGAAGGAAGGGGGGAAACACATCTGGGACATGGTGAGGACAGAGGTTCATCTATCAGCATTAATAATAACACCCAGGACTGGGGCTTGCACATTATCTCCCAGTGAACAGCAGACAGACACTGAGTTCCATGCAATTTACTTTCAATTAGTGCACTGGAGCCTTTTAAAGACTGGACTATATATTCTTCTCCAGTTACCCACAGACTATTAAGCACAATGCAGGGGGAAAAAAAAATCATTATGTAAATGAGAATTATCTTCCTGGCTTTCCTGGCTTTCTCCCTCTTCTTTCCCCAGGTAATTGGGGAGGCATGTGCTGGGGAAGGAGGGGGGAAAAAAAACCCCAACCCCCAGCAGATGATGGGAAATGTGAGTAATGAAAGCTCTGCAGCACTCTCCCACTTTAGATGCAGAGGCCCAAAATATATGTGTGTGTCAGTTTAATTTAATTTGCTGTTAATTAGCTTAAATAGCAGTCTTCCCTTCCTTCCTTCCACTGCATTCCTGCCCAGGCTCTCATTAGGCAGCCTGATAAAGCAGGTGCTTGTTAAAACCACCCTAAGTGTCTATTTACATTGCAGAGCTCTCCCAGCACTTGTGGTAAAGGAAGCTGCAGTCCTGGCCCTGGGTGCAGCTGTGGGAGAAGGGAAGCAGCACCCTCCTGCCATGTGCTTTAACCCCAGGACACTCATTCATGATGCTAACAAGGCCTGAACTTAAAATACAAGGTGCAGGAGAACCACAGAACTGCTGAGGTGGGAAGAGACCTTTGGGATCATCGAGGCCACCAGCTCCCCCAGAGCTCACAATGGCAGCACTGCTGCTGCACCACAGCCCTCAGCACCACAGCCCTCAGCACCACAGCCAGGCAGCTTTGAAACCCCTGCAGGCATGGGGACTCCACCACCGCCCTGGGCAGCCTGGGACAGTGCCTGAGAACCCTTGCTGGGAAGAAATCTTTCCCAATATCCTGCCTGAACCTCCCCTGGCACAACCTGAGGCCATTTCCTCTTGTTCTGTCACCTGCTGCATGTGGCAAGAGACCAACTCCCACCTGGCTCCCTTGATGTAGTTGTAGAGGGCAATGAGGTCTCCCTTCAACCTCCTCTTCCCTCAGCTGCTCCTCAGGAGACTTGTGTTCAAGGCCCTTCACCAGGCTGGTTGCCCTTCTCTGGACACACTCCAGCCCCTCAACAACCTTCCTGGATTGAGGGGCCCAAAACTGACCCCAGGATTCAAGGTGTGGCCTCTCCAATGCCATCCAATACATTCCTGGCTGTGTAGCTCTCTCCACAGCAAGGTGGACAGCAGATGTTCAGAAGCTGGTCTTGAGGGTTCAGGTCTTGAGTTCCCACCAACTTTTAATGCACATTAAAAAAGGGCTAAACCTGATCAGGGTTAATGAGATCTGCTTTGAGAGGAAGCTCCCAAGTATTCAGTTCAGGCCAACAAAGGAATGTGCAGCCACAGAATCACAGTGTTAGGAGCTGGAAGGCACCTCCAAAGCTCATCCAGTCCAAGCCCCCTACCAGGGCAGGGTCACCCAGAGCAGCTCACACAGGAACACATCCAGGTGGGTCTGGAATCTCTCCAAAGAGGGAGACTCCACAACCCCCCTGGGCAGCCTGCTCCAGGGCTCTGTCATCCTCACAGGGACAAAATTCTTCCTCCTGTTTGCATGGAACTGCCTCTGCCTCAGCTTCCCCCACTGCCCCTTGTGCTGGCCTTGGGCATCCCCCAGCAGAGCCTGGCTCCATCCCCTGGGCACTCACCCTGCACATCTTTATCCCCAGCCATGAGGTCACCCTCAGGCTCCTCCTCTCCAAGCTCCAGAGCCCTCAGCTCCCTCAGGCCCTCCTCATAAGGAGGATGTTCCACAGCCTCCATCATCTGTGTGGCTCTGTGCTGGACTCTCTCAAGCACTTCCCTGAACTCCTTCCTGAGCTGAGGGGCCAGGGCTGATCTTTATCAGCGTGGATAAACCTGGGAGAATGCAAAGTGAAGAGGCAGGGAGGAGAAAGAGGTGGGAGAGATGCAGCAGGGAAGGAAAAGGGCATGGGGAAAGCATTCAGTGTTGGGTAGTGTGCTTTCAAATATTGATATGGAAAAGGTATAAATAGAAGCACAGACCTGCTGGTGGAGCTAATAAAGGTCTTGTTTACAAGTGAGCAGAGAGGTTCATTAAGAGTGGGAGCAAGCACCTGCTCTAAAGGGAGGGAAATGCTTAATGAAAGCACTGGGGCTGCAAAAAGGGGCTTGAGTTCAAGTGTGCTCAGGAAAAGAGAAGTTCAGCACCCCTCACCCTTCACCTTCAGTGTTTGTCTGCAGTGTGTCTGCTCCCTGGGCAAGCAGGCTCTGGGGCAGAGCAGTGGGGAGGCCAGGAGAAGTCAAAGAAGAAGGGTACTTGGCTCTCAGTGCTTTACTGTGAGGGGCAGCTGAGGGAGCTGGGGGTGTTCAGCCTGGAGAAGAGGAGCAGCTGCGGGGAGACCTCCTTGCTCTCTACAGCTCTCTGAAAGGAGGTTGCAACGAGGTGGGGGTTGGGCTCTTCTGCCTAGTCTCAGGTGGTGGAAGGAGAGGAAATGGCCTGAAATTGTGCCAGGGGAAGGTTAGGTTAGAGAGGAGGTAAAATCTCTTCACTGCAAGAGTGGTCAGGGATTGGCACAGGCTGCCCAGAGAGGTGGTGGAGTCCCCAGCCCTGGAGGTGTTGAAGAAAGCTGTGGCCATGGCACCTGGGGCCATGGTAGGGATGGGTTGCTGGTTGGCCTGGCTGGGGTTGCTTAGCCTGGAGAAGAGGAGGCTCAGAGGTGACCTTATTACCCTCTACAACTACCTGAAGGGAGGTTGTAGACAGGTGGATGTTGGTCTCTTCTCCCAGGCAGCCAGCACCAGAACAAGAGGACACAGTCTCAGGCTGCACCAGGGGAGGTTTAGGTTGGATGTTAGGAAGAAGTTCTATACAGAGAGAGTGATTGCCCATTGGAATGGGCTGCCTGGGGAGGTGGTGGAGTCAGCATCATTGGAGGTGTTCAGGAGGAGACTTGCTGGGGTGCTTGGTGCCATGGGTTAGTTGTTTGGGTGGTGTTGGATTGGTTGATGGGTTGGACGCGATGATCTTGAAGGTCTCTTCCAACCTGGTTTATTCTATGTATTCTATTCTATGTATCTTACAGAGCTCTTCCAGCCCAAACCATTCTGTGATTCTATGACCAAACCACTGTGCAGAATTTTATTCCTGGCCCTGGGACTGCTTCTGCTTTAAAGAAGAGCCCAAATAGGACTGAGGCAAAGCAACGACTCTGTGAATGGAATGCTTAGTGGCCATGGTGGTCTTCAGTTGCCAGCAGGGACTTGATGATCTCAGAGGTCTTACCCAGTGAAACAATTCTGCTTCAAGCACTGTCCAATCCCATAAATAAATGCAACAAACAAACACATGACAACAAAACAAGCCAACAGAAAACCAAACCCTCCAAACCAGCAAACCAACACACCTCAGCACCATTAAAACCCCAGAACCAAACCCCCCACCTCAGCTCATTGCTCACTTTCAAACCAGCAGCTCCCCTGGTTCCTTCTTTTCATTTTACTTAGCTCCTGGTAGAGAAAAATAAAACAACACCTCAATAAGCACAGGCTGGGAGCAGAATCTCTCCAGCTTCTGCTTGGAGAGGCAATGCCTCCAGCTGCAGCTCAGCTCTGCAGATGGGGAGGATCCTGTTGTGATGCTGTTAGATTAAACCTTTCCTCCTCATCAGCTTCCTGAGCCCCCCACCCAGCTCTTGGGCTGTGCCCATGGGCCCATTGTAAGGAGGCAGAAAGAGTTGAGGAGGCTGTGAGACCTCAGGGAAAGGGAAATGGTCTACTGGCCTTGAAAATCAGCATGGAGGTGAACACAGAGAGTGAGAAGAAAGAAAAGCTCTGTGTCTCCTGTGTCCTCCCTCCAAAAGGCATCTCTACACTTTGGCCACAACAACCCCAGGCAGTGCTACAGGCTGGGGACAGAGTGGCTGAGAGCAGCCAGGCAGAAAGGGACCTGGGGGTCGTGGTTGACAGCAGCTGAACAGGAGCCAGCAATGTGCCCAGGGGGCCAAGAAGGCCAAGGGCATCCTGGCCTGCAGCAGGAAGAGTGTGGCCAGCAGGAGCAGGGAAGTCATTGTGCCCTGTGCTCAGCACTGCTCAGGTCACACCTTGAGTCCTGTGTCCAGTTCTGGGCTCCTCAGTTTAAGGAAGAGGTTGAGATGCTGGAAGGTGTCCAGAGAAGGGCAACAAAGCTGGGCAGGGGTCTGGAGCACAGCCCTGGGAGGAGAGGCTGAGGGAGCTGGGGTTGCTTAGCCTGCAGAAGAGGAGGCTCAGGGGAGACCTTCTTGCTCTCTCCAACTACCTGAAGGGAGGTTGGAGCCAGGTGGGGGTTGGTCTCTTCTCCCAGGCAGCCAGCACCAGAACAAGAGGACACAGTCTCAGGCTGTGCCAGGGGAGGTTTAGGCTGGAGGTGAGGAGAAAGTTCTTCCCAGCAAGAGAGATTGGCCCTGGGGATGTGCTGCCCAGGGAGGTGGTGGAGTCCCCATCCTTGGAGGTGTTTAGGAAGAGCCTGGATGAGGCACTTGGTGCCATGGTTTAGTTGATCAGATGGTGCTGGGTGATAGGTTGGACTGGATGATCTCTGAGGTCTTTTCCAATCTGGTTAATTCTATTCTATTCTATTCTATTCCATTCATTTTCCCAGGCCAGCTCTGTCTTAGCAGTGGGAGCAGGCACTGCAAGAGGCCTTACCCAGTGTAGTAGAGCTGTTTTAATCACCTCCTGTGTGTGCTTTGCTGGAGCTGATGCCAGCCATCTATCTTCTCCTTCCCAGGCAGACCTGCTGCTCTTTTTGCTCCTCCTTTGCTTAGTAGGAGTTGGGAAAAACCAGGTAGGACTCAGGCTGGCAGCAGCAGGCTGTCCTTGCTGTGGGAGCCAGGTATGATCTGCCCAGCTGCTCTCTGCCACTTGCTGTCTGGGGGTGTATGACAGCTCTGCAGTGCTGCCCCTACCACCCCTACACCTCTCCCCTGGAACAGAGGGATTTCTCTTGGCTTTGGGACCAATGGAAGGCAAGAATGATTCCCTGTTACACTGTGAAATCTCCTTTATCCTCCCTTCCAGAGAACTCTGCTTGGCACAGGCTAAGAAAATAGCTCAGCTGTGACTCCTGGGAGAGCTGTGGCTGCTCCTGGCAAGCAGTTTGAAACCATCAGCTGGCAAACTGGGCTCACACCAACTCCTGTGCAGGCTAACATTTGGGGTGAGGATCCCCTGGATGGCTGCCAGTGTTTACCATGGGGGATAATTCAGTAATCACAGAACTGTCAGGGCTGGAAGGGACCTCAAGGCTCAGCCACTTCCAACCCCTGTGCCATGGCCAGGGACACCTCACACTACAGCAGGTTGCTCACAGCCACCTCCAGCCTGGCTGCAAACACCTCCAGGCAGGAGGCTTCCACCACCTCCCTGGGCAGCCTGTGCCAGGCTCTCACCACCCTCATGGCCAACAACTTCTTCCTAACATCCAAGCTGAATCTCCCCACTTCCAGTTCTGCTCCATCCCCCCCAGTCCTATCACTCCCTGACACCCTCAAAAGTCCCTCCCCAGCTTTCTTGGAGCCCCCTGCAGATCCTGCAAGGCCATAATTAGGTCTCCTCAGAGCCTTCTCCTCTCCAGCCTTCACAACCCCAGCTCCCTCAGTCTGTCTCCAGAGCAGAGCAGCTCCAGCCCTCTGCTCCTCCTCCTGGCCCTTCTCTGGACACCTTCCAGCACCTCCAGATCCTTCCTGGCACAGAGGCTCCAGAACTGGCCCCAGAGCTGCAGCTGTGGTCTCAGCAGAGTGGAGCAGAGGGGCAGAATCCCCTCCCTGGCCCTGCTGGCCACATTTCTCTTGCTGCAGCCCAGGCTCTGCTTGGCTCTCTGGGCTGCAAGTGCTCCCTGCTGGCTCCTGCTGAGCTTCTCCTGCCCCAGCACCCCCAAGGCCTTTTCTCCAGGGCTGCTCTCCAGCCAGTCCCTGCCCAGCCTGGATCACTGGTGGCAGGCACTGCCCTGGGAGGCAATATCTGAGTGAAAGGGCTCTCTGGTTCCTCATTTCTTCATGCACTTAGATGGTCTTTAGTTGGCCTCTGTCTTCTTTCTGCTGAGGCTCAGCTGCACCAGCCCATGCTGTTTCCAAACATGCTTGAAGGCCACTGCAGCAGCTGGATCTACATAGTCAGTTTAGCACAACTTTGATCCTGCTCCTGGGGCCCCAGCATCAAGTCCTGAAGCTCATGCTAAACTCCTGCCTCAGCTGCAGCTCTCTCTGCAGGGGGAAAGAAGCCCAAGCTTTGATCACAGAGGAGCTGTACTGACAAGCCCTTGGCAGGGCTTAAAGCACTCCAGACCCATCTCTCTTGGGCTTGTGCTTCCCCTCCTAGGGCAAATGCCCCCAGCCAGGCAAGCACACAGCAGTGGCAGGGCTGTCTGCTTCCCCATCACCTTCACAGGTTCACAGAACCATGGAATGGGTTGGGTTGCAAAGGACCTTAAAGATTCAACCCCCAGCCATGGGCAGGGACACCTCCCACCAGCCCAGGCTGCTCAAGCCCTTGTCTAACCTGGCCTTGAACACCTCCAGGGAGGAAGCATCCACAGCCTCCCTGTGCCAGTCTCCCCAGCCTCACTCTAAAGAATTTCTTCCTCATCTCCAGTCTCCATCTCCCCTCTTCCAGCTCAAAGCCATTGCCCCTCATTCTATCCCTACCAGCCCTTGCACAGAGCCCCTCCCCAGCTCTCCTGTAGAACCCCTTCAGGTACTGGAAGGCTGCTCTAGGGTCTCCCTTTCTACAGTGTACTCCTGGGTTTGATGGGAGCATCACAGAGGTGACTGCCTGTCTCCAAAGAGAGGAGCAGCTCTTCCCTGCTCCAGCCCTTGGGGCTGGGTATTTCCACCCAGAGTAGAGAGGGTCTCCTGCAATAAGCTGTGAACAACACTGAGCACGAAGTGCTCCTGGTGCCTGGGACAGGCAATGGCCTGGGGTCTGTTCAGCAGAAGGATCACAGTGGAGGTAGACCTGGCTGAGCTCCTCAAAGGTCTCTTCCAACCTCAAGAGTTCGAAGAATTCTCCCTCTGCTCTGCCCTGCTGAGGCCACACCTGGAATACTGCATCCAGCTCTGGGCTCCACAGTTCAGCAGGGACAGAGATCTGCTGGGGAGAGTCCAAGGGAGGGCTCCAAGGATGCTGAAGGGACTGCAGCACTGCCTGGGGAGGAGAGGCTGAGAGCCCTGGGGCTGTTTAGTCTGGAGAGGAGAAGGCTGAGATCTGATCAATGCCTATCAATATCTGAGGGCTGGGGGTCAGGGAGGAGGGGACAGGGCCAGGCTCTGCTCACTGTGCCCTGGCATAGGACAAGGGGTAATGGATGGAAACTGCAGCACAGGAGGTTCCACCTCAGCATGAGGAGGAACTTCTTCACTGTGAGGGTCCCAGAGCCCTGGACCAGGCTGCCCAGAGAGGTTGTGGAGTCTCCTGCTCTGGAGCCTTCCCAGCCCTGTCTGGATGTGTTCTGTGTGAGCTGTGCTGGGTTTTGTGGTGCTGCTCTGGCAGGGGGCTTGGACAGGAAGATCTCTGGAGGTCCCTTCCAACCCCTGACATCCTGTGAGGCTGTGATGAGTCTACCATCAGGGATGGGTTTGTAGGGCAGATAGAGACCAAGCTGCCCTGGTGTCCCCTAGCAGCCCAGCTGTGGGGGTAAGGAGTACAGGGTGAGTTTGTTCAGCCTGCCAGCATGGTCTGATTTCATGCTCTGTGCTGAGCAGAGCAGCTCCTTCCCCTGGGGCTGAGCTCTGCACTTTGCAGCTCCCTCTGTAAAAGGACTTAGTTATACATTTGCTCCATGTTATTTGGGATTCTCTGGGAGATCAAGGAGGCTACAAAGCCAGCAAGATAAAATTAGCATCTGAGCTGTAGCCTTTGCTTGCTGTAAGAAATGCAGAGCAGCTTCACTTGCAGGCAATGCTGGCAGGTGAATTCCATTCCTCTCTCCCTTTCAGCAGACCTAGTTCTGCCAGCCTTCCTTGGTAGCTCCTGGGAGGCTGCTTCCAAAGGAAAGCTATCAGACAACAGCTTGAGGGCTGGATTGGACCTCAAACTGATAAGCAATCAGGTTGTTCAAAACCAGTTCTTGTCTACCCACAGTGTGCTCACTGGCTGAGCCTACAGGCAGCCAAGGGGGACAGTCACAGTATCACAGTCACAGACTCACAGTGCATTAGAGGTTGGAAGGGACCTCCAGAGACCATCCACTCCAACCCCCCCCTGCCAGAGCAGCATTCCCCAGGGTAGTCCTCAATCACAGAATCATAGAATCAATAAGGTTGGACAAGACCTCAGAGATCATCAAGTCCAAGCTGTCACCCAGCACCTCCTGACAGATAAACCATGGCTCCAAGTGCCACATCCAATCCCCTCTTGAACACCTCCAGAGATGGGGACTCCACCACCTCCCTGAGCAGCACATCCCAAGGGCCAATTCCTCTTGCTGGGAAGAACTTTCTCCTCACCTCCAGCCTAAACCTCCCCTGGCACAGCTTGAGACTGTGTCCTCTTGTTCTGGTGCTGGCTGCCTGGGAGAAGAGACCAACCCCCACCTGTCTCCAACCTCCCTTCAGGGAGTTGTAGAGAGCAAGAAGGTCTCCCCTGAGCCTCCTCTTCTGCAGGCTAAGCAACCCCAGCTCCCTCAGCCTCTCCTCCCAGGGCTGTGCTCCAGACCCTTTCAGGTTTACATTAGCAGTTCTGAGTTTGTCCTCAGCATTTGAGGTGATTTCTGGAGCAGGATCTAAGCTGTGCTGTCAGTGAGCATAAACAGGTGTTAGGCCCTTGATCCTCATTGATTCCTCTCCATTTCTGCCAGCACAGGATTATTCTCTTCAAGGAGGTGCCTGGGAGCAGCCAAGCTTTAAAGCCTAAGTTGTTTTAATTGGGCTCCTAGGTAAAGTGTTTTGTGTTTCCAAAGCAAACACTCAGCAGGATGAATTCAAAAGCCCTTTGACAGGGTTACTGAAACATGGCCCACAAGGAGGTGGTCCTGGGAATGTCTCTGCCATTCCTGACAGGGAATTTGCAGCAAGCCAGCCAGGAGCAATGGAAATGCTCCCAGCTCACAGTCTCACAGTCTCACAGCATCACCAAGGTTGGAAGAGACCTCGAGGACCATCGAGTCCAACCTGTCACCACAAACCCCATGGCTAGACCATGGCACCAAGTGCCACATCCAATCCCCTCTTGAGCACCTCCAGGGATGGGGACTCCACCACCTCCCTGGGCAGCACATCCCAATGGCTAACAACTCTCTCAGTGAAGAACTTTCTCCTCACTTCCACCTCCCCTGGAGCAGCTTGAGACTGTGTCCTCTTGTTCTGGTGCTGGTTGCCTGGGAGAAGAGACCAACCTCTGCCTGTCTACAACCACCTTTCAGGTAGTTGTAGAGGGCAATGACTTCTCCCCTGAGCCTCCTCTTCTGCAGGCTAAGCAACCCCAGCTCCCTCAGCCTCTCCTCACAGGGCTGTGCTCCAGACCCCTCCCCAGCTTTGTTGCCCTTCTCTGGACACCTTCAAGTCTCTCAATGTCCTTCTTAAACTGAGGAGCCCAGAACTGGACACAGGACTCAAGGTGTGGCCTAAGCAATGCAGAGTACAGGGGCAGAATGACCTCACCTGGAACCACTGGCACCGGCACCCAGCCAGGAACAGCAACCAGCCTGACCTGGGGCCTGAAATAAGGTCATGGCACAGGCTTCACTTTCTCCATGAAGGAAGGCAAAGCTGCACATGCAGCTATGTGCAACAAAGGGGAAGGGTCTGGAGAGCAGGGCTGGGGAGGAGCAGCTGAGGGAGCTGGGGGGGGTTCAGTCTGGAGAAGAGGAGGCTGAGGCTAAGCCTCATTGCTCTCTACAGCTCCCTGCAAGGAGGTTGCAGTGAGGTGGGGATTGAGCTCTTCTGCCCAGTCTCAGGTGGTGGAAGGAGAGGAAATGGCCTGGAATTGTGCCAGGGGAGGGTTGGGTTGGAGAGGAGGCAAAATGCCTTTGCTGCAAGAGTGGTCAGGGATTGGCAGAGGCTGCCCAGGGGGGTTGGTGGAGTCCCCAGCCCTGGAGGTGCTCCAGATACCTGTGGCCATGGCCCTTGGGGGCATGGTTTGATGGCCATGGTGGGGTTGGGCTGATGCTTGGCCTGGATGATCTCAGAGGGCTTTTCCAACCTAAACAATTCTGTGATTCTATGAAATGTGTCAGATTTCAGAACCTGGGCCTTCATCCCCAGATCCTTTGGCTTGTCCCATTGGAGAAGTCAGGCTGGCAGCAAAATTTAGGTCTGGAGCCAGCTCCTGCCAAAATCTGAAGGAGGTGGGAAGCTGGGCTGAGGCTAATGCCTGCCTGCTTTGCTGAACACACCAGAACACTGTGTCCTGATTCAGAAATCCCCAGACTACAGCTCAGAGCAGATGCTCTGCTTGTGAAACAGTTCTGCTTGCCTCTGGTCACAGGGCATTAAAACAGGCCCAGGGGAGCAGAGCAGGCTGCTGCTGCCAGCCCAGCAAAGGCTGCTCACCACTGCTGTATTCAGGGGAGGGAGGACAGGGGAAGCTCTCTCCCAGCAGGAGGTCACCAGGGAGAAGTGGTGGGCTGCTGGTGGTTTAAGCTGTGTTGGTACAGCCAAGGCTTTTTTCATCTGGGAAAAGGGATCAAGTCCTTGAGGAGCATGGCTGGCTGGCACTCCCAGGAAGCAGCGGCAGTGCCCAGCAAGGGTCCTGCTTTCCTGTTTCATGCTGAGGTTGATCAGAGAATCAGAGAATCAACCAGGTTGGAAAAGACCTCAGAGATCACCAAGTCCAAGCTGTCACCCAACACCTCCTGACAACTAAGCCATGGCTCCAAGTGCCACATCCAATCCCCTCTTGAACACCTCCAGGGATGGGGACTCCACCACCTCCCTGGGCAGCACATCCCAATGGCTAACAGCTCTCTCTGTGAAGAACTTTCTCCTCACCAAACAAAAGGAACACCCAAGGCAGAGGCAGGACCTGTCACCTTCCACTGAGCAGGGCTTTCATGTGTGAGCTGCTGGACCAAGCACTGGTGCCCATGGGGTGGTGGTGAGTCAGGAGAACTCCAGCTGCTGGCTGGTCAGCAGTGGTGGTCCCCAGGGCTCAGTGCTGGGGTCTGTTCTGTTTAACTTCTCTAACTATGCCCTGGACAAGGAGATGGAGGCATCCTCTGTGCTTGCAGATGGCACCAAGTTAGGTGGGAGGGTAGGGAGGCTCTGAAGGGGGCCCTAGACAGGCTGAGCCACAAAGGCTTCACCAAGGCCAAGTGCTGAGTGCTGCACTTGGGCCACAACCAACCCCATGAGCACTCCATGGCTGGAAAGCTGCTCAGCAGATAGGGACCTGGGGCTGTGGATCACAGCTAGCTGAACACCAGCCAGAGTGTGCTCAGGTGGCCAAAAAGGCCAAGAGCATCCTGGCCTGGATCAGCAAGAGTGTGGCCAGCAGGACTAGAGAGGTGATTGTGCCCCTGTGCTGAGGGGCCACACCTGGAGTATTGGGTTTAGTCCTGCTCCAGCAAATGACTGAAGTGTCTGTGGCAAACAGCTTCTTGCCCTGCTCTTCTCAGCACCCAGCACAGCAGGGCAGCAATATGCCTGCCATTAGGGGGACCAAGAGCACTCTGCATCCCCTGTAAGGGTTTCACAGAGTGCCAGCTTGGAAGGGACCCCAAGGATCATCTGCTCCAACCATTCTAGGTGACAGCAGACCTGAAATGAGCTGCCCCAGCACCCTGCCAGGCTGTTAGATCTGCCCAGTGCAGGGCACTCCACTGCTTCCCCTGGGAGATGATTCCAGGGGCTGACTGTGCTCATGGGGGAACATTTTCACCTGGAGTGCAGTGGGAATGACCCCAGCAGTAGAATCACAGAATTGTCAGGGTTGGAAGGGACCTCAAGGCTCAGCCAGTTCCAACCCCCCTGCCATGGCCAGGGACACCTCACACTACAGCAGGTTGCTCACAGCCTCATCCAGCCTGGCTGCAAACACCTCCAGGCAGGAGGCTTCCACCACCTCCCTGGGCAGCCTGTGCCAGGCTCTCACCACCCTCATGGGCAACAACTTCTTCCTAACATCCAATCTCAATCTCCCCACTTCTAGTTTTGCTCCATCCCCCCCAGTCCTATCACTCCCTGACACCCTCCAAAGTCCCTCCCCAGCTTTCTTGGAGCTCCCTTCAGCCCCCTTCATCCAAGCATGTTCACACTCCTGTCCCAGAGCACAGAAATGGCAGAGGGGAGCATGCTGGTGGGGACTCAGATTATCCAGCCCCTCACAGAGCCTCAGAATGGTGGGGGTTGCAAAAGACCCCTGGAGATCATCCAGTCCAATCCCCCTGCCGCGGCAGGGGCACCTAAAGAAGGTCACAGAGGAACACATCCAGGTGGGTTTTGAATGTCTCCAGAGATGGAGACTCCACCACCTCTCTGGGCAGCCTGCTCCAGGGCTCTGTCACCCTTAAGTGCCTCCTCATGTTTAGAGGGAACCTCTTATGGTCAAGTTTGTGCCCATTACTCCTTGTCCTGTCACTGGGCACCACTGGACCAAGCCTGGTCCCATCCTCCTGACACCCACCCTGTAATATTGGTCAGCATTGATGAGCTCCCCACTCAGGCTGCTCTTCTCCAGACTAAAAAGCCCCAATCCTCTGTGTCCTCATCACAGAGGTGTTCCAGGCCCCTCAGCATCTTTGTAGCCCTTTGCAGTCCCCTCTCCAGCAAGTCCCTGTCCTTCTTACAGAATACAGAATTATCCAGGTTGCAAAAGACCTCTGAGATCCTCAAGTCCAACCTGTCACCCAGCACCATCTGATCAACTAAACCATGGCACCAAGTGCCTCATCCAGGCTCTTCCCAAACACCTCCAGTTCTTGAAGTGGGGGGCTCAGAACTGGACACAGTATTCCAGATGTGGCCTCACCAGGGCAGAACAGTGGGGAAGGAGGAGAACCTGCCCTGCCCTGCTGGCTGCACTCTTCTTAATGCACCCCAGGGTGCTGTTGGCCTGCTTGGCTCTGAGGGCACATTGCTGGCTCATGGTCACCAGGACTCCCAGGTCCTTTACCCCAGAGCTGCTCTCCAGCAGAACAGCCCCCAGCCTATACTGATCCATGGGTGCTCCTCTTTCCCAGCCACTCTCTGGACAGCATCAGTGCCCCCACTTCTCCTTTTTCCCCAGGAGCAGCCTGGGGCACAGCAATGGGAAGAAGCTGGCCCCTGCCTCTGCTTCACCCCACAGCTGCCATTCCAGGTGGATGCAAAGGGCAGGAAAAGGGCCTGGAAGCCAGCAGCCTGCAGGCAATGAGAGCAGCCTGTGGCCAGTGTCTCTCCATAGCCAGAGTAAATGCTGACAGACAAACAAACTGCAGGGTCAGATCCCTCTGATGGGAAGCAGACAGCTCTGGGGAAGTCAGAAGCTTCACCTGGGTTCACACCAGCAGCAGCTGCCTCACTCACTCCAGGAGTGATGAATAAATCTGGAGACAGTTAATAATGAAAGGCTATTAAGATAAGATTTAGTCTTTATTGTTCTCCTGCTCCCATCATTTGTCAGGCACTGGAACCAAGCAGAGGAAATGTCAGCCTGGGAAAGGCTGCTGAAACCCAGAGTGCTGCTGCTTGTGGGCAGCCCCCCAAGGGAGCAGGAGTGCTACCTGAGCAGGTGTCTCTGGCAAACCTGTTCCATCCCTCAGGATAACCACTCCAAGCAGTCTCCTTCCCTTCACAGCTCATACACAACATCACTGCTGGAGGAAGGCAGCATTCATGGAATCACAGAATTGTCAGGGTTGGAAGGGACCTCAAGGCTCAGCCAGTTCCAACCCCCTGCCATGGCCAGGGACACCTCACACTGCAGCAGGTTGCTCACAGCCACCTCCAGCCTGGCTGCAAACACCTCCAGGCAGGAGGCTTCCACCACCTCCCTGGGCAGCCTGTGCCAGGCTCTCACCACCCTCATGGGCAACAACTTCTTCCCAACATCCAACCTCAATCTCCCCACTTCTAGTTTTGCTCCATGCCCCCCAGTCCTATCCCTCCCTGACCCCCTCCAAAGTCCCTCCCCAGCTTTCTGGAGCTCCCTTCAGATCCTGGAAGGCCACAATTAGGTCTCCTCAGAGCCTTCTCCTCTCCAGCCTGCACAACCCCAACTCCCTCAGTCTGTCCTCATAGCAGAGCAGCTCCAGCCCTCTGCTCATCCTCGTGGCCCTTCTCTGGACACCTTCCAGGCCCCTCCAGATCCTTCCTGGCACAGAGGCTCCAGACCTGGCCCCAGAGCTCCAGCTGTGGTCTCAGCAGAGTGGAGCAGAGGGGCAGAATCCCCTCCCTGGCCCTGCTGGCTATGCTTCCCTTGCTGCAGCTCATCTCTTGATGATTCCTGGGCCATAAAGCACCTCAACAGACTATGTGTTGTTATCAGGAAGGAAATACTCTCAGCTGGGCTCTTGAACCACCAGAATTCAGTCAAATTTCTTCCATTTGCATTGTCTTTGGCAGTAATGTTCTTCATTTGCTTCCCACTCCCTACCCTGTTAACTGCTCTTCTTTCTTTTTTCTTCAGAGAGGATGATCTTGAAGGTCTCTTCCAACCTGGTCTATTCTATTCTATTCTATTCTATCCTATTCTATTCTATTCCATCCTATTCTATTCCATCCTATTCTATTCCATCCTATTCTATTCTATTCTAAATCCTCTTTCTGCACTCTCACATCCCCAGCTCTTGAGCAGCTCCCCCCGGGGTAAGGGGCAGTGAGGGCTAAGAGCACATCTTTGATGTCCTCAGTGTGACAGCAATAAGAAAAGACAGGAAAAGAAGCACAGGTTTTGTTTTCAGCCCTTCTTCAGCTGCACACAGAGTGCAGTTCCTGGAAGAAGAGGCACTTGGATGCACACAGGACCAACAAAATAGTACCAGGAGGACCAGCTAAATAATACTACTGCACTGGAGAGCAGGGAAGGGGAAAAGACCCTGGGGGTCCTGGTGGATGGGAGGTTAACCATGAGCCAGCAATGTGCTCTGGTGGCCAAGAAGGCCAGGGGCATCCTGGGGTGGATTTGAGAGGCTGTGGTCAGTAGGTCAAGAGAGGTTCTCCTCCCCCTCTACTCTGCCCTGCTGAGGCCACATCTGGAATACTGTGTCCAGTTCTGGGCTCCTCAGTTCAGGAAGGACCTCAGGGAACTGCTTGAGAGAGTCCAGCACAGAGCCACAAAGCTGCTGCAGGCAGTGGAACATCTTCCTCAGGAGGAGAGCCTGAGGGAGCTGAGGGCTCTGGAGCTTGGGGAGGAGGAGCCTGAGGGTGACCTCATGGCTGGGGATAAAGCTGTGCAGGGTGAGTGCCCAGAGGCTGGAGCCAGGCTCTGCTGGGTGCTGCCCAAGGCCAGCACAAGGGGCAGTGGGGGAAGCTGAGGCAGAGGAAGTGCCATGCAAACAGGAGGAGAAATCTTCTCTCTGTGTGGGTGACAGAGCCCTGGAGCAGGCTGCCCAGGGGGGTTGTGGAGTCTCCCTCTCTGGAGAGATTCAGGACCCACCTGGATGTGTTCCTGTGTGAGCTGCTCTGGGTGACCCTGCTCTGGCCAGGGGGGTTGGACTGGATGAGCTTTGGAGGTGCCTTCTGGGCCTAGAATTCTGTGGTTGTAGGAGTCTGCAATTTCATACTGCACAGTGTTCCTGCATGGCTGGCAGCAGCAGTGTGCTGGAGAGCCTGGTGGAATGTGCAGCCCTTCCCAGGACAGCACTGGTGTGGATACAGCACAGCCATGCCAGAGGCATCTGCTGCTTGAGGTGATGCTTGCTGAGCTTTGCTCCTTTACCATGATCACAGGGTCACAGGATCAGAGGATGTGATGTGTTAGAAGGGACCTCCAGAGATCATCCAGTCCAAGCCCCTGGCCAGAGCAGGAGCATAGGATCCAGCACAGGTCACACAGATCACATCCAGACAGGGCTTGAAAGGCTCCAGAGAAGGAGACTCCACAACCTCTCTGGGCAGCCTGCTCCAGGGCTCTGGGACCCTCACAGTGCAGAAGTTCCTCCTCATGCTGAGGTGGAACCTCCTGTGCTGCAGTTTCCATCCATTGCTCCTTGTCCTATCCCAGGGTGCAACTGAGCAGAGCCTGTCCCTGTCCCCTCCCTCCTGACCCTCAGCCCTCAGATATTGATAGACATTGATCAGATCCCTCTCAGCCTTCTCTTCTCCAGACTAACCACCCCCAGGGCTCTCAGCCTCTCCTCCCCAGGCAGTGCTGCAGTCCCTTCAGCATCCCTGTAGCCTTCCCTTGGACTCTCTCCAGCAGATCTCTGTCCCTCCTGAACTGGAGAGCCCAGGACTGAATTCAGTACTCAAGATGAGGTCTCAGCAGGGCAGAGTAGAGGGGGAGGAGAACCTCCCTGGCTCTGCTGGCCACGCTCCTCTGAATGCAGCCCAGGATCCCATTGGCCTTCTCGGCCCCCAGGGCACATTGCTGTCCCATGCAGAACTTGCTGCCCCCCAGCACTCCCAGCTCCTTCTCCCCAGGGCTGCTCTCCAGCAGATCCCCTCCCAGCCTGTGCTGCTGCAGTTTATTCTTCCTGCCCAGACGAGACCCAGCTCCCCTCCTAAACAACATCCTTTGAGTGCTTTTAGACTGACTTTCAGATGGGTTGGATAAAGGAACCTGACAGAGGTAAGTTCTAAGGTCAGTGCTGCTCACCCATCTCTGTCATCCCACTGAGCTCTTAAATTGGTGTTAAAACCTTCTGGGGAAAAAGATGGCAAATAGAAAAAGAGAGAAGGTTGCTTGTGCTTGGCAGCACACCCAGTGCTGGGGCAGCTGCTGTGGTGAGAGCCTGGCACAGGCTGCCCAGGGAGGTGGTGGAAGCCTCCTGCCTGGAGGTGTTTGCAGCCAGGCTGGAGGTGGCTGTGAGCAACCTGCTGTAGTGTGAGGTGTCCCTGGCCATGGCAGAGGGGTTGGGACTGGCTGAGCCTTGAGGTCCCTTCCAACCCTGACAGTTCTGTGATTCTATGGAGCAGCAGGGCTGCCAGCACAGAACAAATCCATCCAGCTGTGGTCCCAGCCCCTGGCAGCACCCTGCCCAGCTCCCAGAGGAAGCAGGAGAAAGCTGCCCTTTGCATGCAGCGTATTGTCACAGATTCATGGTGTCACAGAATGGTTTGGGATGGAAGGGACCTTCAGAATCATCCACTTCCAACCTCCTGCCATGGGCAGGGACACCTTCCACCAGCCCAGGATGCTCAAGGCCTCATCCAGTCTGGTCTTGAACACTTCCAGGGAGGAGACATCCACAGCCTCCCTGGGCAACCTGTGCCAGTGTCTCACCACTCACTAAAGAATTCCTTCCTCACCTCAAGTCTCAGTCTCCTCTCTCCCAGCTCACAGCCATTGTTCCTCATCCTGGCACTCCCAGCCCTCATCCAAAGTCCTTCCCCAGCTCTCCTGGGGCCCTTCAGGTACTGGAAGGCTGCTCTGAGATCTCCCTGGAGCCTTCTCTTCTCCAGGCTGAACAGCCCCAACTCTCCCAGCCTGGCCCCACAGGGGAGTTCTGCAGCCTCTGATCATCTTGGTGACCTCATCTGGACCCTCTCCAGCAGCTCCAGGTCCTTGTGCTGGGGGCCCAGAGCTGGAGGCAGTGCTGCAGGTGGGGGCTGAGCAGAGCAGAGCAGAGGGGCAGAATCCCCTCCCTGTGCTGCTGCTCTCCCTGCTCTGGCTGCAGCTCAGTACTCAGCTGGCTCTGGGCTGCCAGGGACCAGTGCTGGCTCCTGGGCAGTTTGTCACCAACTGACACCCCCAAGGCCTTCTCCTCCAGGCTGCTCTCAGCCATTCCTCACCCAGCCTGGGTTTGTGCTTGGGGTTGCCCTGAGCCAGGTGCAGGACCTTACACTTTGCTTTGTTGAACTTGATGGAGCTTGGCTTGGGCTCACCTCCCAAGCCTGTCTGAGTCCCTCTTTAAACATCACCAAACACCTCTGCATTTTTCTGTTCCTCTGCTCTCAGAAATCAGCTTTTCACAGTATCACAGAATCACCAAGGTTGGAAGAGACCTCCAAGATCATCAAGTCTAATCTGTCACCACAGACCTCATGACTAAACCATGGTTCCAAGTGCCACATTCAAGCCTCCCTTGAACACCTCCAGGGATGGGGACTCCACCACCTCCCTGGGCAGCACATTCCAACAGCTAACAACTCTCTCTGGGAAGAACTTCCCCTGGCACAGCTTGAGACTGTGTCCTCTTGTTCTGCTGCTGGGTGCCTGGGAGAAGAGACCAACTCCCTCCTGGCTACAACCTCCCTTCAGGGAGTTGCAGAGAGCAAGAAGGTCTCCCCTGAGCCTCCTCTTCTCCAGGCTAAGCAACCCCAGCTCCCTCAGCCTCTCCTCCCAGGGCTGTGCTCCAGACCCCTCCCCAGCCTCCTTGCCCTTCTCTGGACACCTTCAAGTCTCTCAATGTCCTTCTTAAACTGAGGAGCCCAGAACTGGACACAGGACTCAAGGTGTGGCCTAAGCAGTGCTGAGCACAGGGCACAATGACTTCCCTGCCCCTGCTGGCCACACTCTTCCTGCTGCAGGTCAGGATGCCCTTGGCCTTCTTGGCCCCCTGGGCACACTGCTGCCTCCTGTTCAGCTGCTGTCAACCATTACCCCCAGGTCCCTTTCTGCAGAATGATCTCTGGGGGGTTGGGGTTGGGTTTTTTTTTTTGGCTTGTTCTTTAAGCAGCTGCTTCTGCTTGGGCTTCATGGTGTGGAAAGCACAAATAACTCTGGAGGCCTCGTGGTGTGTTCCCCACCCCCTCCACTGCCAGTTCTCCTTCGTGGGATTCATGACTTTGGAGCACATTGCTTTCTCTGTTGACTCTGTTGCTCTGTTGTTATTCTCTCAGTGGCTGGTGGAACAACATGAAAAATTCATTCAAAAAAAAACCAACCTAGCAGTGGGGGAAACAAAAAAAGGGAAAGGGAAAAAAAAACCAACCCCAAACCACCAGCAGCAAGCACCCAGCAGCACTGCTCTTAAGCTCCCAGCAGGAAAAAAGAAACACCAAGTGCAGGAGAGTGAAATCAGAGCAATGGGAAGAGAAGGGTGAGAGGGTTAAACATCTGAAGGATTCATAAGCACACAGAGTGTCCTGGGCAAACTGCTGCTGAAAAGCAGCTGTCACATCCTCTGTGGGGTACCACCATCAACTCAGGAGGCAGAGAAGGCTCTCACTGGAGGGGTTGCTTCCTTCAGGGTGAACTGAGCTGGGTTAGGAACTGCCTGGAGGGCAGAGCCCAGAGAGTGGTGGTGAATGGTGCCACAGCCAGCTGGCAGCCAGGCACTGGTGGTGTGCCCCAGGGATCAGTGCTGGGCCCCATGCTCTTTAACATCTTCATTGATGATCTGGATGAGGGCACTGAGTCCATCATCAGTAAGTCTGCAGATGACACCAAGCTGGGGGCAGGAGTTGATCTGTTAGAGGATAGGAGAGCTCTGCAGAGGGACCTTGCCAGGCTGCACAGATAGGCAGAGGCCAACAGGATGGCATTCAACAAGTCCAAGTGTCAGGTGCTGCACTTTGGCCACAACAACCCCAGGCAGTGCTACAGGCTGGGGACAGAGTGGCTGAGAGCAGCCAGGCAGAAAGGCACCTGGGGGTAGTGGTTGACAGCAGCTGAACAGGAGCCAGCAGTGTGCCCAGGGGGCCAAGAAGGCCAAGGGCATCCTGGCCTGCAGCAGGAAGAGTGTGGCCAGCAGGAGCAGGGAAGTCATTGTGCCCAGTGCTCAGCACTGGTTAGACCACACCTTGAGTCCTGTGTTCAGTTCTGGGCCCCTCATTGCCTAACCTAATCAGGAGGCCTGGAGCTCTCAGGACAGGAGGGACCTGGACCTGATGGAGCAGGTCCAGAGGAGGACCACAAAAATGCTCAGGGGGTTGGAGCAGCTCTGCTACAGGGACAAACTGAGGGAGCTGGGGGTGTTCAGCCTGCAGAAGAGGAGGCTCTGGGGGAGAGCCAGTACCTGAAGGGGGCTATAGGAAGGATGGAGAGAGAAGAAGTTAGGAAGAAGTTGTTCCCCAGGAGGGTGGTGAGAGCCTGGCACAGGCTGCCCAGGGAGGTGGTGGAAGCCTCCTGCCTGGAGGTGTTTGCAGCCAGGCTGGAGGTGGCTGTGAGCAACCTGCTGCAGTGTGAGGTGTCCCTGGCCATGGCAGTGGGGTTGGGACTGGCTGAGCCTTGAGGTCCCTTCCAACCCTGACAATTCTGTGATTCTATCATTTTATGATCCTAATTCTTTTTTATTTAGGGGTGGGGGTTTTTTTGGTGACCTCAACTTCAAAAGCATCCAAACTGCAGCTCTCTGTGGGATACCTTTCTGCAGGGCTATCAGGAATGAATAATTGTTTTAAGTGCAGAGAACTCTGTGTGTGTGTGTGTGTGTGTGTATGTGTCTCCTACCTGCTCCCCTCCAAGAGCCCTGCTGCATGGTTTGTCCTTAATGAATAATGAAAGACACTTTTGTGTAGCTTCCCACCCCTGGACTTGCTGGTGGCTGTTGAGCTGTAATAAAGAGGACTTGAAAGACAATCAGGGTATGATGAAAACTCAATTCTGGACTAACAGGAGCAGCACCTGCTTCTGAAGGTGTTTACAGACCTCACTGGGGCTTTGGGGGGTGGAGAATCTTAGTGCTTCAAGACTGGGGGAAAAAAATCCCATTCTGGGATGCTCCTGCATAGTTCCTTGAAAGAAACCTATCCAGAGAAGGGCAACAAGGCTGGGGAGGGGTCTGGAGCACAGCCCTGTGAGGAGAGGCTGAGGGAGGTTGTAGCTAGGTGGGGGTTAGTCTCTTCTCCCAGGCACCCAGCACCAGAACAAGAGGACACAGTCTCAAGCTGTGCCAGGGGAAGTTTAGGCTGGAGGTGAGGAGAAAGTTCTTCCCAGCAAGAGGAATTGGCCCTTGGGATGTGCTGCCCAGGGAGGTGGTGGAGTCCCCATCCCCGGAGGTGTTTAGGAAGAGCCTGGATGAGGCACTTGGTGCCATGGTTTAGTTGATTAGATGGTGCTGGGTGATAGGTTGGACTGGATGAGCTCTGAGGTCTTTTCCAGCCTGGTTGATTCTATGATTCTAGGAATAATCCTGTGCTGGCAGAAATGGAGAGGAATCAGTGAAGATCAAGGGCCTAACACCTGGTTATACTCTCTGACAGCACAGCTTAGATGCTGCTCCATAAATCACCTCAAGTGCTGATGACAAACTCAGAACTGTTAATGTAAACCTGAAAGGTGTCCAGAGAAAGGCCATGAGGATGAGCAGAGGGCTGGAGCTCCTCTCTTATGAGGAAGGAATGAGAGAGTTGGGGTTGAAGGACTCCTACAAGAAGGCTAGGGAGAGACTTTTTAGGGTGTTGGGTAGTGATAGGACAGGAGGGAATGGATCCAAGGGAGCTGGAGCTCCTCTGATATGAGGACAGACTGAGAGAGTTGGGGTTGTACAGGCTGGAGAGGAGGAGGCTCCCAGGAGACCTTCTTGTGGCCTTCCAGGATCTGAAGGGGGATACAGGAAAGCTGGGGAGGGACTTTGGAGGGTGTTAGGGAGTGATAGGACAGGGGGGGATGGAACAAAACTGGAAATGTGGAGATTCAGCTTGGATGTCAGGAAGAAGTTCTTGCCCATGAGGGTGGTGAGAGAGTGGCACAGCTAGAGAGGGAAGCAGCTCTACTGCCCAAATTACTTCTGACCTGAGGTGACCTTGCAAGTGGCCACTAGAGAAAGAGTGGCAAAGGAGGATCAGAGCAGATGAGTGCTGTGAGTGTGCCATGTGGAGGTTATTTCTAGTGTTGAAGCTGATCTGCCTGCTGCTCCCCAAGGCTATCAAGAAACTTTTGAAATGAAAGAAGGGCTGCACCTGTCACCTCCTCCTTCAGTCTGCAGAAGAGGAGGAGGCTCTGGGGGAGACCTAATAGCAGCCTGCCAGTACCTGAAGGGGGCTACAGGAAGGATGGAGAGAGAAGATGTTAGGAAGAAGTTGTTGCCCATGAGGGTGGTGAGAGCCTGGCACAGGTTGCCCAGGGAGGTGGTGGAAGCCTCCTGCCTGGAGGTGTTTGCAGCCAGGCTGGAGGTGGCTGTGAGCAACCTGCTGTAGTGTGAGGTGTCCCTGCCCATGGCAGGGGGGCTGGAACTGGCTGAGCCTTGAGGCCCCTTCCAGCCCTGCCAATTCTGTGATTCTATGAGTGCTGCCTTCCTCCATCAGTGGTACTGTTCATGAGCTGTGAAGGGGACTGCTTGGAGTGGTTATGCTGAGGAATGGGAGCAGGTTTGCTAGAGACACCTGCTCACCTGACAATTCCATCATTCTATGAACTCTGGAGAACACCTCACCCAGGATATGCACTGGAATGTGGGCACAAAATTGGACATCAAAAATTCCATCTAGACATGAGGAGGAACTTCTCAAATTCAAGGGTGCTGGAGCACTGCAGCAGGCTGCCCAGAGAGGCAAGGGAGTCTCCTCCTCTGAAGACACTCAACACCTGCCTGGACATATTCCTGGGTGATCTTCTTCAGCTGAGCCTGCCTTGGCAAGGGGGGTTGGACTCAACCTCCAGAGGTCTCTTCCAGCCCTACCATTCTGTGATGCTGTGAATGCATGGCTGCTGTGATTCATTCTCCCTGCACCCTAAGGGAGTTTAGTTGATCAGATGGTGCTGGGTGATAGGTTGAACTCGGTTACCTCAAAGTTCTTTTCCAACCTGGATAACTCTAAGTAAATTCTAAGAGTCATTCATGTTTCAAAGCCATGAAGATGTGGTGCTGAAGGAGGTGGTTTAGCTGTGACCTGGCAGTGCTGGCTTAAGAGCTGCACCTGAGGATCTCAGAGGTCTCATCCAACCAAGCCAATTCTGTGCTTCTATGATGGGAAGCAAAACCCAAGGAGGAGATTGTTTTCTGAGGGGAGAGGGAGCACCATGGCCCGTGTCAGGCTGGAGCAGCTGGATTTCATGGGACATGTGAGTGCATTCCACTTTTCAACCCTGCCTTGGGAAGCCCACCCTGCAGGTGAAAAAAGAAATGAAGCTTGGAAAAAGATATCTGAGTTGCCCAAGAGAAAGAAATCAGCTGAATGAAGAGTTAGTTCTTAGCATGTGGGGTGGTAAGCACCCAGAGATACTGCCTGCAGCCCAGAAGCTGTCAGGTCTTGCTGTTGGGAAGAGACTTCACCTTAGTAATGGGGCCAGTCTGATTTGAGTGGTGTCCAGTGGCAGGACAAGGGGCAATGGGCACAAACTGGAACTCAGGAGGTTCTATCTGAGCAGGAGAAGAAACTTTGCTGTGAGAGTGCCAGAGCCCTGGAGCAGGCTGCCCAGAGAGGTTGTGGAGCCTCCTTCTCTAGAGATTCCAAAGTTACCAGGACATTGTGATCCCAAGCAGTGTGCAGCTAGATGATCTTCAGAGGTCCTCTTTGCTCCCCCACCGCGTTGGGATTCTGGGATTCATAATTCTCCTACTACTGAACAACCCAACCTGAAGAAGCATCTTCTGAGCACCTCATCACTGCCACAGCCTCAGCAGAAGCACGCACGATGCTGGGCAGCTCTGTTTAACCGAGGACTTCAGCACCACCGCAGCTCTGCTGGGAATCAACGGAGAATCCTTCTGGGGAGAGTCGTCTCTTCCTTGAGTGAGAGTTTATCACCTGCGCCAGGGGTCGACCCCAGGGACCTTTGCAGAAGCGCAAGCTGAGGTGAGCAGGCTGGGCAGGGCAGCCGCTGCCGGGGGTCCTGCTCTCCGGTAAGGCTGCGGGGCTGGTGCCTGGCATCCTTGGCAAGGGAGAAGGACCCGAGCAGCAGCGCGGCGCTGGATGCTCAACTGCGGGCTCACCGCTCCGAGCGCTCCGGTGGCGCTGCGGGGCCGGGACCCGCCGCCCCCGGCTCCCGCCCGGCTCCGCCCCGCTCGGATTCTTCCACTGCGGCGGCGGCGGAGCGGAAGGAGAGCCGGGGAAGGAGGAGCGGGGGTGCCGGGGCAGCGGGGCTGCCCGCGGCCGGGGTCCGGCAGCCCCGCGCAGCTCCGACCCCTTCGGCGCTGCCGCCGCGGCCGCACCGCTCGCTGGCGGCGGCCAGCGGCGTGCGCAGCCTGCCGGTGTGTCCAACCCCCCTCCCCGGCGCGGCGCCGTGGTACGGTCGGCGGGAAGGAGCCGGGGCGGCGGGGGGGGTGCGCGGCACTGTGCCGGCGGCTCCCGCGGGGCGAGGGCGGGCGGGGCTGGGGCCGCTGCGCCTCGTCCTTCTCCCTCCTCATCCTCATCGCCACCGGTGAGTGCTGCTGCCCGCCCTGCCCTGCCCTGCCCTTCCCTTCCAGGCTACTCCCCCCATCGACAGGCAGGCTCCGTCCGAGCGCTCCGGCTCGGCTCCGAGGAGCTGCCGCTCGGAGCGGAGCGCCCTGGGCGGTCTGGCTGCCAGGGGTTTATCGCCTCCCTTATTAATTATTTTCCTCCTCCCATCCTCTCCTGGCCCCGCTGTTCACTGTGTTTCCCGGGGCTTTGCCCGCCGCTGATCTGCGTTCCCCCGTTTGGCGGGCAGGGGCAGGCAGCGCGGCGGTGCCGGCACCTGCGGGATGGGGAAACTTCGGCGTTGGCGAGCCCGGGGTTGGGGGGGACCCCCCCCACACACACACTGCCTGCCGAGCTCCGGAGCCGTGGTCGGGACGCTTGTCAGGGTGCTGGAGGGGGTGTCCGCGGAGCACCGTGGCCAGTTGCTCTGTGTCTCCCGGCCAACCGAGGTGTCCGTTCCTCCCGGAGAGGGTCCTGGGGTGAGATGGAAGCTGCTTGATTCGCTCCGTACCGCTTAACCGGGCTGAGTGATGAGCCCCAGCCGCAGGGGACCAGCATCGCTGGTGCCTCTGTAGCCGGAGAGGGGCTTCCGAATGCGCTCCTCGGCGTGTTGGTGTTCAGCCCTGCGGTCTCCCAAGGCGGTTCTGGAGCGTTTCGGAACCTTCTCAGTGCTGGGCTGGGGGGCTTCGGGCTGGTGTGCGGAGCTCCGGCTGCGGCTCTCGGCTGGCCCCGGCGCCCCGTGTGCCACACGCCGAGTCCTGGCTGAGCTCCGTGCTGGCAAGGGTGGTCCTGCGGCTCGGCTGATCGGGGCGCTCGGAAGCCTCGCTGTGGAGTGCCTGCACGGAGAAGAGCCTCGCCTGCGCTTGGCGTTTCCTGACTCTGCTTCTGAGACCGATCCTGGGATTTTTGTGGCACGGGGCAGAGCTGGGATGTGAGGCTGTAAGGCAGTGACCAGGCCTGGCTGGGCTGCAGGCTGTGGGGCATTCCCTCCGGCCAGCCGCCGCTCTCATCTCCGGTAGCTCTTCTGCTCGGGCTCTGCTGGAGGCTGAAATCCTCGCATCGCTGTCAGCTTCAGCTTACTTTTGAGGCGAGACAAAGGGCCCCCCTTGCTTCGTGTGAAGGGAGTCGTCGTTGTCTTTGCCCTGCGAATAAATCTCGGCAGGTGGTGGATAGCTGGTGCTGGGCTGGGGAGGGAGCCGGTGTGGGCAGCGTGGCCACTGCTGCTGGCAGCTTCTCCAGCCCTGGCAGGGGCAGGGTGAGCCGCTGGGGCTGGTATTTGCTGTGGACCTCAGCACTCGGGCTGAGCCTGTTTTCTTTGGCTTTGAGCGGTGCTGGCTGGCATCTGGCATGAGCAGTCACGGGTTGGAAGCTGAAGGCTGCCCCTCAGGACCTCTGGATCATCCCTGCTGTAAGGAGGAAGCCTGCTCCTTTCTACAGGTGCTTCCTCTCTTGGTGCCCCTCTCTGGCTTGGGAAGGGGGAGGTGGTACTTCTGCTTGGGCTCTGTCTTGTCCGTTATTCTGCAGGTTGTTCTGATTTTTCTCCTGAGGTAAGGGATAGGGAAGGAGTTTGCTTTTCTAAGCAAAGCCAGCAGCTCGCTTGGTGTGAAAGGAAGGACAGCTCTTTGGCTGCTCCTCGCGGCTGACCAGGAGGTAAGGAGCCTGTGTCATCAGTGAACCCTCTGGTGAAGCCCCAGCAACGTGGCTCAGTAGCATCCTTTATGGGCTGCCTGCGCTCAGCGACAACTTGTCACAAGGTTTATTGCTGACGTGCCTGGAAGTCCTCTTTGGGACTCTGGTTTTGTCTGAGCAGCGCTGGGCTGGGGCTGAGGGATTCCTTCAGGATGTCCCTGCCTGAGGACAAGACACTCCTTGAGTTCCCCGTGCTGTGCCTGGGAAGGATTGCAGGTGATTTAGCTCTTGCTGGAGGTGGGCTTCAGGAGAACGGCAAAGCAGAAGATAGTGGGGCTCCTCAAAAGCACTTTCTTTAGAAAAGGCAAATGATGGGCAATCGTGGAAGGATGTTTTCGTTAGAGGTTGTAAAGAGAAGATGAAAGCTCTTGACAGAGAGCAGTTGGTGTGGAGTAAGTGGTGGGACTTGATAGTTCAGTAAAACAAGGCACTTAATTCCTTTCCCCATCACCACGGCAGCTTTCAGCTCTCCTCCTCCCAGATAATTCACTAAATAGCAACAAAGCTTCTTTCCCAGTTGGGTTTTTCATTGATGGCTGCTTGAGGAGTTTGCAGACTCCTTCAAGAAGGTGCCCCTTGGGCTTAAAAATCTTTGATATGCTAAAGGTGCTGTAGAGTTATCCAAAGGGTTAATTGTAGGTAATGATGAGAATTGCAGCCCTTCCTCCCTTGCTCCTTCCTCTGAAGTTAGTCTTTGCCTGGTGCAGGGCTGTGCTCCTCTGCTGTAGAGTTATCCAAGGGGTTAATTGTAAGTATTGATGAGAATTGCAGCCCTTCCCCACCCTTGCCCCTTCCCCTGAAGTTAGTCTTTGCCTGGTGCAGGGCTGTGCTCCTCTGCTGTAGAGGAGGACACAGCTTGAGACTGTGTCCTCTTGTTCTGCTGCTGGGTGCCTGGGAGGAGAGACCAACCCCCACCTGGCTCCAACCTCCCTTCAGGGAGTTGCAGAGAGCAAGAAGGTCTCCCCTGAGCCTCCTCTTCTGCAGGCTAAGCAACCCCAGCTCCCTCAGCCTCTCCTCACAGGGCTGTGCTCCAGACCCCTCCCCAGCCTTGTTGCCCTTCTCTGGACATGTTCAAGAGTGTCAATGCCCTCCTTGAACTGAGGAGCCCAGAGAAAAGGGAGGGAGGAACCACTTGGCCTCGAGGTGAGGAGAAAGTTCTTCACAGAGAGAGTTGTTAGCCATTGGGATGTGCTGCCCAGGGAGGTGGTGGAGTCCCCATCCCTGGAGGTGTTCCAGAGGGGATTGGATGTGGCACTTGGAGTCATGGTCTAGTAGTCAGGAGGTGTTGGGTGACAGGTTGGACTTGATGATCTCTGAGGCCTTTTCCAACCTTATTGATTCTATGACAACAACGAGGTGGTGGTGGTGGTGGTTTGTTCACATATAACTGTGGAGCTTTAATTCCATAGCTCTCAAAAATCATCCTAAAGGCGTGCTCCTCATCCCTGCCTCGGCAGAGGAGGCCAACCTGCAGAGCTGCTGCTGATGTGGGCAGTCTGAATAGAGCTGAAGAGTAAAGAGGCTCTCAGGAGAACCTGAGACCCAGGAGGTATTTTTCAGACCTGAGTTATGTCACTTTGGTTGTTTTGGTGGGGGGTTTCCCCCCCCCCTTCAGGGGTGCCTCAGGCACTTGCATTTTAAGAAGACAAAGCTTTTGTTTTGTTGTGGGTTGGTTGGGTGTTTTTTTTCCCAGCTGGCCTAGTAAAAAAACCAAACCCAGCCTGCCAAGGCTGAGTGCAAAGGGAAGGCTTTCAGAAGTTGTCATTGGTGAGGAAGTTGATTGTGTGCTGCTGTGCAGCAGAACGCCGCTGCCTTCCTCACCCTGCTGGCACCTCTGGCTATTTATACCTTTGCCACCAGCCCTGGGGGGGTGTGTGTGTGTGTGTGTAGCTGTTGAAGTCAAGTGAGTGATGTTACACACTGTTCTCACCTGCAAGGCTGCCTTTAATTAGAAGGTCAGGTGCCTGCCAGCTCTGGCTCGGTAGCGAGCTGATTGTGTGTGCTTCACCACAAGCAGAGCTGGGGTGAGACCAGGGCAGGGCTTGACTGGGAGCTGGTGCCCTGCAGAATCAACATCTGCTGCTAAGTGTGTGGCAATCACAGAATCACAGACCTCCAGAGCTCATCCAGTCCACCCCCCCCTGCCTGTGACCCTGTGATCATGGTAAAGGAGCAAAGCTCAGCAAGCATCACCTCAAGCAGCAGATGCCTCTGGCATGGCTGTGCTGTATCCACACCAGTGCTGTCCTGGGAAGGGCTGCACATTCCCCCAGGCTCTCCAGCACACTGCTGCTGCCAGCCATGCAGGAACACTGTGCAGTATGAAATTGTAGACTCCTACAACCACAGAATGCTAGGCCCAGAAGGCACCTCCAAAGCTCATCCAGTCCAACCCCCCTGGCCAGAGCAGGCTCACCCAGAGCAGCTCACACAGGAACACATCCAGGCAGGTCTTGAAGATCTCCAGAGAGGGAGACTCCACAACCCCCCTGGGCAGCCTGCTCCAGGGCTCTGTCACACTCACAGAGAGATTTCTCCTCCTGTTTGCATGGAACTTCCTCTGCCTCAGCTTCCCCCACTGCCCCTTGTGCTGGCCTTGGGCAGCACCCAGCAGAGCCTGGCTCCAGCCTCTGGGCACTCATCCTGCACAGCTTTATCCCCAGCAATGAGGTCACCCTCAGGCTCCTCTCCAAGCTCCAGAGCCCTCAGCTCCCTCAGGCTCTCCTCCTGAGGAAGATGTTCCACTGCCTGCAGCAGCTTTGTGGCTCTGTGCTGGACTCTTTCAAGAGGTTCCCTGAGGTCCTTCTTGAACTGAGGGGTCCAGAACTGGACACAATATTTCAGATGAGGCCTCAGCAGGGCATGGAGGAGGAGAACCTCTCTTGACCTACTGACCACAGCCTCTCAAATCCCCCCCAGGATGCCCTTGGCCTTCTTGGCCACCAGGGCACACTGCATTTAAGATGCTGGAACTATCCAAACCAAGCCCTGGAAGATTGCTCTTCTGCCTGTCTTAGGAGATCCTCAGCTTGCATGGGGACAAGGATGTGTTCCAATAGGGAAATGAAAGCTTTCCTTCTGGCTTCTCCTGTTTCTTGCAGCTTAAAGCAAGCAGAAATAGTGTCCTGTTGTTGCCAGGCTGTGGGCAAAGAAGAGGAGCTGCCTGGAACTGCTCTGGCAGGGGGGTTGGGCTCAATCTCTTGGGGTCACTGCAGTGCTACAGGCTGGGGTCAGAGTGGCTGAGAGCAGCCATGCAGAGAGGGACCTGGGGATAGTGGTTGATAGTAGGCTGAACATGAGCCAGCAGTGTGCCCAGGGGGGCAAGAAGGCCAAGGGCATCCTGGCCTGCATCAGGAAGAGTGTGGCCAGCAGGAGCAGGGAAGTCCTTGTGCCCTGTGCTCAGCACTGCTTAGGCCACACCTGGAGTCCTGTGTCCAGTTCTGGGCTTCTCAGGTCAGGAAAGAGGTTGAGATGCTGGAAGGTGTCCAGAGAAGGGCAACAAAGCTGGGGAGGGGTCTGGAGCACAGCCCTGGGAGGAGAGGCTGAGGGAGCTGGGGTTGCTTAGCCTGCAGAAGAGGAGGCTCAGGGGAGACCTCATTGCTCTCTGCAACTCCCTGAAGGGAGGTTGGAGCCAGGTGGGGGTTGGTCTCTTCTCCCAGGCACCCAGCACCAGAACAGGAGGACACAGTCTCAAGCTGTGCCAGGGGAGGTTTAGGCTGGAGGTGAGGAGAAAATTCTTCCCAGCAAGAGGAATTGGCCCTTGGGATGTGCTGCCCAGGGAGGTGGTGGAGTCCCCATCCCTGGAGGTGTTTAGGAAGAACCTGGATGAGGCACCTTGAGCCATGGTTTAGTTGATCAGATGGTGTTGGGTGAGAGGTTGGACTCAGTGGTCTCTGAGGTCTTTTCCAACCTGGTTAATTCTGTTCTAATGCTGTGATCCTGTGAGATGGGATTCATGTGCAGGACAGCAGGGGGGATGCTGAAGCATGGATGTGAAGTGTGCTGCCTGCAGTCTGTGCTTTGTGAGCTCCCAGGGAGCTCCTTTAAGAAAAGCTGAAGTGCTGGGAGTCTGGCAGTGACTTCTTCAGTGCAGGTGAAAACAATTGTTGCCTTCAAATCGAACCAGTTCAAAGCAGCATTGGCCTCACCAGCAGTGAGCTGTGTCTGCAGGGGTGGCAGGTACCCCTGGAGTTAAGCAACTGCTTTGGGCAGCTGTGCCTGGCTTTGCTCTGGCTGTCCAGGCAAAGGCTGCAAGGGCAGTGTGAGTCATCCCTTTGGCTCTTGTATAACCCTCTTCAGCACAAACAATCCTCTTTGCTCTGCCTGCTGAGGGCATCTTCCAACAGGAGGAGACCCCAGGAGGGCATGTGCCCTCTGCAGGAGGGACCTGATGAGCTGCTGTGGTTGTCTGGGGAGGTGAGTGGCTCCTGTCCTCTCTAGGAGGGACCTGATGAGCTGCTGTGGCTGTCTGGGGAGGTGAGTGGCTCCTGCCCTCTCCAGGAGGGACCTGATGAGCTGCTGTGGCTGTCTGGGGAGGTGAGTGGCTCCTGCCCTCTGCAGGAGGGACCTGATGAGCTGCTGTGGTTGTCTGGGGAGGTGAGTGGCTCCTGCCCTCTGCAGGAGGGACCTGATGAGCTGCTGTGGCTGTCTGGGGAGGTGAGTGGCTCCTGCCCTCTGCAGGAGGGACCTGATGAGCTGCTGTGGCTGTCTGGGGAGGTGAGTGGCTCCTGCCCTCTGCAGGAGGGACCTGATGAGCTGCTGTGGCTGTCTGGGGAGGTGAGTGGCTCCTGTCCTCTCCAGGAGGGACCTGATGAGCTGCTGTGGTTGTCTGGGGAGGTGAGTGGCTCCTGCCCTCTCCAGGAGGGACCTGATGAGCTGCTGTGGCTGTTTGGGGAGTGAGTGGAAAGCAAAGGCAGCCTTGAGAGCGTTGAAACCACGGAGCAAGACATGCTGGGGAGCAGCTCTTGAGGCAAGACCTGGCCTTGCCTTTGCAGGGAACATCCCATGGTGGTTTCTTAAGGGCTTCTTGGAGAGGTTTTGCTTCTAGCCCAGGGCTGGAGCTCGAATGGCAGTGCCAAGCTTGTGCTAGCACTTGTGCCCCTGCAGCAGGCTGGGTCCTTTGCTGCACAGCCATCTGGAGGCTTTGCCAGGGCTGTTGCACAGCTGTCCTCTTTCACTGTGTCTGTTTGGGTTTTTTTCCCCCCTTCACAAAGTGTGAGTTTAAAATAGAAAGCATAATGCCAGGCTTGGGGGCACTTGCCAAGGGAACAAGCACGAGGTGAATGGTCTGGGCACCTCTGGGCTGTGTCAGGGAGAATTCAGTGATCTCCAGGTGAAGCCTTGCAGCAGCATCTGATGGCCCTGATGTAAGACACAGAGTGTGTCAGCAGTGAGTGTGGAGATGACACCAAGCTGGGGGCAGTGTTGATCCTCTGCAGAGCCTCCCTGCCCTGGTGCAGGACTTGGATAGATTGGATCCATGGCCAATGGTACCAGGAGGAGCTTCCACAAGGCCCAGTGCCAGGTCCTACACTTGGGGCACAGCAACCCCAAGCAATGTTCCAGGCTTGAGGAAGTGTGGCTGGAAACTGCAGGCAGAAAGGGACCTGGGGGTGCTGATGGCCAAGCAGATGAAGAGGAGCCAGCAGTGCCCAGGGGGCCAAGAAAGCCAAAGGCCTCCTGGCTGGGGTCAGCAATGCTGTGTCCAGCAGGAGCAGGGAGGGGATTGTCCCCTGGCACTCAGCTCTGGGGAGGCCACACCTTGAGTGTTGTGTCCAGTTTTGGGCATCTCAATCCAAGAGAGATGTGGAGGTGCTGGAGCCAGGGCAGGGAAGGGCAAGGAAGCTGTGAAGGGCCTGGAGAAGGAATCTGGTGAAGAGCAACTGAAAGAGCTGGGGATGGTTAGTGTGAAACAGAGGAGGCTGAGGGGAGACCTCATTGCTGTCTCCCTGAAAGGAGGCTGTGGAAGGGTTGCTGCTGGTCTCTTCTCACAGGTAATTAGGGATGGAACAAGAGGGAATGGCCTCAAGCTGTGACTGGGGAGGTTTAGACTGAACAGCAGGAAGAATTTTCCCCAGCAAGAGTGGTCAGGGATTGGAATGTGCTGCCCAGGGAGGTGGTGGAGTCCCCAAGCCTGGCTGTGTTTCAGGGTGGTTTGGCTGTGCTGCTTGGGGCTATGGTTTAGGGGTGAGCCTTGCAGAGTAGGGCTCTGGGTTGGACTTGGTGCTCCTGAGGCTCTTTTCCAAGCTGAATGTTTCTCTGATTCTGTTTTGATTTCTTCACCTTGTGCTGCCTGCTGTTGCACCAGCTCAGAGCAGCTCTGCAAGGAAACCTCTGCACTGGAGAGCAGGGAAAGCCTCCCCAGAGCTTGCTTATCATTTATGCCACAGAATCACAATGATCTCCTGCTCTTTTCCAAGCTGAATGTTTCTGTGATCTGAAGGTGCTGTGTGGTGCCAGTGGGCACTGCCAGGTGCCAGGGCTTCAGCCGATGCTGTTGCAAGCAGCTTGCGTTTCAGCCTCGTGGTGGGAAGGGACACAAACTCCTCCCTGAGTGGCCAGGCTGAGTGTGTGAGCAGGAGCAGGGGGGGAGGCAGCACGGCTCCATCTCCTGCTGTGTCAGGCTTAAGTGGCTCCTGCTGTGCGCTGCCCTCCTTGGAGGCAGCACATCCTTCCTCCCGGGGGCCTGCCTGCTAGTGAGAGTACTCAGAGGTGGAGCTAAGGCTGGCAGCTTCTGTCGGGGAAATGATGGCAGTGGAAGCTTGTCCTGGGAGCAGGGAATTGATCCTCACTGTGATCAAGTGGGATGTATGAACTCCTGAGGGGAAGGCACCCGAGGTGCACAGAGGAGGTGGCTGCAGACGTTCCCCCCCTGGGCTTTTGATGGCTGTCTTTGGCTCAGCCCCACGCTTGCCTCCTGCCTGTAGCAAACTCCTTTGGGGAAGCTGCCTTGGGAGCATTGGTGAGAAGAGTGCTTCCTTTGGGAGCTCTCTTCCTGCATGGGGAGAAAAGCCTCCTGCTTGGAGCTGGTTGGATCTTAACTTGGGGCTGAAACCTGCTGCCTTGAAGAAAGAAGGGTGGTGTGGTGCTCCAGTGAGGAGGCTTGGAGCCCAAGCACGTGGAGCTGTGTGGCAGCAGCTGCTTGTGAGGGTCTGGTGTGGCAGCCAGCTGGCAGCAGTGCCCTTGGGCTTCATGTTGCCTGTTACCTGGCCTTCACTCTGTCTTCTCACTTGCATCCCAGGCTTGCCAGGACTTCAAGGTGACTTTGCTGCTCTGAGATGTGGCCCCTCTGTGGGAGACTGCAGGTGGTTGGTGCTCCAACAGAGTTGTTTGGGTTGGGTTTCTTTTCCTTAGCTAGGCTTGAGGAGCTCTGTGATTGCCCTGGGACACAGCATGGCAGAGCTGGTGGAGCTGCATGGCCAGGCTGAGCGTGCTCCTGCTGGCAGGGCAGCACTGTGGGGCTTTGGGGGGTTCAGCAGCTCCTGGTTTCTGTCCCTGGAGCTGTGTCTGCTTGTAAAACAGGTTTGTGCTTGTGACTGTTGGTTCTGCAGCAGTGGGCAGTGCTTGGAGATCTTAGCAACTCCTGAAGCTCTCTGGGGAGCTGGTAAGAGCTGTAAGCACTGCAGGAAACTTCTCCAGCTCCTTTAGCAACTTAGGCTGGGCTCTTTTGTTTGTGTTCTTTAGCTTTTGCCTTGAAGTTTAATGTATCATAGTATCAGTCAGGGTTGGAAGGGACCACAAGGATCAGCTAGTTCCAACCCCCCTGCCATGGGCAGGGACACCTCACACTAGATCAGCCTGGCCAGAGCCTCATCCAGCCTGGGCTTAAACAGCTCCAGGGACAGTGCCCCAACCACCTCCCTGGACAACCCATTCCAGGGCTTCACCACTCTCATGGGGAAGAACTTCCTCCTCCCCTCCAGCCTGAATCTCCCCACCTCCAGCTTCATTCCATTCCCCCTAGTCCTGTCACTACCTGAGATCCTGAGCAGTCCCTCCCCAGCCTTCTTGTAACCCCCTTCAGGTACTGGAAGGCCACAATTAGGTCACCTTGGAGCCTTCTCTTCTCCAGCCTGAACAGCCCCAACTCCTTCAGTCTGTCCTCACAGCAGAGCAGCTCCAGCCCTCTGCTCATCCTCCTGGCCCTTCTCTGGACACCTTCCAGCACCTCCAGATCCCTCTTGTGATAGGGGCTCCAGAACTGGAGGCAGTACTCCAGGTGGGGTCTCCCCAGAGCTGAGCAGAGGGGGAGAATCCCCTCCCTTGCCCTGCTGGCCACACTTCTCTTGCTGCAGCTCTTAGTCATGCTCACTCATTTCAACAGGCCACTTAAACTTGGCCTTGCACACATACTGCCCTCATCTCTGATGGGATTGAGAGGTCCCACACATTCTGCCCCAGTCTGGAGCCCAAGCCCAGGGACAGACACATCCCCAGCCCTGCAGGCAGTGCATCTGTGCAGACACAGATGGTGTCACAAGGATCACAGACTGCATCAGGTTGGGAGGGACTCTCAAAGATCATCTCATCCAACTCTCCTGCAGTCAGCAGGGACACCTCAGTCTCACAGTATAGCTAAGGCTGGAAGAGACCCCAAGGATCATCAAGTCCAAGCTGTCACCACAGACCTCATGACTAGACCATGGCACCAAGTGCCACATCCAATCCCCTCTTGAACACCTCCAGGGATGGGGACTCCACCACCTCCCTGGGCAGCACATCCCAATGCCGAACGACTCCCTCGGTGAAGAACTTTCTCCTCACTTCGAGTCTAAACCTCCCCTGGCACAGCTTGAGACTGTGTCCTCTTGTTCTGGTGCTGGTTGCCTGGGAGAAGAGACCAACCCCTTCCTGGCTACAACCACCTTTCAGGTAGCTGTAGAGGGCAATGAGGTCTCCCCTGAGCCTCCTCTTCTGCAGGCTAAGCAACCCCAGCTCCCTCAGCCTCTCCTCACAGGGCTGTGCTCAAGGCCTCTCACCTCCACCTACATCAGGCTGCCCAGAGGCACATCAAGCCTAGCTTTGAATGCCTCCAGGGGTAGGACCTGCACCACATCCCTGGACAGCCTTTCCCAGTGTCTCACCACCCTCCCTGTGCAGAACTTCCTCCTGATGTCCAACCTAAATCTCCCCTGCTCCAGTTTCAAACCATTGCCCCTCGTCCTACCACTCCAAGCCCTTCTTGGAGGAGGCTTCCCAACCCTTCTTGTAGGTCCCCTTCAGATATTCATAGAATAGAGTCATAGAATCAATAAGGTTGAAAGAGACCTCAGAGATCACCAAGTCCAACCTGCCACCCAGGACCTCATCACTACCAAACCATGGCTCCAAGTGCCACATCCCATCCCCTCTTGAGCACCTCCAGGGGGTGGTGACTCCACCACCTCCCTGGGCAGCACATAGAATCAATAAGGTTGGGAAAGACCTCAAAGACCATCAAGTCCAACCTGAAATGCTGAAAATCTTGAGCTGCTCTCCCTGGAGCTTTCTCTTCTGCAGGCTGAAGAGCCTCAGTTCTCTCAGCCTGTGTGGGGCTGGGGATCCAGGCCATGGAACTGGCTTTCAAATGCCTGTGTTTGTAGAAGCTGCTGAACACTCCCTGGTGACACCTCATCTCACACAGTCTCCTCTACCTCCAGTAGGGTCCTGGCACCCACTGGCCACAGGTGGTGTTGGACATTTCCAGTGGTAAATCCCACTGGCAGCAAGCCCTGGGAAGCAAATCAGAGTGGTAGGGGTTGGAAGGGACCTCTAGAGATCAAGTCCAACCCCCTGCTAGAGCAGGGTCACCCAGGGCAGGTCACACAGGAACACAGCCAGGCAGGGTTTGAAAGCCTCCAGAGAAGGAGACTCCACAACCTCTCTGGGCAGCCTGCTCCAGCACCCCCAAAGCAAAGATGTTTCTCCTCACATGAGGTGGAACCTCCTGGGTTCCAGCTTGTACCTCTTGCTCCTTGTCCTGTTATGGGACAGCACTGGAAAGAGCCTGGTCCCTGCATCTTGGCATCCACCCTTCAGGTACCTATAAACATTGATCAGATCCCCTCTCAGCCTTCTCTTCTCCAGACTAAACAGCCCCAGGGCTCTCTCTCAGCCTTTCTTCATGAGAGTCTCTTCATCATCCTCATAGCCTCTATTGGACTCTCTCCAGCAGGTCTCTGTCTCTCTTGAACTGGGAAGCCCCAAACTGGACACAGGACTGCAGGTGTGGTCTGATCAGGGCAGAGTAGAGAGGGAGCAGAACCTCCCTAGCCCTGCTGGCTACACTTTTCTTGCTGCCCCCCAGGACCCCAGTGGCTCCCTTGGCCACCAGGGCACATTGCTGTCCACAGGGACTCCAAGGGCCCTTCTCCATGGAGCTGCTTCCCAGCAGGACAGCCTGTAGTCTGAGAAGGGCAGATTCAGACTGGATGTGAGGAGCAAGTTCTGCACCAGGAGGGCGGTGGAGCACTGGAACAGGTTGCCCAGGGAGGTGGTTGGGGCCCCATCCCTGAGGATATTCCAGGTGAGGCTGGACAGGGCTCTGGGCAACCTGATCTGGTTGGGGATGTCCCTGCTGAGTGCAGGGGGTTGGACTGGGTGAGCTTTGGAGGTGCCTTCTGGCCTGGACCACTCCATGTGCTGCTGCCTGGTGTCTTTCCTCTCCAGGAACACTGCTCAACAGCTTCTGGAGCACATGGGGACCCAGTGCTGCCACTGCCTCACATCTGAGGAGTGCTGGGTGGGCTCTCCTCTGGCTGAGGAGCAGCTTTCCTGCAGGGGGGGCTCCCTGGCCAGCTGGCTCTGCTGCTGCAAACCTCATTTGCAGGGAGGCCAGGACAATAAGCTGAGGTTTGCTAATCCCTCCTGTGAGCAGAGCTACACCTTGGGTGGCAGGGGAGAGGCAGGAGCAGCTTAGATGATTTTAATTAGAGTTGTTGTGAGGAAGAGATTTCATTTGGTCTCTTGCCCTGCTGGCATTAGTGGGGGGGGAGGAGAGCTCAGCCTCTCTGAACTGAGCTATTAGCTGCCTCCTGTTTGCCTGGGAAAGAGGAGGGGGCAAGGAAATAAGAAGGCAATTTCTTTGTCAGCTTTTTCCCTGGCTGCTGGGCCCTGATTGCTTGTTTATTCTCAGCAGCCTCCCACCCCTCCCCAGATGACTTTGAAGATGGGCTTAAACATTGATCAGCCCTTCCAGCCCTTCATCTTTCTGCTGCCAGCAGACATTACAAAATGGATCTGAAATTGCCTCTTCCCCCCCCCCCCAAAGTGAAGGAGCTGTGTGTCTGGGCCAGGAGCATAAAGCTCTTTCAGGCCAAGGATGAATCAGCCCTGCTCTCCTGTTTGCTCCTGGAGTTGTCTTCCAGGCCAGGCTGGAAAGCAGCAGAGATTCCAGGAAAGGAAAAGGAAAGATAAAAGATGCTGCTTGAATTCAAGGCAAAAGCTTCCACTGCTCTGCTTGGAGAGCAGCATCCTGTGAAGGGCAGCAAGGCTGGGGAGGGGGCTGGAGCACAGCCCTGTGAGGAGAGGCTGAGGGAGAAAGCTTTGTGCAATGACAGAGAGCAGGCTGTGGATCCACTGAGGTAAGGAAATGCTTTTGAGAGTTCCTGCCCTGTGGCCTGTGCAGCCCTTCTGTCCTTGGCTGTCAGCAGCAAGGCAGTGCTAACGATGTGCTTGTGCCCTGCTGCAGCCTGGGGACCTCTGCTTCTGGTGACTCCCATCCCAGAGCAGGCACTGAGCTTGGGTGTTTTATCCTGTCCTGAAGTTTGTCAGTTTTTCTTTCAACCTTCAGAGCTGTGAGCAAGGGGAGTCTCCAGCAGGCAGACTGAAGACTAGCTGATAAAATAGATGGCAACCAATCAGTTCCCTGTTTTTCTTCCTTATTCCTGTATTCCTTTATCCCTAGGAGGAATAAAGGAGAGCAAGAAGGCTTCCCACCCTCTGGAGGCATCACTACCCTGCTGCTTGTCCCCTCCCTGGGAAAGATCCTTTTTGATTTGAACAGATATCAACTCTCCAGGGGATTTGCTGTCCAGCCCCTGAGAGCTTTCCTTACAGCTCACAGACTGGGTTGGATTGGAAGGGACCTTCAAGATCATCCAGTTCCAACCCCCTGCCATGGGCAGGGACACCACTGAGACTCTTGAAGGTGTCCAGAGAAGGGCAACAAAGCTGGGGAGGGGTCTGGAGCACAGCCCTGGGAGGAGAGGCTGAGAGAGCTGGGGTTGCTTAGCCTGCAGAAGAGGAGGCTCAGGGGAGACCTCATTGCTCTCTACAGCTACCTGAAGGGAGGTTGTAGCCAGGAAGGGGTTGGTCTCTTCTCCCAGGCACCCAGCAGCAGAACAAGAGGACACAGTCTCAAGCTGTGCCAGGGGAGGTTTAGGCTGGAGGTGAGGAGAAAGTTCTTCCCAGCAGGAGGAATTGGCCACTGGGATGTGCTGCCCAGGGAGGTGGTGGAGTCCCCATCCCTGGAGGTGTTCAAGAGGGGACTGGATGTGGCACTTGGAGCCATGGTTTAGTTGTCAGGAGGTGTTGGGTGACAGCTTGGACTTGGTGATCTCTGAGGTCTTTTCCAACCTGGTTGATTCTCTGATTCTCCCTCCCACCAGCACAGGCTGCTCAAGGCCTCATCCAGCCTGGTCCTGAACACCTCCAGGGAGGAGGCAGCCACAGCCTCCCTGGGCAAGCTGTGCCAGTGGCTCCTCAGCCTCACTCTAAACAATTTCTTCCTCATCTCCAGTCTCAGTCTCCCCTCTCCCAGCTCAAAGCCATTGTCTCTTGTCCTGTCACTCCCAGCTCTTGTCAGAAGTCCCTCCCCAGCTCTCCTGGAGCCCCTTCAGGTACTGGGAGGCTGCTCTAAGGTCTCCCTGGAGCCTCCTCTTCTCCAGGCTGAACAGCCCCAACTCTCCCAGCCTGTCCCCACAGCCCCTGCAGCTCTGTGCACACAGCTAGGGAATAGCCCTGGCTCTGGAGTTCATGCTCTAAATATGTCCAAGGTAGGAGGGCATGTGACTTGGCTTGACCTTGAGTGGCAGCAGAGCTGGGAATGAAGCCAGGTCTCCTAGCTCCTAGTTCCCACTCCTCACCATCAGCTGCTCTGCTGTCTCTGCTCCCCAAAGCCAGCCTGCAGCTGAAGGAGCTGGGGGTGTCTGGCACGCCTGAGCCCAGCCTTGGCAGCCTGCTGCCTCTCCCTCTGGTTGCCCTTCCTAGGGGCTTTGCCCTGTCACAGCTGATTTCCTCATGGACCAGGGAAGTGCCTGGCATGTGATGTCAGCTCAGTGCAGGGGGGCAGCAGCCACGTTTCCCCAGGCTTAGTGTTGGCTTGCAAGGAGAGAGCCCTCTGCTAGGCACCTTCTGTGCTGGGAGCTCAGCAGCTCTGGCTGGAGCTCCTTAACCTTGCTTCATATTGCTGCATCCACTTTCTCTTCCTGCTTCTTGCTCTCAAGACCAAGCTTTGGCATTTAGGAGGAGAGAAGGCTCCAGGGAGACCTTAGAGCAGCCTTGCAGTATCTGAAAGGGGCTGCAGGAGAGCCGGGGAGGGACTTTGGACAAGGGCTGGGTGAGAGACAGGATGAGAGACAATGGCTTTGAGCTGGGAGAGGAGAGACTGAGACTGGAGATGAGGGAGAAATTCTTTGCAGTGAGGGAGGTGAGCCACTGGCACAGGTTGTCCAGGGAGGTGTTCAGGGCCAGGCTGGATGAGACCATGAGCAACCTGTGCTGGTGGGAGGTGTCCCTGCCCATGGCAGGGGGTTGGAGCTGGATGATTTGTTTTGAGGTCCCTTCTAACCCAACCCATTCTGTGGTTTCCTTCTGGCTGCAGGGTTTCTGTTGGGTCACCTGGATGCTGCAGAGTCATGCAGCTTATTTCAGATGAGAAGGCTGTTCACACTCCTGCTGGAGGCAGGCAAGGCACTGCTGGGCCTGATCCAGCAGATCCACTGCTCTGCTCCCACCATGCATGAACCTGCAGAGGTCCCTGGGGGACCAGCATCAATCCTTCCAACTTGGGAGCAAGAAGTTGGGTCTTAAGCTTTAGAGTAATTTAAAGGAGTTCAGTTGAAGAAAGAGGTTGAGCTGCTGGAAGGTGGCCAGAGCTTCTGAACAGCTCCAGAGGCTGCCCCAAGGTGCTGGTGGTCTATCACAAGCACATCCCCAGGTGGGAAGAGCTCAGCTGGAGTGAGTTGGTGAAGGGCCCAAGGGAGTGCTTGGATGTAGGCTGTACCTGTTCAGCAGCTGAACAGGAGCCAGCAGTGTGCCCAGGGGGCCAAGAAGGCCAAGGGCATCCTGGCCTGCAGCAGGAAGAATGTGGCCAGCAGGAGCAGGGAAGTCCTTGTGCCCTGTGCTCAGCACTGCTTAGGCCACACCTTGAGTCCTGTGTCCAGTTCTGGGCTCCTCAGGTTAGGAAAGAGGTTGAGATGCTGGAAGGTGTCCAGAGAAGGGCAACAAAGCTGGGGAGGGGTCTGGAGCACAGCCCTGGGAGGAGAGGCTGAGGGAGCTGGGGTTGCTTAGCCTGCAGAAGAGGAGGCTCAGGGGAGACCTCATTGCTCTCTGCAACTCCCTGAAGGGAGGTTGGAGCCAGGTGGGGGTTGGTCTCTTCTCCCAGGTACCCAGCAGCAGAACAAGAGGACACAGTCTCAAGCTGTGCCAGGGGAGGTTCAGGTTGGATGTTAGGAAGAAGCTCTTCCCAGTAAGAGAGACTGGCTCTTGGGATGTGCTGCCCAGGGAGGTGGTGGAGTCCCCATCCCTGGAGGTGTTTGGGAAGAGCCTGGCTGAGGCCCTTGGAGCCATGGCTTAGTTGATCAGATGGTGGTGGGTGAGAGGTTGGACTGGATGCTCTCTGAGGTCTTTTCCAGCCTGGTTGATGCTGTGATTCTGTAATCTGCTGCAAATGGTCTTTAAACCAAACCAATGAAGCCCTCCAGGGGGCTGAGGTGCTGCTGAGCTGCAGCCCAGGCCTGGCTTTGTTCCTGCACCTTTCCAAGCCAAGCAGCTGGTGCTGGAATTTATTTTATTTTATTTTTGCATTAAAAAAAAAAAAAGAAAAAGAGATAAAAAAGAAAGGAAAGAAGAAAGAAAATCATCTAAGGAGTTGCTGTGTGAGGCAGCTCACATCTGGGCACTCTATGTAGGTCAGATGTGTGTTCACTTCTTCACCAAGACTCAACTTGACAGCCTCTCCTTTCTGCAAGCAGGGGAGGGAGGGAGGGAGCAGCACCAAATTCTCAGCCTTGGCTCCCTCAGAAATGTCCTTTTGGGGTAGGGGGGGGATTGTACCTGGGGGCTGGGTGTGCAGGTGGAGTGTGGTAGCTTGCCTGTGTGCTCCAGGTTCGGAGCAGGGAGCTCTGAGGACGGGAGCTTCCTCCGGGCTGTGTGGGCAGGGCTGATGGAGTGTCAGATCAGATTAGCCTTACAGCTCCAGGCATGAACTGCTGCCCTGCCATGCTCCCAGCAGATGCCTCTGCCTTTAAAAGGCTCTCTCCTCATCTCTGAAGCCTTGGTTTCTGTTGCTGTGTTTCTTAAAATGCAAATTGCTTCCCCCTCCTCCTTGGTCTCTGGATGCTCTGCCAGGGTGGAACCAGTAGAGGTGGTGATCACAGATATGGTTCCTACTAATGACCCACTCCAGCCTGGTCCTCTGATCTCCTCAGTTTCTGGTGTTTCTTGGCCTGCTCTGGCTGTGGTTGGAGGGGAAAATGAGTTTGAAACTGGCAACCTGTTTTGCCCAGGAGCATGTTAGGAACCTGCTCCAACACCCTGTCACAGCATCACAGGATCACCAAGGTTGGAAGAGACCTCAAAGATCACCGAGTCCAACCTGTCCCAACAGACCTCATGGCTAGACCATGGCACCAAGTGCCACATCCAATCCCCTCTTGAACACCTCCAGGGAAGGGGACTCCACCACCTCCCTGGGCAGCACATTCCAATGCCTAACAACTCTCTCTGGGAAGAACTTTCTTCTTGCCTCCAGCCTAAACCTCCCCTGGCACAGCTTGAGACTGTGTCCTCTTGTGCTGGTTGCTAGAGAGAAGAGACCAACCCCCTCCTGGCTACAACCACCTTTCAGGTAGTTGTAGAGAGCAAGAAGGTCTCCCCTGAGCCTCCTCTTCTGCAGGCTAAGCAACCCCAGCTCCCTCAGCCTCTCCTCCCAGGGCTGTGCTCCAGACTCCTCCCCAGCCTCGTTGCCCTTCTCTGGCCATGTTCAAATGGGTGAGAGCCTCCCTTTGCTTGCATGGCCTCAGAGCCAGATGTCTTTGGTCTCTGGATGCTCTGCTAGGGTGAAACCAGTAGAGGTAGTGATCATAGATATGATTCCTACTAATTACCCACTCAAGTCTAGTCCTCTGATCTTCTTGGTTTCACTCCAGTCCATGGAGCAGGGACCCCAGACCAGTCTTGCAGTCTATGGGTTGGAGAAGCTCTTTGCCTTCAGTTGTGAAGTTGTGATGAGGTAGGGACTTGGTTCTCCTAGGTCTGAGGAGTGGAAACCTGAAGATGTAACCCTGTGGGACCTTAAGCACCCATTCAGAACAGTGCCAGGGAGGGGATTCTGCCCCTCTGCTCCAGTCTGCTGGGACCCCACCTGGAGCTCTGGGTCCAGTTCTGGAGCCTCTGGGCCAGGAAGGCTCTGGAGGTGCTGGAAGGTGTCCAGAGAAGGGCCAGGAGGAGGAGCAGAGGGCTGGAGCTGCTCTGCTATGAGGACAGACTGAGAGTTGGGGTTGTGCAGGCTGGAGAGGAGGAGGCTCTGAGGAGACTCAACTGTGGCCTTCCAGGATCTGCAGGGGGCTGCAAGAAAGCTGGGGAGGGACTTTGGAGAGTGTCAGGGAGTGACAGGACTGGGGGGGATGGAGTAAAACTGGAAATGTGGAGATTGAGGTTGGATGTTAGGAAGAAGTTGTTGCCCATGAGGGTGGTGAGAGAGTGGCACAGCTAGAGAGGGAAGCAGCTCTACTGCCCAAATTACTTCTGACCTGAGGTGACCTTGCAAGTGGCCACTAGAGAAAGAGTGGCAAAGGAGGATCAGAGCAGATGAGTACTGTGAGTGTGCCATGTGGAGGTTATTTCTAGTGTTGAAGCTGATCTGCCTGCTGCTCCCCAAGGCTATCAAGAAACTTTTGAAATGAAAGAAGGGCTGCACCTGTCACCTCCTCCTTCAGCAACTGACTGCAAGCAAATGGACAGCATCCCCAGCTCTTGCTTCACAGGATGGAAGGGACCACAGGAGATCATCCAGTCACAGAATGATAGAGTTGTTAGGCTTGGAAGGGACCTCAAGGATCATCTGGTTCCAACCCCCCTGCCACAGCAGAGCATAGGATCCAGCACAGGTCACACAGAACACATCCAGACAGCGCTGCAAAGGCTCCAGAGAAGGAGGCTCCACAACCACTCTGGGATCTGTAGGATCCCTTCAGGTACTGGAAGGCAGCTCTATGGTCCCCCTGGAGCCTTCTCTTCTCCAGGCTGAACACCCCCAGCACCCTCAGAATTTCCTCACAGCAGAGCTGCTCTGGCCCTTGGGTCACCCTTGTGGACCCTCCTCTGGACTCCCTCCAGCAGGCCTGCAGGCTCCAGTGCTGTTTAACCTCTCTCAGATGGACAGTGACACTGAATGCACCCTCAGCAGGTCTGCTGGTGACACCAGCCTGCTGGCATGTATTAGGAATAGTGTGGCCAGCAGGAGCAGGGAGGTCATTGTGCCCTGTACTCTGCATTGGTTAGGCTACACCTTGAGTCCTGTGTCCAGTTCTGGGCCCCTCAGTTTAAGAAGGACATTGAAACACTTGAAGGTGTCCAGAGAAGGGCAACAAGGCTGGGGAGGGGTCTGGAGCACAGCCCTGTGAGGAGAGGCTGAGGGAGCTGGGGTTGCTTAGCCTGCAGAAGAGGAGGCCCAGGGGAGACCTCATTGCCCTCTACAACTACCTGAAAGGTGGTTGTAGCCAGGAAGGGGTTGGTCTCTTCTCCCAGGCACCCAGCACCAGAACAAGGGGACACAGTCTCAAGCTGTGCCAGGGGAGGTTTAGACTCGAGATGAGGAGAAAGTTCTTCCCTGAGTGAGTCGTTCGTCATTGGGATGTGCTGCCCAGGGAGGTGGTGGAGTCCCCATCCCTGGAGGTGTTCAAGAGGGGATTGGATGTGGCACTTGGTGCCATGGTCTAGTTGTGAGGTCTGTTGGGACAGGTTGGACTCGATGATCCTTGGGGTCTCTTCCAACCTTGGTTATACTGTGAGACTGTGATACCAAGCTGTGTGGTGCAGTGGCCTCTCTTGAGGGAAGGGATCCATCCAGAAGGCTCTGGACAAGCTGCCTGTATCATTGGTGAAGATACTGAACGGCACTGCTCCCAGTACAGACCCTGGAGGGACACCACTTGTCGCCCATCTCCATTTTCTGTGTTTAGTGAGACCAAGAAGTGTCCTCCAGGATAGCTGAAGCTTAGGAGAGGCACAAAGTGGGAGCAGGATCCCTCCTGCTGCAGCAGGGTACAGCCAAGGGTGTGCTTTGCTTCCCCTCCATGCATACATGGCCTGGTTTTGATCTTAAATCACGGGGGAGTGCCTCCAGAGCTGGGAATCCTCTGTCCCCTGCTTGCTCTGCTTGATTAACATAACAGATTCAGAGGCAGCAGCTCTTCAAAGAGCTCCAGGAGCTGCAGTGCTGTGTCATCTATAAAACATCACCCTCTGAAAGCCAGCCTGAGACTCCCCAGGCAGCTTGTAGTGCTGGCAGCCCTTGGAATGATGTTCAAAGCAAGTGGTCTCCTGGCCACTTTGAGCCTCAGCCTCCTGGAGATAGGAATCACAGAATCACAGAACTGTCAGGGCTGGAAGGGACCTCAAGGCTCAGCCAGTCCCAGCCCCCTGCCATGGCCAGGGACACCTCACACTACAGCAGGTTGCTCACAGCCACCTCCAGCCTGGCTGCAAACACCTCCAGGCAGGAGGTTTCCACCACCTCCCTGGGCAGCCTGTGCCAGGCTCTCACCACCCTCATGGGGAACAACTTCTTCCTCGCATCCAAGCTCAATCTCCCCATTTCTAGTTTTGCTCCATCCCCCCCAGTCCTATCACTCCCTGACACCCTCAGAAGTCCCTTCCCAGCTTTCTTGGAGCTCCCTGCAGATCCTGGAAGGCCACAATTAGGTCTTCTCAGAGCCTTCTCCTCTCCAGCCTGCACAACCCCAACTCCCTCAGTCTGTCTCCAGAGCAGAGCAGCTCCAGCCCTCTGCTCCTCCTCCTGGCCCTTCTCTGGACACCTTCCAGCACCTCCAGAGCCTTCCTGGCACAGAGGCTCCAGAGCTGGCCCCAGAGCTGCAGCTGTGGTCTCAGCAGAGTGGAGCAGAGGGGCAGAATCCCCTCCCTGGCCCTGCTGGCCACACTTCTCTTGCTGCAGCCCAGGCTCTGCTTGGCTCTCTGGGCTGCAAGTGCTCCCTGCTGGCTCCTGCTGAGCTTCTCTTCCCCCAGCACCCCCAAGGTCTTTTCTCCAGGGCTGCTCTCCAGCCAGTCCCTGCCCAGCCTGGATCAGTGCCTGGGATTGCCCTGCCCCAGCTGCAGGACCTTGCACTTGGTCTTGTTGAGTGTGACACTGGATGTTGTCCCTGAGATCCTATTTGTCCCCTGGCAGGAGACTGATTCCCTTCCAGGTGTCAGAGGAGGGCCTCCTGTGCTGTGGGATTTAGCTGCAGTTGCTTGGGTTGAAAAGAAAAAAGCCCAAACTAAGCAGCCTGGCCAAAGTTCCATGTGTGTAACGTGGGCAGGGCCTGAAGCTGTGCCAGGGGAGGTTGGGTTGGAGATGAGGAAAAGCTTCTTTGCTGCAGGAATGCTCAGGGATTGGCACAGGCTGCCCAGGGGGTTGGAATCCCCATCCCTGGAGGTGTTCCAGAAACCTGTGACCATGGCACCTGGGGCCATGGTTGAGTGGCCATGGGGGGGTGTTGGGCTGCTGGTTGGACTCAATGATCTTAGAGGGCTTTAGCAACCCAAACAGTTCTATGATTTGTCAGCTCACTGAATTGTGAGAGGCTGCTCCTAGCTCAGCAACAGTGCAGGCTCAAGGAGATGATCTGGCAAGGTGGATCTCCGTGCCCTGAAGGCAGGGCTGCAGGGAGGCTCTCTGGGGGGCTCCTGCATCCCAGCCTGTGTGCTGTGGTTATTGCTGCAGTGCCAGCTGGTTCCCACTCAGATGGCCTCATCCCTTGGGATGTTGCACCAGCAAAGGCAATGGCCCTTCCCAACCCTTTATTTTTCAGTTCTGCTTTAATTCCTTGTTTTGGATGCTCTGGAATGCTGTTGAGTTTCTCTGCTCCAAAGCTATTGAAGCCTTTGGGAGGCCTCTCACTAGTTTGCTGGCTCTTGGCTGCAGTTCTAGCTGTGTGTGGAAGATGTGGGGGCAGGCTGCCAGGCTGGTGCAGTCTGCTCTGAAGGCCACAGGCAGGCTCTGTTCCCTCTCAGAAGCCTCTCCCTGCAGCAGCAGGACCAAACCAAGCCCGTGGGCTCTGGAACGTGCTGTGTTATCCGGGTGCTTCCTCTTCCCTTTGGCATCTTGGAGCTTACCCAGAGTGGGGAGGGTCTGCCCTGGGTGCCAGCAGCTTTCTGAGGAGCAGAGAGTCTCTGGAATGTGAAATCCACCAGTTCAATCCCTTTGCATTCCCAAGTGTTCCTGCCAGCCAGCCAGCCCAGCTCTGGGCTCTGCCATCTCACTCCTTCTCTGGCTGGGGTGGAATGCTGCAAAGCCTGAGCTATTTTTGCAACTGCAGTTCATTAAGGAAGACTACTTGATTAGGGGTGGACTGTGATACAGCAGGATGTTATTACACTGGATTAGTGTTTTAATACAGTAATAAGGGGAACAAAGCTGGGGAAGGGTCTGGAGAGCAGGGCTGGGGAGGAGCAGCTGGGGGAGCTGGGGGCGTTCAGTGTGGAGATGAGGAGGCTGAGGGGAGGTCTCATTGATCTCTGCAGCACCCTGAGGGAGGTTGCAGTGAGGCTGGGGTTGGTCTCTGCTCTCTAGGATCAGATGATTGAAGGTGGATGAGAAGCTCAAGAGGAGCCAGCAGGGAGCACTTGCAGCCCAGAGAGCCAAGCAGAGCCTGGGCTGCAGCAAGAGAAGTGTGGCCAGCAGGGCCAGGGAGGGGATTCTGCCCCTCTGCTCCACTCTGCTGAGACCACAGCTGCAGCTCTGGGGCCAGTTCTGGAGCCTCTGTGCCAGGAAGGCTCTGGAGGTGCTGGAAGGTGTCCAGAGAAGGGCCAGGAGGAGGAGCAGGGGGCTGGAGCTGCTCTGCTCTGGAGACAGACTGAGAGAGTTGGGGTTGTGCAGGCTGGAGAGGAGAAGGCTCTGAGGAGACCTAATTGTGGCCTTCCAGGATCTGCAGGGGGCTCCAAGAAAGCTGAGGAGGGACTTCAGAGGGTGTCAGGGAGTGATAGGACTGGGGGGATGGAGCAAAAGTAGAAGTGGGGAGATTCAGCTTGGATGTTAGGAAGAAGTTGTTGCCCAGGAGGGTGGTGAGAGCCTGGCACAGGCTGCCCAGGGAGGTGGTGGAAGCCTCCTGCCTGGAGGTGTTTGCAGCCAGGCTGGAGGTGGCTGTGAGCAACCTGCTGTAGTGTGAGGTGTCCCTGCCCATGGCAGGGGGGTTGGAGCTGGCTGAGCCTTGAGGTCCCTTCCAGCCCTGACAATTCTGTGATTCTAAGGAGAGGAAATGGCCTGGAATTGTGCCAGGGGAGGGATAGGTTGGAGAGGAGGAAAAATTTCTTCACTGCAGGAGTGGTCAGGGATTGGCACAGGCTGCCCAGGGTAGGTGGTGGAGTCCCCATCCCTGGAGAAATGTGTGGCCATGGCACTTGGGGCCATGACTTGCTGGCCATGGTGGGGTTGGACTCTCCCTTCGAGGCCTTTCCCAACCCAATTCTCTGGTCCTGTTCTCTGATGTTAAGAGCATCCCCCCGGGGGGGGGGGGGGTGGGGTGGTGAAACTTCATTTTCCCAGAGAGTTTCTTTTTTATCCCATGGTCAATAATTATTTGGAACCTGCTGTCAGGTTGTGAGCTGCTGCTTGGAGGCTGTTTGTGCAGTTGTCAAAATGTCAGTGCTAATGAAAGTCTCCCAGACAGGCAATACCCAAGTGATGTAAGCCTGCAGGCTGAGCAGGCTGCTGAGAGCGCTTCCAGACCAGTCAGAAAGGTTTCTCTGTGTGTCTCTTTCTTTCATCACAGAATGGTAGGGCTTGGAAGGCAACTCCAGAGAGCCTCAAGTCCAACCCCCTTGCCCTCATAGTTGTGAGGTCTGTTGGAACAGGTTGGACTTGATGATCCTTGGGGTCTCTTCCAACCTTAGTTACTGTGATACTGTGATACCCAGGGCAGGTCGCACAGGAATGCATCCAGGCAGGGCTGGGAAGGCTCCAGGGAAGGAGACTCCACAGCCTCTCTGGGCAGCCTGCTCCAGGGCTCTGGGACCCTCACAGTGAAGTTCTTCCTCATGTTGAGGTGGAGCCTCCAGTGCTGTAGTTTATATCCATTGCCCCTTGTCCCATCCCAGAGCACAAATCAGCAGAGCCTGTCCCTGTCCCTTCCTTCCTGACCCCCAGCCCTCAGCTATTGATAGCCATTGATCAGATCCCTCTCAGCCTTCCCCTCTCCAGACTGAACAGCCCCAGGGCTCTCAGCCTCTCTTCCCCAGGCAGTGCTGCAGTCCCTTCAGCATCCTTGTAGCCCTCCCTTGGTCTCTCTCCAGCAGATCTCTGTCCCTCCTGAACTGGGCAGCCCAGAGCTGGATGCAGTATTCCAGGTGTGGCCTCAGCAGGGCAGAGCAGAGGGGGAGGAGAACCTCCCTGGCTCTGCTGGCCACACTCCTCTGAATGCAGCCCAGGACCCCCTTGGCCTTCTTGGCCCCCAGGGCTTATTGCTGTCCCATGCAGAACTTGCTGCCCACCAGCACTCCCAGCTCCTTCTCCCCAGGGCTGCTCTCCAGCAGATCCCCTCCCAGCCTGTCCTGCTGCAGCTTATTGAAGGAGGTGACAGAGGAACAGAGCCAGGTGGGTTTTGAATGTCTGCAGGGATGGAGACTCCCCAGCCTCTCTGGCAGCCTGCCCCAGGGCTCTGTCCCCACCGAGCAAAGGAGCTTCTCCTCATGCTGAGGTGCAACTTCCTGCAGCCAGGCTGTTGCCCCTTGTCCCACCACAGCACCCCCTTGCAGAGAGCCTGAACCCCTTCTTCCTGAGCCCATTTTTAGTTTGGTTGGAATAGCTGCCTCAGAATTGGTGCCTGGAGGGGGGGTGGGTTTGGTCCCTGGGTAAAGGCTAAGCCGCTGCCTGGCAGCTCACCACCGAGCTGCTTGGAATTCAGCCTCACAGCCAGCAGTGGCACTGGGGAGGGAGGGAAGAGCCTCTGTAATAACAATAATTGCAAATTAATAGCAGATTAAATTAATACATCATTAGAAAACACTAATGCTTCCTGTGAACAAAGGCAGAGTCCTGCAGGAGCCTCCTGACTTGCAGAGGAAGAGTGGCTGCTGCTTTCCCTGGGCCCCCTCTCTCTCTCTCTCTCTCTCTCTCTCTTCCAGCCTGCAGATCATTAAAGCAATTATAATTTCACAGAGGTTTGATCTGGAATTGATTTCTTTGTGATAATTCAATTTAGAGCCTTGCTTCCTCCCGGGTAGCAAACGACAGAAGATGAAGTGGAGGAATCCTCAGCAGTGTCCGCAGGGGGGCTGGCAGCCAGCCAGGCCTGGGCTCTGCACACTCCCCCTCTGCCTGCCTGCTCCCAGCCTTGCAACCTCTGGGTGCTTCCTGGGGGAAGGATCAAGGCCAGCTTGGTGCCAGGCTGTGCTGTGGGAGGTGTGTAGGGGGATGTGTGCTGCCTTCGGGGCCCTTCAGAGCATCCCAGCAGGGTAGGGCTTGGAAAGGGTCGCTGGAGATCAAGGCCAACCCCTCTGCCGAGGCAGGGTCGCTTAGGGCAGGTCACACAAGGACACATCTGAAGGGGTCATGGTCTCACAGTGCATTAGAGGGTGGTACAGAATAGAATTAACCAGGTTGGAAAAGACCTTTGAGATCATCCAGTCCAACCTGTCACCCAACACCTCCTGATCAACTGAACCATGGCACCAAGTGCCTCATCCAGGCTCTTCCTAAACACCTCCAGGGATGGGGACTCCATCACCTCCCTGAGCAGCACATCCCAGGGGCCAATCTCTCTATGAAGAATTTCTTCCTAACATCCAGCCTGAACCTCCCCTGGCACAGCTTGAGACTGTGTCCTCTTGTTCTGCTGCTGGCTGCCTGGGAGAAGAGACCAACCCCCACCTGGCTACAACCTCCCTTCAGGGAGTTGGAGAGAGCAGTGAGGTCTCCCCTGAGCCTCCTCTTCTGCAGGCTAAGCAACCCCAGCTCCCTCAGCCTCTCCTCCCAGGGCTGTGCTCCAGACCCCTCCCCAGCCTGGTTGCCCTTCTCTGGCCACCTTCCAGCATCTCAATGTCCTCCTTAAATTGAAGAATTTCTTTACTGAGAGGTTTCTCAGGCCCTGGAAGAGGCTGCCCAGGGAGGTGGTGGAGTCCCCATCCCTGGAGGTGTTTAAGGGTTGTGTAGTTGCGGTGCTTAGGGTTGTGGTTTAGTTAAGGACCTGTCAGGGTTAGGTTACTGATTGGACTCTTAAAGGGCTTTTCCAGTCTGGGCAGTGCTGTGCCTCTGTGAACACATCCCAGAGCCCAGTGAGGCAGGGGCAGCTGGGCCCTCATGAGATGCCATGATGGGGTTTGCTGAGCAGCTGCTGTGCTCTGTGGCTCCCAGTCAAACCACTTTGGTGGCTTGTGGGGAGTGATGCAGGCAGCTGAAACCAGTGCAGGCAGCAAGCAATCCCCTTGTTGATTTGCTTTCTCCTTGGCCCAGCACAGCCCTGGATTTTCAGCTTGTAGCCTTGTGCACCAGCCAGCCTCCCTTGCCCTCATCTCCGAGGCTGTGTGCTTGGGAATCCTGCTGGGACAGCTCCTCAGGCTGGGGTCTTGTTCCTGCCTACCAAGTTGTGTTTGTTAAGCTCCTGACTTCAGTGGCTGCTCTGTTTCAGGGCTTCTGAACTTCCTGAGAAGAAGGGAAAGAAGTGAAGAGACTTCTAGCTGGGCTTGCATTTGTTAGGCTTGGCAGTGACAATAAGGCAAAGCCAGGGGAAGATGAGTGAAGAGATCCATGATTCCAGTCAGAGGTGGTTCAGGATTGGCTTCCATACTGCTTCTGCCCAGAAGTGAGCACTTACTCAATTTCCTGTGATCTAGCTTAGCTCTCTGGTTAGTGAGGGGAAAACAAAACCACCTCAGCCCTGCAATGGTTGGAGAACTGTAGGATATTTCTGGTGAGAACAGAGCTCTGAGCTCCTCCAGGCCAACCATCGACCCAGCCCCACCACGGCCACTAAGCCATGGCCCCAAGTGCCATGGCCACAGGGGATGGGGACTCCACCACCTCCCTGGGCAGCCTCTGCCAATTCCTGAGAACCCTTTCTGGGAAGAAATTTTTCCTCCTCTCCAACCTCACCCTCCCCTGGCACAGTTTCAGGCCATTTCCTCTCCTCCTCTCACCTGATCCTAGGGAGCAGAGCCCAACCCCCACCTCACTGCAACCTCCTTGCAGGGAGCTGCAGAGAGCACTGAGGTCTCCCTCAGCCTCCTCCACACTGAACCCCCCCAGCTCCCTCAGCTGCTTCTCATCAGCTTTGTTGCCCTACTGGGGACCTGCTCCAGCCCCTCAATGTCCTTTCTGGAATGAGGGCCCCAAACCTGCCCTCAGTACTCAGGGTGCAGCCTCACCAGTGCCCAGTGCAGGGGCACAATCACTTCCCTGCTCCTGCTGGTGTAACAGTTCCTGTTCCCAGAGCAGCCTGACCCACTTGCCCAGCAGCTCCCCAAGGGCTCAGCCCTGTGAACACAACCTGCTCCCCAGCTTCATTACCCTTCTCTGGACACACTGCACATCCCCTCAACATCAAACTGTCCCATCCAGTGCCCTCTCATGCCTGCTGCACAGAGACAACATCCATCCCCCTGAGGTCTCCCATGGTGGGTGCTGTTGATGCAGGAGCTAGGGAGCTGCCCCAGCCTGCAGGGGTTTCCCCCAGTCTGGTTCTCAGGAGGGCACAAGCTGCTTCCAGTCTTGGGGTGATGTAGGAAGCCCTAAGAAGGAGATCTTGAGCACCTGAGACTTTTGGTTAGAGAATACTGCAGCTCTCAGGTGCCAGCTGAGAGTGGAGGGGTGACATATAGGACACCACCTCCTGGCAGCTCCTTGCTGTGATCTGGTGGGGGGGGGTTGGGGCTGGTTTTTCATTGTGGGTCAGAAGTGGAGCATATCCCAGTCATGAAGAAAGCAGAGTGGCTGGAGCTGCAGTGAGGAATTTGGAGGCAGAATGTCCCCCAGCGTAGAGGTGGACTTCTTAACTCCTCTGGATCCCTTTGAGGAGTCTCCCCCTGCTTTACACCACAATTCAGGAGCTGCTGCCTTGCATCTTCTCAGTGATGCCCAATGACAGGACACGGGGCAGTGGCTGCAAGCTGGAGCACAGAAGGGAACAGAAGGGAAAACCTTTTCCCTGTGAGGCTGACAGAGCCCTGGAGCAGGCTGCCCAGAGACTTTGTGGAGTCTCCTTCTCTGGAGTGATTCAAAACCTGCCTGGCTGTGTTCCTGTGTGACCTGCTCTGGGTGATCCAGCTCTGGCAGGGGGCTTGGACTGGATGAGCTTTGGAGGTCCCTTCCAGCCCTTAGTTCTGTGAAGAGGTTACCATCAGACATGGAATGTGCTGCCTGGGGAGGTGGTGGAGTCACCATCATTGGAGGTGTTCAGGAGGAGACTTGATGGGGTGCTTGGTGCCATGGGTTAGTTGTTTAGGTGGTGTTGGATTGGTTGATGGGTTGGACACGATGATCTTGAAGGTCTCTTCCAACCTGGTTAATTCCATTCCATTCCATTCCATTCCATTCTATTCTATCCTATTCTATTCTATTCTAAAAGACATCCCAGAGAGGCATGGGGGCACACCTGAAAGGCTGCTGGGAGCCCAGATGATTTTTCATCCCATGCCAAGATCAAGCTGCATGATAACAAGCTCTGCTAGATGAGAAAAATGTTGCTTAAAGCACCTGGGTCAAATGGAGCTAATTGGCTCTAACCTGACTAACTCAATACCTCAATTAATTGGCTGTGCTCTCAGAAGCTTGCAGGAGGGCTGAGCTCTGCTGCTCCCCACTGGGTTGTGGAAAAGCAGCCAGGAGTTGGGCAAGGATGTGGGGACCAGAATGAGTGATGGCCCCAGAGGTGCAGCTGCCTGGGAACTAGAATCATAGAATGATAGAACCAGTAAGGTTGGAAAAGACCTCAGAGATCATCAAGTCCAAGCTGTCACCCAACACCTCCTGACTAACTAAACCATGGCTCCAAGGGCTACATCCAATCCCCTCTTGAACACTTCTAGGGATGGGGACTCCACCACCTCCCTGGGCAGCACATTCCAATGGGCAATTCCTCTTTCTGGGAAGAACTTCCTCCTCACCTCCAGCCTAAACCTCCCCTGGCACAGCTTGAGACTGTGTCCTCTTGTTCTGGGGCTGGCTGCCTGGCAGAAGAGACCAACCCCCACCTGGCTACAACCTCCCTTCAGGGAGTTGCAGAGAGCAAGAAGGTCTCCCCTGAGCCTCCTCTTCTCCAGGCTAAGCAACCCCAGCTCCCTCAGCCTCTCCTCACAGGGCTGTGCTCCAGACCCCTCCCCAGCTTTGTTGCCCTTCTCTGGACACCTTCAAGTCTCTCAATGTCCTTCTTAAGCTGAGGAGCCCAGAACTGGACACAGGACTCAAGGTGTGGCCTAACCCATGCTGGATACAGAGCAGAATGTCTTCGCTGCTCCTGTACTCAGCACTGGTTAAGCCACACCTTGAGTCCTGTGTCCAGTAGCTCCATCAACCAGGCTGACCATGACAGGGAAAGTGCTGGTGGCTGTCTGGGTAGCAGTTTGGGAGGTGGTTTGCTCAGAGGCTCAGAGTCAGACATGGTAGAATGGTTTGGAAGGGATCTTAAAGATCATCCAGTTCCAACCCCCTGCCATGGCCAGGGACACCTCCCACCAGCCCAGGCTGCTCAAGGTCTCATCCAACCTGGCCTTGAACTCCTCCAGGGAGGAGGCAGCCACAGCCTCCCTGGGCAGCCTGTGCCAGTGTCTCCCCAGCTACACTGTAAAGAAGTCTGGAGGTAAGATGTTTATGGCAGGACTTGGTATGGAGCACCAGTGGCTTCCTGACCTGCACCTGACTTGCCTTGCAATGAATTCCAAGGGTAGCAGCCTTGGTCACCTGCCTTCCCCAGGTGGTTTTGGAAGAGCCCAGCCTAGGAGCAGGAGGGAATGCAGAAGGCTAAGCCATGTGTAATGGCAGCAAGTAAGAGAGGTGCTGAGCACTGGATATGGATGTTTGTCAACTAAAGGTGGGTGGCTGAGCCTTCTCTACTGCATTCTGCAGTAGGTTTCATGGGATGGAGCTTTAGTACCAAGCAAGTTCACTGTAAGTGGAATTCTGGGGAAACAGGCACAAACTTCCTTGGTGTGAGGGTCACAGAGCCCTGGAGCAGGCTTCACAGGATCAGAGGACATTAGAGGTTGGAAGGGACCTCTGGAGATCTTCCAGTCCAAGCCCCTTGCCAGAGCAGCACCATAGGATCCAGCACAGGTCACACAGGAACACATCCAGACAGGGCTCCAAAGGCTCCAGAGAAGGAGACTCCACAACCTCTCTGGGCAGCCTGCTCCAGGGCTCTGGGAGCCTCACAGTGCAGAAGTTCCTCCTCCTGTTGAGGTGGAACCTCCTGGGCTGCAGTTTCCATCCATTGCTCCTTGCCCTATCCCAGGGCACAACTAAGCAGAGGCTGTCCCTGTCCCCTCCCTCCTGACCCCCAGCCCTCAGCTATTGATAGCCATTGATCAGATCCCTCTCAGCCTTCTCCTCTGCAGATTGAACAGCCCCAGGGCTCTCAGCCTCTCCTCCCCAGGCAGTGCTGCAGTCCCTGCAGCATCCTTGTAGCTTCCCAGAGATGTTGTGGAGTCTCCTTCCCTGGAGTGATTCCAGACCCACCTGGATGTGTTCCTGTGTGTCCTGCCCTGGGCGACCCTGCTCTGCAGGGGGGTTGGACTCAATCATCTCTGGGGGTCCCTTCCAACCTCTACCACGGAGTGAAAGGCAAGCACAGCAAGGCCCTGCCCTCTGAATGTTACTGTCCTGGCTGGGAGCAGAGCTGTTAGCTCATGGCTGAAGCAGGGCAGTGGTCCTGCCTTCCTCCTGGAGAGCAGCCCTCTGCTCATGCCCAGAAGCAGGAACCCCAGGCTGCTGTTCCTGCCTTGTCCTGAGGAGAGGGTTCCCCAGGGGTGAGGATCTGCAGCTGCATGGATCAGAAATGCTCTTCCCATCTGCTTTCTTTTCTCTTCCCTTTAGCCAGTGGGGATGGGAAATCAATTTAGGACAAATTGGGCTAAATTAAATCAGGGAAATGCTTATTTAAACAGGGGGCTGAGGGCTCTGGTGAAATTAGCAGGAGCAGCATGTGCTGAGAGCCAGGTCTGGGTGATGGGTGGTCTGGGGATGCTGGTGAGCAAGAGAATCAGAATCATTGAATCAATAAGGTTGGAACTGACCTCAGAGATCATCAAGTCCAAGCTGTTACCCAACACCTCCTGACAGCTAAACCATGGCTCCCCTCGTGAACACCTCCAGGGCTGGGGACTCCACCACCTCCCTGGGCAGCACATCCCAATGGCCTATTCCTCTTTCTGGGAAGAACTTTCTCCTCACCTCCAGCCTAAACCTCCCCTGGCACAGCTTGAGACTGTGTCCTCTTGTTCTGCTGCTGGCTGCCTGGGAGAAGAGACCAACCCCCAGCTGGCTCCAACCTCCCTTCAGGGAGTTGCAGAGAGCAAGAAGGTCTCCCCTGAGCCTCCTCTTCTCCAGGCTAAGCAACCCCAGCTCCCTCAGCCTCTCCTCACAGGGCTGTGCTCCAGACCCCTCCCCAGCTTTGTTGCCCTTCTCTGGACACCTTCCAGCATCTCAACATCTTTCCTAACCTGAGGAGCCCAGAACTGGACACAGGACTCAAGGTGTGGCCTAAGCAGTGCTGAGCACAGGGCAGGATGAGCTCCCTGCTCCTGCTGGCCACACTCTTCCTGCTGCAGGCCAGGATGCCCTTGGCCTTCTTGGCCACCTGGGCACACTGCTGGCTCCTGTTCAGCTGCTGTCAACCACTACCCCCAGGTCCCTTTCTGCCTGGCTGCTCTCAGCCACTCTGCCCCCAGCCTGTAGCACTGCCTGGGGTTGCTGTGGCCAAAGTGCAGCCCCTGGCATTTGGCCTTGTTGAATGCCATCCTGTTGGCCTCTGCCAGCAGAGGATGTTCAGGAGCAGCAGGCTCTTGCATGCTGTTTAAGGCCCAGCCTAAAGCTACCACAAGCAGGTCTTCAGTGCCTGCTGGATGCAGCAGCAGAGCTCATTGGGGGGGGGGGGGGGGGAACATGTCCATGAGCCTCTAGCACCCCCAGCTGGGTGCAGGGACACAGCCAGGCTGTCATTGCAGAGGTGGCAGCAGGGGAGCCTCTTCCTTCCCACCCTGAGATGGTGTTTCCAGGGGTGCCTGGGGTTGCACAGCCCTGAGGTGCTGCAGTGAACGGTGCTGGCTCCTCTTGCTAGGTGCTGCCAAGCAGCAGTGCCCAGAGCAGGGGTTTGGGGAGAAATGGAGGTGCTGACAGAGGAAGGAGGGAAGTGCTAAGGCTGTCCTCTTACCTGGACTGGTGTTAGGAGCTGCTTGGGCAGAGGAAAGTGCTCAGGAGCCAAGCTGGTGCTCTACCAATGGTGGTGGATACCTTGCACAGGAGAGAAGCTCATGCTGAGGGGCTGCCTAGGCAAGAGCCTCTCCAGAACACTTCTGTGTTCTGAGGGACTTGGGGTTGTGCAGTCTGGAGAGGAGGAGGCTCCCAGGAGAACTAATTGTGGCCTTCCAGGATCTGCAGGGGGCTCCAAGAAAGCTGGGGAGGGACTTTGGAGGGGGTCAGGGAGGGATAGGACTGGGGGGGGATGGAGCAAAACTAGAAGTGGGGAGATTGAGCTTGGATGTTAGGAAGAAGTTGTTCCCCATGAGGGTGGTGAGAGGCTGGCACAGGCTGCCCAGGGAGGTGGTGGAAGCCTCCTGCCTGGAGGTGTTTGCAGCCAGGCTGGAGGTGGCTGTGAGCAACCTGCTGTGGTGTGAGGTGTCCCTGGCCATGGCAGGGGGGTTGGGACTGGCTGAGCCTTGAGGCCCCTTCCACCCCTGACAGCTCTATGATTCTGTATGTGTGCCTCAAGCTGCCTCTGTGCACCCAGCTGCCTCCATCTGTCCTGGCATGGGGAAACCATGTGTGTACATCAGTAAAGTGAGCCAGGAGAGCTCAGCTGAGAGCTACTGAGCAATCAAGGGACAGCTTTAGTTGCCTGGTGGCTTTGCTGACCCCAGCTGAACCCTCTGGTCCCCCTCTCACACCACTGCCTCCCAGTGGAGAGCAGCTCACCTGCAGGACCATCCAGGTGCAGAGCTGGATTTGGAGCCCTGGGGTTGTCTTTGCTGCTGCTCTGAGCTGGAAGATAGCAGCAGGGTCCTCAGCCTGGTGCTGAGGAGTGGCTGAGAGCAGTGCTGAGGAGAAGGCCTTGGGGGTGTCAGTTGGTGACAAACTGCCCAGCAGCCAGCACTGGTCCCTGGCAGCCCAGAGCCAGCTGAGTGCTGAGCTGCAGCCAGAGCAGGGAGAGCAGCAGCACAGGGAGGGGATTCTGCCCCTCTGCTCTGCTCTGCTCAGAGCCCACCTGCAGCACTGCCTCCAGCTCTGGGGCCCCCAGCACAAGAAGGACCTGGAGCTGCTGGAGGGGGTTCAGAGGAGGCCACAGAGATCATCCAAGAGCTGAAGCAACTCTCCTATGGGGACAGGTTGGGACAGTGTAAGTGATCCTGCTCTGGCAGGGGTTGGGGGGGACTGGCTGGTCTTTTGAGGTCCCTTCCAGCCCCTGAAATTCTGAGATTCTGTGATTCAGTTGGGGCTGTGCAGCCTGGAGAAGAGAAGGCTCCAGGGAGACCTTAGAGCAGCCTCCCAGTACCTGAAGGGGCTCCAGGAGAGCTGGGATAGGGCTTTGGACAAGGGCTGGGAGTGCCAGGATGAGCGCGATGGCTTGGAGCTGGGAGAGGGGAGATTGAGAGTGGAGATGAGGAAGAAATTGTTGGCAGTGAGGGTGGGGAGAGCCTGGCACAGGCTGCCCAGGGAGGCTGTGGATGTCCCCTCCCTGGAGGTGTTCAAGGCCAGGCTGGATGAGACCCTGAGCAGCCTGGACTGGTGGGAGGTGTCCCTGCCCAGGGCAGGGGGGTTGGAACTGGATGAGCTTTAAGGTCCCTTCCAACCCAAGCCATCCCATGACACCCTCTGGCTGGCCACCTTGTTGCTGAGCAGAGCCTCCCTGGCTGTGCTGTCCCTGCTCAAGTGGGAGAGGTTCCTTGGGGTGCAGCTCCTGCCCAGAGCCGTAGGGCAGCCGTGCACAGGTCTGGTTTGAAAGCTGCTCTCTTGCCAGGCTCTGGCTCTGTGGCTGGGGGCCATTTCTTCTCCCTGCTTCATTTCCCCAGCTGTAGAAATAGTCTCATGGGAAAAACCTCAGCCTGAAGTCTCCCAGGAGAGCATTTTCCTCTTTGGCTCCCAGAGTGCTTCATGCTTTTGGTGTTTTCCTCCAGGGTGCAGGGAGCCCTTAGCCTGGCAGAGGTGCCTGGTGCAGTGATGTGGCAGCAGCTCTCACACAGGAGCACTTCTGAGCTGTGAGGGTGTGGGGTGAGTGCAGCTCCTGCTCCTGCTTGTGCCCCAAGATGCTTTTTTCATAGTATCATAGAATCAGTCAGGCTTGGAAGGGACCACAAGGATCATCTAGTTCCAACCCCCCTGCCATGGGCAGGGACACCTCACACTAGATCAGCCTGGCCAGAGCCTCATCCAGCCTGGGCTTAAACACCTCCAGGGATGGAGCCTCAACCACCTCCCTGGACAACCCATTCCAGGGCTTCACCACTCTCATGGGGAAGAACTTCCTCCTCACCTCCAGCCTGAATCTCCCCACCTCCAGCTTCATTCCATTCCCCCTAGTCCTGTCACTGCCTGAGATCCTGAGCAGTCCCTCCCCAGCCTTCTTGTAGCCCCCTTCAGATACTGGAAGGCCACAATTAGGTCTGCTCAGAGCCTTCTCTTCTCCAGCCTGAACAGCCCCAACTCCTTCAGTCTGTCCTCACAGGAGAGGTGCTCCAAGGCACCAGCAAGCACAGGGTCAGGTCCTTCCCAGACATGTATGGAGGTGGGAGAGGTTGGTGCTGCTCACCTCAGAACTGTTACATGATGTGCTTTGAAATAGAGGGGGAAAACATGGAAGGCTCCAGGGAGACCTTAGAACAGTTCCTGAAAGTACCTGAAAGGGGCTGTGAGAAAGCTGGGGAGGGGCTTTGGACAAGGGCTGGGAGTGCCAGGATGAGGGACAATGGCTTGGAGCTGGGAGAGGGGAGATTGAGACTGGAGATGGGGAAGAAAGTCTTTAGAGTGAGGGTGGGGAGACTCTGGCACAGGTTGCCCTGGGAGGCTGTGGCTGTCCCCTCCCTGGAGGTGTTCAGGACCAGGCTGGATGAAGCCTGGAGCAGCCTGGGCTGGTGTGAGGTGTGCCTGCCCATGGCAGGGGGTTGGAACTGGCTGATCCTGAAGGTCCCTTCCAACCCAACCATTCCATGGTTCTATTAATTTATACTGTCCTGTGTCTCCCAGCTGCTGCTCCATCCTCTGCCCCCTTTGCTGCTGCAGTGTACCAGTGGTGACCCAGTGAAGCCCAGCTGAGAGCCAGGGGAGGGCATTACAGTGGGTGGCTGAGGATGCACATGACCTCTGCCCCAGGGTGCCTGTGTTTGTTCACCAAATGGCTGGCAGGGCACCAGCAGGGCAGCAAGTGACGCTGGCTTGGGCTTCTCCCAGGGCTATGGCCAAGCACTGGGGATGCTGGCCGTGAGCAACCATTTCTTTGGTGGCAGGAGGTGGTGGTGGATTTGCTCTTGGTGGTCACTCAGAAGGTGATTCAGCATCACCCAGCTTTGCTCCTGGCTGCCTCCTCCCTGGAGGTGTGCAAGGCCAGGCTGGATGGGCAGCCTGGGCTGGTGGGAGGTGTCCCTGCCCGTGGCAGGGGGGTTGGAACTGGATGAGCTTGAAGGTCTCTCCCAACCCAACCCCTTCTGTGAGTCCCCAGCTCTGCTGGGGGTTGTGCAGCATTTCTGTTGGTACAGGGCTCAGGGAAGTCTTCTTTTCATTTAAAACTGCTCCTTCCCCCAGGCATGGCTTCAGGGAGCAGCTCTGGCTTCAGCTGTGTCCCCAGAAGGCTCAGCAGCTCCATTTCATGTACCACTGCTGGGCTCAGAGTTTCCTTGGGAGGAGTGCTGGGGGTGGGGGGGAAGCAGCCTGCAATTAATGAACTCATCTCCTGCAAAGCCTGGGGATCCATGAGAGAGGGAGGAGGCTCTTGCTCTGATGGAGTGCTGGCTTCTGAAGGGGCAGTGCTGAGATGAAGTGCAATGAGATGCTGCTGAGAGGAGGCCACGAGGGAGCTCTGGGTGGTGTGCACACACACAGGCTCCAAGGTGTCTGCCTGTGTGCAGAGAAATGCAGCTCTGCCCTCTCTGCCTCCAGCAAAGAGCACAGCTGTTGGAGAACACATCCTCTTTCTTCCAGCCTGGGGAGAGGATCAGAGAATGGGTTTGGGTTGGAAGGGTCCTGAAAGCTCATCCAGTTCCTGTGCTGTGGGCAGGGACACCTCCCACCAGCTCAGGTTGCTCAAAGCCTCATCCAGCCTGGCCTTGACCACCTCCAGGCAGGGAGAATGCACAACCTCCCAGTGTCTCCTCACCCTCATAATAAAGAACTTCCTCCTAATGGCCAATCTAAATCCACCCTGCTCTAGTTTAAAGCTGTTTCTCCTCATCCTATTGTCACCAGCCCCTGTAAAAACTCTCCCCAGCTCTCCTGTTGCCCCTTCACATACTGCAAGGCTGCTCTAAGACCTCCCTGGACCTCCCTCCCTTCCCCAGGCTGAGCATTTGGTATATCAGTGTCCAATTCCTCTGCCCAAACCACAGTGATGACCTGGGGGACATTCTCTCCTCCTGGCCTGGCCACATGGTTGTGGTTGGTGCCTCTGGTGCAGCATCAGGGGCTGCAGCCTACAATCATAGAATCAGTAAGGTTGGAAAAGACCTCAGAGATCATCAAGTCCAAGCTGTTACCCAACACCTCCTGACAGCTAAACCATGGCTGCAAGTGCCACATCCAAGCCCCTCTTCAACACCTCCAGGGATGGGGACTCCAGCACCTCCCTGGGCAGCACATCCCAATGGCTAACAACTCTCTCTGGGAAGAACTTTCCCCTCACCTCCAGCCTAAACCTCCCCTGGCACAGCCTGAGACTGTGTCCTCTTGTTCTGCTGCTGGGTGCCTAGGAGAAGAGACCAAGCCCCAGCTGGCTACAACCTCCCTGCAGGGAGTTGCAGAGAGCAAGAAGGTCTCCCCTGAGCCTCCTCTTCTGCAGGCTAAGCAACCCCAGCTCCCTCAGCCTCTCCTCACAGGGCTGTGCCCCAGACCCCTCCCCAGCTTTGTTGCCCTTCTCTGGACACCTTCAAGTCTCTCAATGTCCTTCTTAACCTGAGGAGCACAGAACTGGACATAGGACTCAAGGTGTGGCCTGAGCAGTGCTGAGCACAGGGCAGGATGACCTCCCTGCTCCTGCTGGCCACACTCTGGCTCCTGCTGCAGGCCAGGATGCCCTTGGCCTTCTTGGCCCCCTGGGCACACCTTTGTGTTTCACTGGCAGGGGGAGGGCTCCAGGAGTTTATTTCTGTTCACTGTAACTAGAAAATTGTTTAGCACAGTGCAAAATTTAAATGCCACTGAATGAATGATCAAATGATCTTCTCTTTGGCCACTGGTGAGGCCACAGCTTGAGTACTCAGTTGAGGTTTTTGGGCCTCTCACTCCAAGAAGGACATTGAGAGGTTGGAGCAGGTCCTGCAGCTGGGCAACCAAGCTGGGGAAGGGTCTGGAGAACAGGGCTGGGGAGGAGCAGCTGAGGGAGCTGGGGATGTTCAGTGTGGAGAAGAGGAGGATGAGGGAGACCTCATTGCTCTCTGCAGCTCCCTGCAAAGAGGTTGCAGTGAGGTGGGGGCTGGGCTCTGCTCCCTAGGATCAGTTGGTAGAACAAGAACAAATGGCCTGAAATTGTGCCAGGGGAAGGTTAGGTTGGAGAGGAGGAAAAATTTCTTGCTGCAAGAATAGTCAGGGCTTGGCACAGGCTGCCCAGGGAGGTGGTGGAGTCCCCAGCCCTGGAGGTGTTCAGTAACCATGTGGCCATGGCCCTTGGGGCCATGGTTTGGTGGCCATGGTGGGGTTGGGTTGCTGGTTGGCCTGGATGATCTCAGAGGGCTTTTCCTGCCCCAACAACTCTGATTCCATGAGTCTAAGTGCTGCAGTGAGCATGTGCTCTATTGTGCAGTGATTTCTGCCCTGCAGAGTCCACCTTCACACCCTCCTCCACTCATGCAGCACCATCCTCCTGTTCAGCACTTTCCCTGCTCCTGCCTCTTGCCCCATCCAGGCACCCCCACCCTGGTCCTCAGGGCTCAGCTCCTCACCATCCTCTGTGCTTTCTGCACCAAAGCCTTTGCTCAGACACTGACCTAGGTGTGGACTTCAATTCCAGGGTCTGAAGGGCTCCCTTGGGGTAATTAAAGCTGTTTGTGTGCTTGGAGTTCAGCAGGAGCTGAAGCCCTTGGCTGGATGGAGACACAAAAGTGCACAAGCTTCAGCCAAGCAGTCAAATGGCTTTGACAAGGCACTGGGGGCTGCCAGCCCCATTCCTGAGCCTGGTGACTGCTCCTGGAAGGTGACCCAAGAGCTCTGACAGCTCTCTGCTCGCCACTTCTGCAGATTAAACACCCTGGGCTCTGCTGTTTCTGCCACACTGCTGTGTGCCCCTGTAAGACTGGATGGCCACCTTGTCCCCTGGGAGGGCCACTCCAGGTCACAGGCTGCTTTCCCACAGCTAACAAGCCTGCAGTGTCCATACTCACACTGTGTGATGGAGATTGCCCAAGGCCAGCACAAGAGGCAATGGAGGAAGCTGAGGCAGAGGAAGCTCCATGGAAACAAGAGGAAGAATTTTGTCCCTGTGAGGGTGACAGAGCCCTGGAGCAGGCTGCCCAGGGGGGTTGTGGAGTCTCTCTCTCTGGAGATACTCAAGACCTGCCTGGATGTGCTCCTGTGTGAGCTGCTCTGGGTGACCCTGCTCTGGCAGGGGGTTTGGAGTGGATGAGCTTTGGAGGTCCCTCCCAGCCCCTAGCACTCTGTGGTTCTGTGAGGTGCAGGTTGGTTTGCCTGGCAAGGTGGGGCAGGGGGGATGTGGGGTCTCAGTCAGGGTGCCCCTGCATCCCCATCCCCACAGAGAATCAATCATAGGATCACCCACATTGGAAGGGACCTCCAAAGCTCATCCAGTCCAACCCCTCTGCAGTCAGCAGGGGCATCCTCAACTAGATCAGGCTGCCCAGAGCCCTGTCCTGCCTCACCTTGAACATCTCCATCACAGCTGCCATCAGAGGAAGCAGCACATGAGGGTGTCAGGATGGTATTTGTCTGGTCAGAGAGGAAGAGTGAGGCTGAGCAGGTGCAGCAGTAGCTTTCCCTTGGTGTGAGCAGGCTCCTCTGATCTGGTCCCAGTGCAGATGGATCAGCCCTGCTGCGTGCCCAGGGGGCCAAGAAGGCCAAGGGCATCCTGGCCTGCAGCAGGAAGAGTGTGGCCAGCAGGAGCAGGGAAGTCATTGTGCCCTGTGCTCAGCACTGCTTAGGCCACACCTGGAGTCCTGTGTCCAGTTCTGGGCTCCTCAGTTTAAGAAGGACATTGAGAGACTTGAAGGTGTCCAGAGAAGGGCAACAAGGCTGGGGAGGGGTCTGGAGCACAGCCCTGTGAGGAGAGGCTGAGGGAGCTGGGGTTGCTTAGCCTGCAGAAGAGGAGGCTCAGGGGAGACCTCATTGCTCTCTCCAACTCCCTGAAGGGAGGTTGTAGCCAGGTGGGGGTTGGTCTCTTCTCCCAGGCAGCCAGCACCAGAACAAGAGGACACAGTCTCAAGCTGTGCCACGGGAGGTTTAGGCTGGAGGTAATGAAGAAGTTCTTCCCAGCAAGAGAGATTGGCCCTGGGGCTGTGCTGCCCAGGGAGGTGATGGAGTTCCCATCCCTGGAGGTGTTCAAGAGGGGCTTGGATGTGGCACTTGGAGCCATGGCTTAGTTGTCAGGAGGTGTTGGGTGCAAGCTTGGACTCCATGGTCTCTGAGGTCTTTTCCAACCTTATTGATTCTAGGATTCTAGGATTCAAAGCAGCACATTTCAGTGCAGTTACTTTGTTTGAAAGATGTGGTGTGTTGCAGGACAAGGAGCAACTGTTTGCCCATGAGCACAGTCAGCCCCTGGAATCATCTCCCAGGGGAAGCAGTGGAGTGCCCTGCACTGGGCAGGATGAAGGCTCAGCCTGGCAGGGTGCTGGGGCTGCTGTCAGAGAGAGGTTGGAGCAGATGATCCTTGGGGTCCCTTCTGAGCTGGCACTCTGGGCTCCTGTGCCTCATGCAGTGAAGAGCTGAGAGTAAGAGCAGGAGTTTGGCCTTCCATGCAGCTGGTGGGAGGTAAGGACCAAGGCAGCAGCAGAGGTGCACTTGCTGCTCTTAGCTCCCTTGATCCTGCTGCTGGGGAGGTTGTCCTATGCCACCTCCTGCACAGCTTCCACTCCAGGCTGTCAGGCAACTGTGTAGACCTCATCTGAGCCTTATCTTCAGAGCATGAGGACACAGAGAGGTGCAGTAATTTGGCCCTTGGTCTCAGGGAGGGGCACAGTGGAAGCAAGAGCAGAGCTCAGAGCTTCTGCTGCTCTTTCATTCCAGCACTTCACAGGTTCAGCTGAACTTCTGAGAGAGGCTGCCCAGACCTCTGGAGAGGCTCAGTGAACTGAAACAGTGGAGGGGAACTGATGGAACAGCCCTGGGGAGTTCATCATCTTGAAGCCTTTGTTGGGTTCATGGATGATAGGAACTGTGGCCTGCTGGCAGCATCCCCTGCCTGCAGCCTTTGTCCCTCTGCTGGCTTTCAAAGGCAGAGCTCTGCACCCCAGTGCAGGAGGGATTCTCCTTCTAGAGGTGTGCAGAGGTTTCTCCTGTGCAAGCCAGCATGTCACCTCTGATCAGCTCCTTAGCTGTGTGTGACCTGGTTGTTGGTTGGAGCCCAGGGCTTCATTTCTCTGTCTCTTCAGTGCTTTCCCTGTTTCAATTAAGAGCTTCATTCCAGTTTGACCTTTTGCAAGGCTCTGGCATAACTCAGACTGAACTGAGCCTCTTAAGCACTGAAGGTCTCTCCTGGCAGGCTGGGGGGAGGAACTGTAACCATTCATCTAGAATCATTTATGATGACTGGCAGGAGCCCAAAGTGCCCCTCCTGCCCTCCCCACAGGATCAGGCAGCCCAAGGATCTGAGGATTTCACAGAGCAGGGTGGGAGAAGCATTGCTCTGCCAAGAAAAGAAACCTTGCTGGGGAGGCAGGGGGTGGAAATCATCTCTGGTTTGATAAGGGAGGACACTGAGTGACTTGAACATGTCCAGAGAAGGGCAAGGAGGCTGGGGAGGGGTCTGGAGCACAGCCCTGGGAGGAGAGGCTGAGGGAGCTGGGGTTGCTTAGCCTGCAGAAGAGGAGGCTCAGGGGAGACCTTCTTGCTCTCTACAACTCCCTGAAGGGAGGCTGTAGCCAGGTGGGGATTGGGCTCTTCTCCCAGGCACCCAGCACCAGAACAAGAGGACACAGTCTCAAGCTGTGCCAGGGGAGGTTTAGGCTGGAGGTGAGGAGAAAGTTCTTCCCAGCAAGAGAGATTGGCCCTTGGGATGTGCTGCCCAGGGAGGTGGTGGAGTCCCCATCCCTGGAAGTGTTCATGAGGGGCTTGGATGTGGCCCTTGGAGCCATGGTTTAGCTGTCAGGAGGTGTTAGGTATTGGGTAATAGGTTGGACTTGATGATCTCTGAGGTCTTTTCCAACCTGGTTGATGCTGTGATTGCCTCTGTTGTAGATGAGGGCTAGCTCAAGAAGGCTGCTTTGAAGGAGTGAGCTTACAGCACTTGTTAATGACTTAGGCACTGCAGTGGGAGTGTGGAGAGCTGGATCCAGTTCCCATCAGCTCTGGGCTGTGTACACTGTGAGCTCAGGACAGCCCTTGTCCTGGAGCACTGAGCTGGAGAGCACTGAGCTGTTCTCACTTCATCCCATCCATTCAGCCATAGCTCCCAGCTCCTTGCCTGCAGTGCTGGGACTGGGAGAGGAATCAGTGTGTGTTTAGTTGCAGAGGAGTGAGGATTTGCTGAGATCTCCTCTCTGAAGCAATTAGCCAGGTCTTAGTGGGATGAGCAAACCTGCTCTGCAGCCTTGCTGCTCAGCAGGCTCCTGGGGCAGGAGTGTTGGCACTGCTGGTGATGCTCCTGCAAGGTGCTGTGCCAGCAGGACTGCCTCAGGAGCCTGCTCAGCAGGCACTTGGGTGTTGCCCAGCACCAAAGTGCTGTGAAAGGTCCTGCAGCTTCCACTTTGAACTCTAACAGAATCAAAGCTCTCTAACTTCATGCAGTCCAACTATGTCCAACACCACCATGGCCTTTAAACCATGGCTCAAAGTGCCATGGCCACATCTTTCTTGAACGCCTCCAGGGATGGGGGCTCCACCACCTCCCTGGGCAGCCTCTGCCAGTCCCTGACCACTCTTGCAGCAAAGAAACATTTCCTCCTCTCCAACCTCACCCTCCCCTGGCACAATTTCAGGCCATTTCCTCTCCTTCTATCACCTGATCCTAGGGAGCAGAGCCCAACCTCCACCTCACTGCAGCCTCCTTTCAGAGAGTTGTAGAGAGCAATGAGCCTCCTCTTCTCCAGGCTCAACACCCCCAGCTCCCTCAGCTGCTCCTCATCAGCTTTCTTGCCCTACTGGGGACCTGCTCCAGCCCCTCAATGTCCTTTCTGGAATGAGGGCCCCAAACCTGCCCTCAGTACTCAGGGTGCAGCCTCACCAGTGCCCAGTGCAGGGGCACAATCACTTCCCTGCTCCTGCTGGTGTAACAGTTCCTGGGGGGTTTCCCAGAGCAGCCTGACCCACTTGCCCAGCAGCTCCCCAAGAGCTCAGCCCTGTGAACACAACCTTGTCTGTCTGCTCTGCTGACACAGCCTTGCCTGTCTGCTCTGCTAACACAACCTTGCCTGTCTGCTCTGCTGGCACAGCCTTGCCTGTCTGCTCTGCTCTGAGCTCCTTGCTAAGCAGCTCAGAGTCTGAGCTCGGAGAGTCCTGGCTCTCATCCTTGCAGCCAGCCAGCCAGCAGCTTTTCTTTCCAGCCCAGCACCCCCCCTTCTCTGCTGGGGGGTCAGAAGGTAACTGGATTATCTGCTTACCACCAGTGGCAAAAAAAAACCCCTCAACACCCTTCTGTGTCCTGATCCTTGCAGGGTGAAGCTGGGACCGTAGAGGAGGTGCTGCACCTGCTCCCGGAGCCGTGAGGGGAAGGACTGCCAGAGCCCAAGTGCCCACAGCAGTGCCAGGTAAGCAGCTGTGTCTGGAGGTACCTTTGGAGGTGAGGAGTGGTGGGAGGGAGCCCTGCAGTGCCCAGCTGCTGAGGGCTGTGCTGCTCCAGGAGGCACTCAGCAGCGCGACGTGGGGCAGCGAGGCCGCCCGGCCTGAGAGGCTGAGCTGTCTGAGTGGGCTCCAGCCTGGATTCAGGCTGAAAGTGTTCTCTCCTTGAGCCTGCTGAAAGTGGCCTTACCCTGGCCTGGTGTAAGCAAGGCTGGTGGAGGTGCTGAGAACCTGCCAGCCCCTGGTGTGCTGCTGCTTGTGGCAGCAGGATTGCTTCAGTTCCACCCCACGGGGCAGGGCGTGCTGGGTTTGGGCTCGTTTTCCCTCCTGGTTCGTTGCTTATTTTGCTTCCCAAAGTCCTGTTTGCAGTTTGTGCTGAGTGGATGTGACTGTCAGTGACACCTCTGGGTGAGCTAGAGGTGGACTCTGCTCTTGACTTTCCTGGGGCAGCCCTCAGCAGGAGAGGTTTGCAGTGAGGAGCTGGGGGGAAGCGCTGCAGCTGGGGGATGTTGTGCTGGGGGCAGACACTGCCTTGAGCTGCTGTTGTGGTGAAGGGGGTGCCCAGAGTTGGGTCAGACCCCTGGCACTGCCTCTGCACAGGGTTAGCAGAGTGGCTGGAAGCTGCCTGGCAGAAGGGGACCTGGGGGTGCTGATGGCCAAGCAGCTGAAGAGGAGCCAGCAGTGCCCAGGTGGCCAAGAAAGCCAAAGGCCTCCTGGCTGGGATCAGCAATGCTGTGTCCAGCAGGAGCAGGGAGGGGATTGTCCTCTTGTACTCAGCTCTGGGGAGGCCACACCTTGAGTGTTGTGTCCAGTTTTGGGCACCTCAGTCCAAGAGAGATGTGGAGGTGCTGGAGCCAGGGCAGGGAAGGGCAAGGATGCTCTGAAGGGCCTGGAGAAGAAATCTGGTGAAGAGCAACTGAAGGAGCTGGGGATGGTTAGTGTGAAACAGGAGGCTGAGGGGAGACCTCATTGCTGTCTGCAGCTGCCTGAAAGGAGGCTGTGGAGAGGCTGCTGCTGGTCTCTTCTCACAGGTAATTAGTGATAGAACAAGAGGGAATGGCCTCAAGCTGTGGCTGGGGAGGTTTAGACTGGATATTAGGAAGAAGTTTTTTCATGGCAAGAGTGGTCAGGGATGGAATGTGCTGCTCAGGGAGGTGGTGGAGTGCCCAAGCCTGGCTGTGTTTCAGGGTGGTTTGGATGTGGTGCCTGGGGCTATGGTTTAGGAGTGACCCTTGCAGAGTAGGGCTCTGGGTTGGATTTGGTGCTCCTGAGGCTCTTTTCCAAGCTGAATGTTTCTGTGCTTCTGTCCTCTTGGCAGCGGGCTGGGGACAGCACACTCTTGAACGCCAGCAGCTCAGGGCTGTGTTTCTTAGCATTTGGATCAGGAGAAAGGGGATCCTGCTCTGGCAGGGGGGTTGGACCCAATGATCTCTGGAGGTCCCTTCCAACCTTTAATGTACTGTGACACTGTGTGAAATGCTGGTCCTGGAGGCAGGGTGGCTATTGGAAACTTGCTGTGCTTCCTGAGCAATGAAGTCAAAGAAGAGCTGAGCTGAGAGCTCTCTTCCTGGTTTTCTGGGAGTTTTGGGGAATGAGCAGAGGGGCTTGAGGTGAGGAAAAGCTGGAGTTTGCTACAACAGAGGGGGGATGAAGATTTTGGGGTGTAATGATGCTATACACAATTCATGACTTGTAGAGAGAGCAATGTGTGGATGAGAAGCTCAAGAGGAGCCAGCAGTGAGCACTTGCAGCCCAGAGAGCCAAGCAGAGCCTGGGCTGCAGCAAGAGAAGTGTGGCCAGCAGGGCCAGGGAGGGGATTCTGCCCCTCTGCTCCACTCTGCTGAGCCCACAGCTGCAGCTCTGGGGCCAGTTCTGGAGCCTCTGTGCCAGGAAGGCTCTGGAGGGGCTGGAAGGTGTCCAGAGAAGGGCCAGGAGGAGGAGCAGAGGGCTGGAGTTGCTCTGCTATGAGGACAGACTGAGGGAGCTGGGGCTGTTCAGTCTGGAGAAGAGAAGGCTCTGAGGAGACCTAATTGTGGCCTTCCAGGATCTGCAGGGGGCTCCAGGAAAGCTGGGAAGGGACTTTTGAGGGTGTCAGGGAGTGATAGGACTGGGAGGAATGGAGCACAACTAGAAATGGGGAGATTGAGCTTGGATGTGAGGAAGAAGTTGTTGCCCATGAGGGTGGTGAGAGCCTGGCACAGGCTGCCCAGGGAGGTGGTGGAAGCCTCCTGGCTGGAGGTGTTTGCAGCCAGGCTGGAGGTGGCTGTGAGCAACCTGCTGTGGTGTGAGGTGTCCCTGGCCATGGCAGGGGGTTGGAACTGGCTGAGCCTTGAGGTCCCTTCCAACCCCTAACAATTCCATGATTCTATGCTGTTGTCAAGAGTGGACTTTGCTCCTGCAGTTCTGAGAGAGATGGATCCAAGCAGATCCTCAGTTTCCAGTTTGTCAGGGTTTAGAGTCCTGCTGTAACCCGTTTGATTTGATTGCTCTCATGGCTGGGTTTTACCTTGGGAACTTAGGTAGGAGGTAGGAAATAAAATGAATATCACCAGGTAAAAATGTTTCTCCTGCAGGTGGGAGAGCTGCTGTTGCTTGCTGGCCCTCAGGAGATCCCAGGTACAATAAAGAGCCAAGAACTGTACTTTTCTTACTGTATTTGGCAGTGTAATTGAGGAAGCTCTGACTGACAGAAGGGAAAAGCTTCACCTGCACTTTACTGATTATCTGCTACTGAGCCCCCCCCCAGAGGGTTGGAAGTGTCCCCTGGTGGAAGTTCACAGAGCATCCTCAGGTAGCTGAGCAGCCCCTGGGTGGCTGGGATGGTTTTGCTGAGCTCTGAGAAGCAGCAGAGCGTGGGAGCAGGCCACAAATAACCCCAGGCTCTAAGCGCTGGCTCGGGTCATGCCACAGCTCCCACAGTTCCTGTGCTCCCAAGGATTAGGGTGGCACATGGCAGCCCTTTAAGCTGCAATCTGATGGTGACCTTCTTAGCAGCCTGTGGGCCAAGGGAGGAAGCCATAGGAGGAGAGGTTCCTTGCTTTAGCCTCCAGGGCAGGGGTCAGGGGGAGGTGGCAGGCAGCGGCGGCCAGCGAGGTGCAAGCTCTGGTGGAGGCCTCGCTGTCTGCTCTGGAGGAGGGTGTGGGATGTGAGCAGTGCCTCCACAGGGCTCATGGTCCAGTCTGAAAAGCTTAAGTGTGGCACAGAGTTACCCCCTGTGCCTGAGCCAGAGTGGGCAGCAGCATAACTTGAGTATCCCATGGGAAAGGTGCAGTTAGAGAATCCCAGAATGGGTTGGGCTGGAAATGTCCTGCAGCTTCCCCTTCTGAGCTGTGACACAGAATGGGTTGGGTTGGAAATGTCCTGCAGCTTCCCCTTCTGAGCTAGGACACAGAATGGGTTGGAAATGTCCTGCAGCTTCCCCTTCTGAGCTGTGACACAGAATGGGTTGGGTTGGAAATGTCCTGCAGCTTCCCCTTCTGAGCTGACACAGAATGGGTTGGGAATGTCCTGCAGCTTCCCCTTCTGAGCTGTGACACAGAATGGGTTGGGTTGGAAATGTCCTGCAGCTTCCCCTTCTGAGCTGACACAGAATGGGTTGGGAATGTCCTGCAGCTTCCCCTTCTGAGCTGTGACACAGAATGGGTTGGGTTGGAAATGTCCTGCAGCTTCCCCTTCTGAGCTGACACAGAATGGGTTGGGTTGGAAATGTTCTGCAGCTTCCCCTTCTGAGCTGGGACACAGAATGGGTTGGGTTGGAAATGTCCTGCAGCTTCCCCTTCTGAGCTGGGACACAGAATGGGTTGGGTTGGAAATGTCCTGCAGCTTCCCCTTCTGAGCTGGGACACAGAATGGGTTGGGTTGGAAATGTTCTGCAGCTTCCCCTTCTGAGCTGTAACACAGAATGGGTTGGGTTGGAAATGTCCTGCAGCTTCCCCTTCTGAGCTGGGACACAGAATGGGTTGGGCTGGAAATGTCCTGCAGCTTCCCCTTCTGAGCTGTGACACAGAATGGGTTGGGTTGGAAATGTCCTGCAGCTTCCCCTTCTGAGCTGGGACACAGAATGGGTTGGGTTGGAAATGTCCTGCAGCTTCCCCTTCTGAGCTGACACAGAATGGGTTGGGCTGGAAATGTCCTGCAGCTTCCCCTTCTGAGCTGACACAGAATGGGTTGGGTTGGAAATGTCCTGCAGCTTCCCCTTCTGAGCTGGGACACAGAATGGGTTGGGTTGGAAATGTCCTGCAGCTTCCCCTTCTGAGCTGTAACACAGAATGGGTTGGGCTGGAAATGTCCTGCAGCTTCCCCTTCTGAGCTGTAACACAGAATGGGTTGGGTTGGAAATGTCCTGCAGCTTCCCCTTCTGAGCTGTAACACAGAATGGGTTGGGAATGTCCTGCAGCTTCCCCTTCTGAGCTGACACAGAATGGGTTGGGTTGGAAATGTCCTGCAGCTTCCCCTTCTGAGCTGTGACACAGAATGGGTTGGGCTGGAAATGTCCTGCAGCTTCCCCTTCTGAGCTGACACAGAATGGGTTGGGCTGGAAAAGCTCTCTAACTTCAACCAGTCCAACCATCAACCCAACACCACCATGGCCTTCAAACCATGGCTCAAAGTGCCATGGCCACACATTCCTCCCAGGGATGGGGACTCCACCACCTCCCTGGCAGCCTGTTCCAATCCCTGACCATTCTTGCAGCAAAGGAGTTTTTCCTCACCTCCAGCCTAACCCTCCCCTGGCACAGTTTCAGGCCATTTCCTCTCCTTCTACCACCTGATCCTAGGGAAAAGAGCCCAACTCTCACCTCACTGCAACCTCCTTTCAGGGAGCTGTAGAGAGCAATGAGGTCTCCCCTCAGCCTCCTCTTCTCCAGGCTCAACAATCCCAAGTCCCTCAGCTGCTCCTTACCAGTCCTGTTCTCAAACATCTTCACAAGAAGCTGGCCAGGAGCAGGCAGTGTGAGCTTGCAGCACAGAAAGCAAATCACAGCCTGGGCTGCATCCAAAGCAGCATTGCCAGAGGAGCCAGAGAGGTGATTCTGCCACTTTGCTCTGCTCTGGGGAGACCTCACCTGGAGCACTGTGTGCAGGTCTGGAGCCCTCAAATATAGGAAGGAGATTGACCTGATGGAGAGAGTCCAGAGGAGGCCAGGAAAATGATCAGGGGCTTGGAGCACCTCTGCTACAAGGACAGGCTGAGGGAGCTGGGGGTGTTCAGCATGGAGAAGAGGAGGCTCTGGGGAGACCTAATAGCAGCCTGCCAGCACCTGAAGGGGGCTACAAGAAGGATGGAGAGAGACTGTTTGCAAAGGCCTGCAGGGACAGGCCCAGTGGCAATGGCTTCAAACTAGAGCAGAGCAGATTGAGATTGGATGTGAGGAACAAGTTCTGCACCATGAGGGTGGTAGAACACTGGAACAGGTTGCCCAGGGAGGTGGTTGGGGTCCCATCCCTGGAGATATTCAAGGTGAGGTTCAACAAGGTTCTGGGCAACCTGATGTAGTTGAGGTTGTCCCTGCTGACTGCAGAGGGGTTGGACTGGATGAACCTTGGAGGTCCCTTCCAACCCAGACCATTCATGACCCAGAGCTGCAGCTGTGGTCTCAGCAGAGTGGAGCAGAGGGGCAGAATCCCCTCCCTGGCCCTGCTGGCCACACTTCTCTTGCTGCAGCCCAGGCTCTGCTTGGCTCTCTGGGCTGCAAGTGCTCCCTGCTGGCTCCTGCTGAGCTTCTCCTCCCCCAGCACCCCCAAGGCCTTTTCTTCAGGGCTGCTCTCCAGCCAGTCCCTTGCCAGTCTGGATCAGTGCCCTGCCCCAGCTGCAGCACCTTGCATCAGGATGCCTCCACACCAGGGCCTGAGGCAAGCTGAAGTGCAGTGGCTGAGCTGTTGGGGAATTCTGCTGAGGAGCAGGGGAATGGCTGCAGGGAGTCTGTGGTTTCCTTTTGGCCAGCCAGAGGGGAGTCCTGGAGGCAGCCTGCTTTAGTCTGCTCTGTCCACCCCTCCGAAACACCTCCTCTGACAACACTTCATCCTGCAGGCAGCACCTCTGCCCTCTCCTCTGGAGCCAGAGGGGCTGCTGGAAGGAGACCACGTACCAGCAGGTGGGGGGAGTTGATACCCTGCTGCATTTTGGCATCCAAAGCCAAGCAGTGGAGCTTGGCCCACCTGCCCCTCCACGTTATCCACATCACCTCCTTCTGCAGGATGCTGCCTTTTCTGCTCCTGTGGTTTCCTGCTTCTCATAAGTATTGAGGATGCCTCTGCATTGTTTACCTGACCCTCACATGCAGTCACAGACTTCACAGCCTCTGCCTTGGCCCCTGTTACACTTCCCAAAGCCTCCTCCTTGCCTGGGCCCTCTAATCACTCCAGCAGCACCCATGCTTTATGCCTTGGTTATGCCTCTCTTCCTTGTAATTAATTTTCACACTCCCTTGGCTGTCCCTGCTGCCCTCTTTTATTTAATTTATTGCTCACTAGCCATCATAACCCCTGGGCAAGCCTTTAATTTATCTCTTCCTGGGTCCCCTCAGCCCCCTCTGTCCTTTGCCTTTATTGATTTCTCCAGTCTGATTTCACCCTGGGTTAGCTGTTGTCTCCTCCTCTTCCCTCCCCTTCAAAACCACTCAGCTGAGTTTTCTCCCCCCACCACTGACCTTGCTGCCTTGTCATTCCCAGCCCAACAAGGGCTGAGATTGCTGTTTGCTGGGTCCCCACCTTGCTTGTGCTCACTTCCCACCCCAACCTCCATGTGTCTCAATCACAGAAGCGAAGGTGATTCCCATCCTGGATGCTGTGATAATGAGATGGTCCTTCTCCAGCAAGCCTCCTCCAAATCTAAGAGGTTTGGTGGCCAGAACCTCAGAGCAGCCTTCCAGAACCTGAAGGGAGCTCCAGGAGAGCTGGGGAGGGACTTTGGACAAGGGCTTGGGAGTGCCAGGACAAGGGACAATGGCTTGGAGCTGGGAGAGGGGAGATTGAGAGTGGAGGTGAGGAAGAAATTCTTTGCAGTGAGGCTGGGGAGACACTGGCACAGGTTGCCCAGGGAGGCTGTGGATGCCCCCTCCCTGGAGGTGTTCAAGGCCAGGTTGGATGAGGCTTTGACCAACCTGGGCTGGTTGGAGGTGTCCTTGCCCATGGCAGGGGGTTGGAACTGGATGAGCTTCAAGGTGTCCAGTTCTGGGCCCCTCAGTTTAGGAAGGATGTTGACTTGCTGGAACGAGTCCAGAGAAGAGCAACAAAGTTGGTGAGGGGTTTGGAACATAAGCCCTACGAGGAGAGGCTGAGGGAGCTGGGGTTGCTTAGCCTGGAGAAGAGGAGACTCAGGGGTGACCTTATTACTCTCTACAACTACCTGAAGGGAGGTTGTAGACAGACGGATGTTGGTCTCTTCTCCCAGGCAAGCAGTACCAGAACAAGAGGACACAGTCTCAGGCTGCGCCAGGGGAGATTCAGGCTGGATGTTAGAAAAAAGTTCTATACAGAAAGAGTGATTGCACATTGGAATGGGCTGCCTGGGGAGGTGGTGGAGTCGCCATCACTGGAGGTTTTTAGGAGAAGACTTGACGGGGTACTTGGTGCTGTGGGTTAGTTGCTTGGGCGGTGTGGGATTGGTTGATGGGTTGGACGCGATGATCTTGAAGGTCTCTTCCAACCTGGTTTATTCTATGTATTCTATGTATTCTATGTATTCTATGTCTCTTCCAACCTAAACCATTCTATGATGCATGCTCTGCTGAGGTGCCTGCAGGCAGTCCCCTGCTGCTGGGGCAGGGCTGGACTTGTGTTAAACTCAGCTGCCTTTCAGCTCTGTGCAGGGGGAGATGTTTGTGTCTCAGCCTCTCTTTAGTCCTTTAGATGAGAAAGTGCTGCTGTGGCTGCCCTGGGGAGACTTGGCTGCTCCTTCCCTTCTGAAGCTTTTGTCCTGGGCTGCATTTCAGTAGTGAGCATATTGTGAAAGTGGAGAGGGACTAAACAACCTTTCCTCTGCCTTTTAGCTGCTCCCTGCCTGCCACAGCTCGCAGGAGCTGGATGTCCACAGGGTCAGACAAAGAGGGAACCTTCAGCTTTGCTCTGTGGTGATGAAGAATGGAATGCTCTTAGTTATGATCCAGAAATAAATGGCTCCTTTCACCTCCCCCTGCACAGAGCTGAAAGCCAGTTCAGTTTAACACAAGTCCATATCCCTGCCCCAGCAGTGAGGGGCTGCCTGCAGGCACCTCAGCAGGGAGTGCGTCATGGAATGGTTTAGGATGGAAGAGAGCTTCAAGATCATCCAGTTCCAGACCAGCTCCTGCCATTACCACAGTGGGTTTGGAAAACACAGTGCTGCAGATCCAAGGAGTTCTGTTGATATCTCAGGCCATGGGATTGGCAAACTGAGCCCAAAAGTGGCAGAGGGGCAGAGCTGGGAGGCTGGAGCCAGGTGGGGATTGGTCTCGTCTCACATGCAACAAGGGACAGGACAGGAGGAAACAGCCTCAGGTTGTGCCAGGGGAGGTTCAGGTTGGATGCTAGGGAAAAGTTCTTCCCAGCAAGGGTTCTCAGGCACTGTCCCAGGCTGCCCAGGGAGGAGGTGGAGTCCCCCATCCCTGCAGGGGTTTCAAAGCTGCCTGGATGTGGTGCTGCTGAGGGCTGTGGTTCAGTGGCAGTGGCTCAGCAGCAGTGCTGGGGCTGTGAGCCCTGGGGGAGTGCTTGGATTTGATGGTCTCAGAGGTCCCTTCCAACCTCAGCAGTTCTGTGGTTCTGAGCAGAGACCTTTGTCACTGCACCTTGAGCAAGCTTAGTTGATCAGATGGTGCTGGGTGATAGGTTGGACTGGATGATCTTGAAGGGCTCTTCCAACCTGGTTAATTCTGTTCTATTCTATTCTATTCTACTCTGTTCTGTTCTGTTCTGTTCTATTCTATTATACTCTATTCTATTCTGTTCTATTCTATTCTATTCTACTCTATTCTATTCTGTTCTGTTCTACTCTATTCTGTTCCATTCTATTCTATTCTACTCTATTCTGTTCTGTTCTATTCTATTCTATTCTATTCTATTCTACTCTATTCTGTTCTGTTCTATTATATTCTACTCTATTCTATTCTGTTCTGTTCTTTTCTATTCTATTCTACTCTATTCTGTTCTGTTCTATTCTATTCTATTCTATTCTACTCTATTCTATTCTATTCTGTTCTATTCTATTCTGTTCTGTTCTATTCTGTTCTGTTGCCCTCTGGCACAAGAGTTTTTATTCAGATGAGCATCAGTTGAAACCCTGCAGGTGAGAGTCATGCCTGGTTGTGGAGAAGGTCATGGATTAATTCCTGGCCCAGGCTCAAATATTGGGGCCCTCTACCTAGCTGGAGTGGTCCTCAGAGGTAAAACCACATGGGGTTGGTTGTGTAACTGGGATCAAGCTCAGCCCTGTCTGCCTCACAGCAGGTGTGGCTGAAGATGCTGTGAGGAGGGTTAGGACAGGAGCCTCACAGGTTCACAGAAGGGATCTGTGGCCAGGACAGTCACACAGCATGGAACAACAGCCAGGCAGAACTGATGCAAAGGACAGGAGATGTTCTGCTGGTGACTGAGCCCTCAGGCCATTTCTGCAGAGCCATGTGTCCTACCCACATGCTTTGAGGCCAGCAGGACAGAAGTCAGTGAGTCACAGAATGGTCTGGGTTGGAAGGGACCTTCAGGATCATCCAGTTCCAACCCCCCTGCCATGGGCAGGGACACCTCCCACCAGCCCAGGCTGCTCAAGGCCTCATCCAGCCTGGCTTTGAACACCTCCAAGGAGGAGGCAGCCACAACCTCCCTGGGCAACCTGTGCCAGTGTCTCCCCACTCTCACTGGAAAGCATTTCTTTCTAATATCTAGCCCAAATCTTCCCTTCTGAGCCTTCAATCCATTCCCCCTCATCCTCCCAGCAGGGAGAGGTTGTCCTGCTCAGAGCCAGCAGCCAGGTCCCTGGCGCTCAGTTCAGAGTTTTGCTGTGACTTTGTAGGGCTGCTGTTCTGAGAGAAATGACCCCAGAAAATGCTTCCTTGAGGTGTTTCTGGTTGGATTTGTGGTGTGTTTTTTTTTCTCCTCCCAGGTGGTGGCATTTCATCCTCATAAGCATTTTTGCACAGAGCTGTCTCTCTGGCACGCTGTAATCCGTCGATCAGAAGCTCCATGGCGGAGCCGCATGTGGCACAAAAATCCTTCCCAGCCCTTATCAGCATCAGGCTCAGCTGCAAGAGGAAACAAAGCCACAGGAGGGGCTCTGCCAGCCACTTGCTGCTGTCCTCTTTGTCCTTTGTCTCTCCTTCCAGTCCTGCCTTTCCACAGAGTAGTAGGGAGTAGTTGAGGCCCTGTCCCTGGCGGTGTTTAAGCCCAGGCTGGATGAGGCTCTGGCCAGGCTGATCTAGTGTGAGGTGTCCCTGCCCATGGCAGGGGGGTTGGAACTGCATGATCCTTGTGGCCCCTTCCAACCCTGACTGATTCTATGATACTATGGAAGAGACCTCCAGAGATCACCCAGTCCAACCCCCCTGCCAGAGCAGGGTCACCCAGGGCAGGTCACACAGGAACACATCCAGGTGGGGCTTGAGAGTCTCCAGAGCAGGAGACTCCACAGCCTCTCTGGGCAGCCTGCTCCAGGGCTCCAGCACCCTCACAGCAAAGAATTTTCTCCTCATGTTGAGGTGGAACCTCCTGGGTTTTGTGGAAACATAGAATCAGAGAATCAATAAGGTTGGAAAAGACCTCAGAGGTCATCAAGTCTAACCTGTCACCCAGCACCTCCTGGCAGCTAAACCATGGCTCCAAGGGCCTCATCCAATCCCCTCTTGAACACCTCCAGGGATGGGGACTCCACCATCTCCCTGGGCAGCACATCCCCAGGGCCAATCTCTCTTGCTGGGAAGAACTTTCTCCTCACCTCCAGCCTAAACCTCCCCTGGCACAGCTTGAGACTGTGTCCTCTGGTGCTGGGTGCCTGGGAGAAGAGACCAACCCCCTCCTGGCTCCAGCCTCCCTTCAGGGAGTTGCAGAGAGCAAGAAGGTCTCCCCTGAGCCTCCTCTTCTGCAGGCTAAGCAACCCCAGCTCCCTCAGCCTCTCCTCCCAGGGCTGTGCTCCAGACCCCTCCCCAGCTTTGTTGCCCTTCTCTGGACACCTTCAAGTCTCTCAATGTCCTTCTTAAACTGAGGAGCCCAGAACTGGACACAGTTTGTGTCCATTGCCCCTTGTCCTGTCACAGGACAGCACTGGAAAGAGTCTGGCTCCCTCTTGACACCCACTCCTCAGATATTTGTAACCATTGATCAGATCTCCTCTCACTCCTTTTGAACTCCTAATGGTGGTACCTGGAGGGAGATGTCACCTCAGTTGCAGGCAGGCACTTGGCTGGTGTGAGCTCTGCATGCAGACTGGGAACACATCTGCAGGAGACAGCACTGCTTAGGAGCACAGCAGGCCAGATGTGGCACCTCCAGTGCAAGAGGTGGTGGCCAGCATCATGGTGTCTGCACTGGAAATCCTTTGTGAGGGCAAGACTGGGAGCAGAGATGCAGCCCCTGCCTTTGGCCCTTCCCAGGAGCCCCATCTCAGAGCTGTGAGTTGTATGGGAGCAGGGAGTGCCCCAGGGGCTCATTCCCAAATCCCTGCAAGCCTCCTGCTGGGACTGATGCTGCTGCAGCAGCCCCAAGGCTGGCAGGAGGGCTGGAGAAGTGTGTGAGGTCCATTCCCTGCCCATGACAGGAGGCTTGGAACTAATCATTGAGCAGAATGGGTTGGGTTGGGTTGGAAGGGACCTTGAAGATCATCTAGATCCAACCCCCTGCCATGGGCAAGGTCACCTTCCACCAGACCAGGCTGCTCAAGGCCATGTCCAGCCTTGCCTGGAACACATTGTGATCATCTGGATGATCTTTAAGGTCCCTTCCAACCCAACCCATTCTATCAGTCCATGAGTGCATGACCTGATGCTGCCTTGTGCTACAGAAATGGGATGGTTCCTACTGCACCACCCCCCAGCTTCTGGTCTGCTCATCTTGAGAGCACCTCACCCATGCCCACATTTCTGAGTTCCACAGTCCCTCTGCTCTGCACTGCCAGAAGTGTTTCTGTAGCATCTACAATTGTGGCTCCTTCCCCAGCCCTCCTGCAGCCCCTTCAGGTCCTGCAAGGCTGCTCTAAGGCCTCCCCAGAGCCTTCTCTTCTCCAGGCTGAACAGCTCCAACTCTCAGCCTGGCCCCACAGGGGAGGTTCTGCAGCCCTCTGATCATCTTTATGGCCTCCTCTGGCCCCTCTCCAGCAGCTCCAGGTCCTTGTGCTGGGGGCCCCAGAGCAGGAGGCAGTGCTGCAGGGGGGCTCTGAGCAGAGCAGAGCAGAGGAGCAGAATCCCCTCCCTGTGCTGCTGCTCTCCCTGCTCTGCCTGCAGCTCAGCACTCAGCTGGCTCTGGGCTGCCAGGGACCACTGCTGGCTCCTGGGCAGTTTGTCACCAACTGACACCCCCAAGGCCTTCTCCTCCAGGCTGCTGTCAGCCATTCCTCACCCAGCCTGGGTTTGTGCTTGGGGTTGTCCTCTCCCTGGTGCAGGACCTTGCACTTGGCCTTCATGAGGTTGGCTTGGGCTCACCTCTCAAACCTGTTCAAGTCCCTCTGGGTGTCATCCCTTCCCCCCAGCCTGTCAGCTGCACCACACAGCTTGGTGTCCTCACCTGCAAACTTGCTGAGAGTGCCCTGAATGCCACTGTCCACACCACTGACAAAGATGTTAAGCAGCACTGGTCCCAGTGCTGACCCCTGAGGGTCACCTCTGCCCGCTGGTCTCCATGGTTTGGGCTTCTTTGCCCTCACCTTTTGTCACATCTGTGTGCACTCCCTCGGCACCAGAGCTGCCTCAGTGGTGCAGTGATCTCAGTCTGGAGCAGCAGCACTCCCTGACTCTCAGTTTCATCTTAAGCCATGGCATTAATATCAGACTTGCAAGGCATTAGGCTTGTGTGGAGATGCTGCTCTTTGTGTGAGCAGGCAGCTGATGGAAGCCTTAATGCTGCAGGTGCTGTGCTGCCAATCCACCTCAAGCTGCACTGCATTAGCACTCTGCTATCAGAAATCTCCCTCCTGGCAGCAGCAATCTCCCTCCCAACAGAGAGCCTGGGGAAGCAGAGAGCTCTGCCTTTGTGTCTGGGCATGTGGCTGTGTGCTGCTTTTCTGCCTTGCTGTTTGGATTTGCAGAGAGTCTGGCACGTCACTAATGCCTCCTAGGGCCCTGGAGGTGAGTGGGGATCAAAACCACAGCATCCTGCTGCCAAACATGTTGGGGTTGTAAAGGAGCCACCAAGGCTCTCTACAGCTCCCTGAAGGGAGGTTGGAGCCAGCTGGGGGTTGGTCTCTTCTCCCAGGCACCCAGCACCAGAACAAGAGGACACAGTCTCAAGCTGTGCCAGGGGAGCTTTAGGCTGGAGGTGAGGAGAAAGTTCTTCCCAGCAAGAGAGATTGGCCCTGGGGATGTGCTTCCCAGGGAGGTGGTGGAGTCCCCATCCCTGGAGGTGTTCAAGAGGGGCTTGGATGTGGCTCTGGGAGCCATGGTTTAGTTGTCAGAAGGTGCTGGGTGACAGCTTGGACTGGATGATCTCTGAGGTCACTGCTGAGCCACTGCTGGCTTTCAGTTCAGAAAGTGGGACAAAAGGCAGGGAACAGCATGCTGGAGTTACAAAACCCAACTGCTGTGGCTGAGAATTGTGTTAGAAAAGACTTTGCTGCTTTTCTCACTGCAATTCTCCACCAGGACCACAGCAGGCTGGGGGTTCCCCCCCCCCCCCCCACCTTATTCCAATCAGCAAACACAGCTTAGCTCAAGGCAAATCCTTCTTATCCTTTCCTGATTCATCACTCCCTTACCCTGTACCAGACCCATCACTTGTCTCAGGGTTTAAATCCAGGAGCCCAGCTGGGATGAAGAGCTGGGGAGGGAGAGGAGTGCTGCTCTAAGAAGCCTGTCTGCAGAGAGGGGACATTTTAGATTGGGTGTTAGGGGAAAACTTAGATCCACTTTCAGGCTGGAGATGAGGGAGCAAATTCTTTGCTGCAAGAGTGGTCAGGGACTGGCACAGGCTGCCCAGGGAGGTGGTGGAGTCCCCACCCTTGAGGTGTTCAGGGAATGTGTGGCCATGGCCCTTGGGGCTGTGGTTTGGTGGCCATGGTGGGGTTGGGCTGATGGTTGGACTGGATGATCTTAGAGGGCTTTTCTTAGAGGGCTTTTCCAACCCAAACCATCCCTGGAGGTGTGGAAGAAAGCTGTGGCCATGGCCCTTGGGGCCATGGTTTGGTGGCCATGGTGGGGTTGGGCTGATGATTGGACTGGATGATCTTAGAGGGCTTTTCCAACCCAAACCATCCCTGGAGTTGTGGAAGGAAGCTGTGACCATGGCACTTGGGGCCATGGTTTGGTGGCCATGGTGGGGTTGGGCTGATGGTTGGACTGGATGATCTTAGAGGGCTTTTCTTAGAGGGCTTTTCCAACCCACACCATCCCTGGAGGTGTGGAAGAAAGCTGTGGCCATGGTACTTGGGTCATGGCTTGATTGCCACGGTGGGGTTGGGCTGATGGTTGGACTCAATGACTTTGAAGAGCTTTTCCAACCCAAACTATTCTGTGATTCTTGTTTAATGAAAACAATGAATACAGCACTGACAGAGTCAAGCTGGGAAGCACACTTCCAGATGAGTAGATTATTGACTGAAAATCTGGAGAACAGGGCTGGGGAGGAGCAGCTGAGGGAGCTGGGGGGGTTCAGTGTGGAGAAGAGGAGGCTGAGGGAGACCTCATTGATCTCTATAGCTCCCTGCAAGGAGGTTGCAGTGAGTTGGGGGTTGGGTTCTGCTTCCTAGTCTCAGGTGAGGAAAGGACCTGAAGTTGTGCCAGGGGAGGGTTAGGTTGGAGATGGGGCCAAATTTCTTTGCTGCAGGAGTGGTCAGGGACTGGCACAGGCTGCTCAAGGATGTGGTGGAGTCCCCATCCTTGAGGTGTTCAGGGAATGTGTGGCCATGGCCCTTGGGGCCCTGGTTTGGTGGGGTTGGGTTGATGATTGGACTGGATGATCTTAGAGGGCTTTTCTTAGAGGGCTTTTCCAACCCAAACCATCCCTGGAGGTGTGGAAGAAAGCTGTGGCCATGGCACTTGGGGTCATGGTTTGGTGGCCATGGTGGGGTTGGGTTGATGATTGGACTGGATGATCTTAGAGGGCTTTTCTTAGAGGGCTTTTCCAACCCACACCATCCCTGGAGGTGTGGAAGAAAGCTGTGGCCATGGCCCTTGGGGCCCTGATTTGATGGCCATGGTGGGGTTGGGTTGATGATTGGACTGGATGATCTTAGAGGGCTTTTCTTAGAGGGCCTTTCCAACCCAAACCATCCCTGGAGGTGTGGAAGAAAGCTGTGGCCATGGCACTTGGGGCCATGGTTTGGTGGCCATGGTGGGGTTGGGTTGCTGGCTGGCCTGGATGATCCTGGAAAGCTTTTCCAGCCCAAACAATTCTGTGGTTCTCTGACCATCATCTGGTGTGGCTATGAGCAGTTAGGTCAAAGGGTGCAAGGGAATGCATCTGGGCTGTGCCAGCTGAGCTAACTTGCTGATCCTCCATTAATCCCCTAATTGCCTTTGCCTTTCCTTTCCTTTTCTTTAAACCATTGACTCCCAAATTACTGAGCTGAGTTGCAAATGCTCTGGAACATAAAACTGAAGGTCTCCCTATTGGCAATCTTGGGACTGCAAATTGCATTTGTTGTGGAGGGAAGGGGGGGGAAAAACCCCAACCAAACACTAATGAGGCAGTGTCTGGTTAATGGGCTGCAGGTTGCAATTTCTGTGCACTTAGGTAAAGCAAAATACAGCCAGGGAGGGGATCATTATGAAAGGACCCTTTCCCCTGAGTCAGCAGAGTTCAGAGCTGGGAAGGAAACAGATCTATATGCCATCAAACTTCCAGAGGAGACCTTGCCCTGGGATGAGCTGACTGGTGTGGGGTGGGCAGAGAGGGAGTGGTTGGGGTCTCAGAGCTCAAAAAGCCAGAGCAGAGCATCTCCTGCTTGAACTGGGCTGGCCTCCCTTTGGGAACCTTCTGAGCTGTGGCCTTGCAGTGTCTGCAGGGGGCTCCAAGAAAGCTGGGGAGGGACTTCTGAGGGGGTCAGGGAGTGATAGGACTGGGGGGGATGGAGCAAAACTAGAAATGGAGAGATTGAGCTTGGATGTTAGGCAGAAGTTGTTGCCCATGAGGGTGGTGAGAGCCTGGCACAGGCTGCCCAGGGAGGTGGTGGAAGCCTCCTGCCTGGAGGTGTTTGCAGCCAGGCTGAAGGTGGCTGTGAGCAACCTGCTGTGGTGTGAGGTGTCCCTGGCCATGGCAGGGGGGTTGGGGCTGGCTTGAGCCTTGAGGGCCCTTCCAACCCTGCCAATTCTGTGATGCTATGATCCCATGAACAGGGAAAGCAAAAAGTGCACAAACCACCAATAAACCCTGACAATTCTGTGATTCTATGATTCAAGGCCAGCCCTGTGGCACCAAGGAGCAGCCTTAGGATCCCTCCAAGGAGGATACCTTGTCAGCCCTGTGGAAATAGCCCTGCTGGCTTTCCCTGGGGCTCTGGCTGTGGAGGAGCAGCCTCAGACGTGCAGCTGCCTGTGCATCTGGGGAGAGGGACAGGTGGGACATGGCACACTCATCTTTGCTCTGTCAGAAGCACCTGGCAGGCTGGGGGTAAATATTCTGAGAGCAGTGAGGAGCAGTGGCTCTGTCAGTGCAGTCCCAGAGACATGGAGACCTCCTTGGGAGTGCTGGTGGGCAGCAAGTTCTGCATGGGGCAGCAATGTGCCCTGGGGGCCAAGAAGGCCAATGGCTGCATTCAGAGGAGTGTGGCCAGCAGAGCCAGGGAGGTTCTCCTCCCCCTCTGCTCTGCCCTGCTGAGGCCACACCTGGAATATTGCATCCAGCTCTGGGCTGCGCAGGTCAGGAGGGACAGAGATCTGCTGGAGAGAGTCCAAGGGAGGGCTGCAAGGATGCTGAAGGGACTGCAGCACTGCCTGGGGAGGAGAGGCTGAGAGCCCTGGGGGTGGTTAGCCTGGAGAGGAGAAGACTGAGGGGATCTGGTCAATGGTTACAATCATGTCCAGGGTGGTGTCAGGAAGGGGCCAGGCTCTTTTTGATGGTGTCCTGTGACAGGACAAGGGGCAATGGACAGAGACTGGAACCCAGGAGGTTCCACTTCAACAGGAGGAGAAAATTCCTTACTGTGAGGGTGCTGAAGCCCTGGAGCAGGCTGCCCAGAGAGCCTGTGGAGTCTCCTCCTCTGGAGACTTTCAGTCCCCACCAGGATGGGTTCCTGTGTGACCTGCTCTGGCAGGGGGGCTGGACTCTGGAGGTCCCTTCCACCCCCTCCCATCCTGTGCTGCACCTGGGGCTCCTGCAGGCTGTAGCTCCACTGCCCCGTATCGGTCCCTGGTTTCTCAGCACATCCCTGGGGCAGAGCCTGGCAGCTGTGTGCGGTGGCTGAGGCAGAGCTGGGATGCTGGGTGGTGACCATGCACTGATTTCAGTGCCAGCTCACAACTCCACCTGGCAGCTCCTTTGGTGACAGTGAAAAAAGGAGGAGTGAGGCAGGCCCTGCCCAGGTCTCACTCTGCAGCAGCTGCACCCAGGGAAGGAGCTTGGGCTGGAGGGAGAGGGTTCAGCAGCTGCTCCGTGGCGGGCGGATCAGCGCTGGGATGTGCAGCAGCTGCTGTCAGCAAAGCGTGGGGCTGAGCCTCATTAGCCCTGGCTGGGAGAGGCAGTTCAGCCTAATTGTTCCCTCTACTTAAAAACCAGAACCAGGAGAAGCTGCCAGCATGGATCCTCCGGGTGTGAAGTGCTGGAAATAATGGAGCCAAGGGCTGGCTGTCGGTGTTCAGAGCGGTGTGAAAAGAGCAGGGCTGCGAGGGAAGGCAGCAGAGAAAACATTTCCCCTGCTGCTCTGCTCTTCCACAGACACTCAGCTGCTTGCAGACTCTTCTGCCAAGTGTGCTGGTAGAGCCTTGTGGCAGAGGAGAGGGACTGTGTCTGGGCTGGGGTGCCTGGGGCTGGGGTCCCCCAGCAGGCTGGTGTCTCGCAGGAGTGCTGCCTCTGAGCGAGGGGAAGGAGGCTCTGGGGATGGATTTCATAGAAGGGGTTGGGAGGGACCTTCAAGATCAGCCAGTTCCAGCCCCCTGCCATGGCCAGGGACACCTCACACCAGCCCAGGCTGCTCAAGGCCTCAGCCAGCCTGGCTGCAAACACCTCCAGGGAGGAGGCTTCCACAGCCTCCCTGGGCAACCTGTGCCAGTGTCTCACCACCCTCATGGGGAACAACTTCTTCTTAACATCCAAGCTGAATCTCCCCATTTCTAGGTTTGCTTCATCCCCCCAGTCCTATCACTCCCTGACACCCTCAAAAGTCTCTACCCAGCCCTCCTGTAGCCCCTTCAGGTACTGCAAGGCTGCTTTGAGATCTCCTTGGAGCCTTCTCTTCTCCAGGCTGCACAGCCCCAGTTCCCTCAGCCTGCCCCCACAGGGGAGGTTCTGCAGCCTCTGATCATCTCTGTGGCCTCCTCTGGCCCCTCTCCAGCAGCTCCAGGTCCTTCTTGTGCTGGGGGCCCCAGAGCTGGAGGCAGTGCTGCAGGTGGGGGCTGAGCAGAGCAGAGCAGAGGGGCAGAATCCCCTCCCTGTGCTGCTGCTCTCCCTGCTCTGCCTGCAGCTCAGCACTCAGCTGGCTCTGGGCTGCCAGGGACCAGTGCTGGCTGCTGGGCAGTTTGTCACCAACTGACACCCCCAAGGCCTTCTCCTCCAGGCTGCTCTCAGCCACTTCTCACCCAGCTTGGATTTGTGCTTGGTGCAGGACCTTTGTCTTATTGAGCCCCCTGGGCTTGCCATTGGCTCCCCTCTGAGCCTGTCCAGGCCCCTCTGGGTGTCATCCCTTCCCCACAGCCTGTCAGCTGCACCACACAGCTTGGTGTCCTCTCCAGACTTGCTGAGAGTGCTTAGGAGGAAGCCTACAGAGATCTCTGGAGGGATGGCACCAGCCCATCCCCATCCCTCCAGGATTTCCCCTGGCTCCTGCTGGTCACTCACCATCTAACCCAGCTGTGGCAGGGCTGAGCTAGGAACCTGGGAGTGATTTAAGTCTCTCTTCCCAAAAGAAATGCAGTTAAGATGTCAACAGCTAAAGACTTCCCTGCCCTCCTTGTCACTTGTGCCAGTGGCTAATCACCTCCCTGTTCAAATTTGTGGCCTTTTATCTCATTTGAATTGGCTGAGCTCCAGCTTTGCAGCCCTTTATACCTGCTCTGCCTGCACCCTTTTGATTAAAGAGCCCTTTCCCAGCCACTCTTGTCTGCAGATGAAAGTTCTGACACAGAGTAATCACCAAAGCTTCCCCTCTCCTGTCTGATAAGCTAAACACAGCAAAGTCTTTCATTTGCTGTTTGTCAAGCAGGTTCTTCAGCCCTTGAATCACCCTCAGGGCTGCATGCTGCAGTGGTGGTGAATGGTGCCACAGCCAGCTGGCAGCCAGGCACCAGTGCTGTCCCCCAGGGATCAGTGCTGGGCCCCAGCCTGCTCAGTATCTTTATTGATGATCTGGATGAGGGGATTGAGTCCATCAGCAGTAAATGTGCAGATGACAGCAAGCTGGGGGCAGGAGTTGAACTGTTAGAGAGTAGGAGAGCTCTGCAGAGGGACCTGGACAGGCTGCACAGATGGGCAGGTTCTACACTTTGGCCACAGCAACCCCAGGCAGTGCTACAGGCTGGGGACAGAGTGGCTGAGAGCAGCCAGGCACAAAGGGACCTGGGGGTAGTGGTTGACAGCAGCTGAACAGGAGCCAGCAGTGTGCCCAGGGGGCCAAGAAGGCCAAGGGCATCCTGGCCTGCAGCAGGAAGAGTGTGGCCAGCAGGAGCAGGGAAGTCATTGTGCCCTGTGCTCAGCACTGCTTAGGCCACACCTTGAGTCCTGTGTCCAGTTCTGGGCTCCTCAGTTTAGGAAGGACATTGAGAGACTTGAAGGTGTCCAGAGAAGGGCAACAAAGCTGGGGAGGGGTCTGGAGCACAGCCCTGTGAGGAGAGGCTGAGGGAGCTGGGGTTGCTTAGCCTGCAGAAGAGGAGGCTCAGGGGAGACCTTCTTGCTCTCTCCAACTCCCTGAGTTGCAGCCAGCTGGGGGTTGGTCTCTTCTCCCAGGCAGCCAGCACCAGAACAAGAGGACACAGTCTCAAGCTGTGCCAGGGGAGGTTTAGGCTGGAGGTGAGGAGAAAGTTCTTCCCAGCAAGAGAGATTGGCCCTTGGGATGTGCTGCCCAGGGAGGTGGTGGTGTCCCCATCACTGGAGGTGTTTAGGAAGAGCCTGGATGAGGCACTTGGTGCCATGGTTTAGTTGATCAGATGGTGCTGGGTGAGAGGTTGGACTGGATGATCTCTGAGGTCTTTTCCAACCTGGTCTGGTCTGGTCTAGTCTAGTCCAGTCTACTCTTCCTTCCTCTTCTTTTTTTCCAGTTTGTAAAACTTGCTGCTGAAGTTTTCAAATTACAAATGCCAAAGTCCTGCCAAGCCTCAAAGGCTGAACATGCAGACATGGCCTGGATCTCACCCTGTGCCATGCAGCCCCCCAGGCTCTGAGACCTCCTGTGGTGCTTGTTGAGCAGGAAGCTCCTAACCCCCTGGGATCTGGGATCCCAAGGACTGGCAGGAGGGTGCAGCACAGGTCTGAGCAGGGTCCATGTCTTCAAAGCAGCCTTGCTAGAAGCTCACCTCCAGGTTGCTGCCTCCTACTGTGGTCTTTGCAGTGATCACAGGATCACACAGGCTCACAGGATGTCAGGGGTTGGAAGGCACACAAAGAGATCATCGAGTCCAACCCCCCTGCCAGAGCAGGAGCAGAGAATCCAGCACAGGTCACACAGAACACATCCAGACAGGGCTGCAAAGGCTCCAGAGAAGGAAACTCCACAACCTCTCTGGGCAGCCTGCTCCAGGGCTCTGTGAGCCTAACAGTGAAGCAGTTCCCCCTTGTATTGAGGTGGAACCTCCTGTGCTGCAGCTTACATCCATTGCTCCTTGTCCTATGCCAGGGAGCAACTGAGCAGAGCCTGTCCCTGTCCCCTCCCTCCTGACCTCCAGCCCCCAGCTATTGATAGACATTGATCAGATCCCCTCTCAGTCTTCTCCTCTCCAGACTAACCACCCCCAGGGCTCTCAGCCTCTCCTCCCCAGGCAGTGCTGCAGTCCCTGCAGCATCCTTGCAGCCCTCCCTTGCACTCTCTCCAGCAGTCTCTGTCCCTCCTGAACTGGGAGCCCAGAGCTGAACACAGTACTGAAGATGAGGTCTCAGCAGGGCAGAGCAGAGGGGGAGGAGAACCTCCCTGGCCCTGCTGGCCACACTCCTCTTGATACACCCCAGGACCCCATTGGCCTTCTTGGCCCCCAGCTGGGAGCCATTCCAGCACTGCTGCCTCCTCATTTCTTTCCAGCAAGCCTTGCAGGGCAGCCAGGGAGAGCTTCTGTTGGCACAGTCTTGGTGCTCTGGGTTGGTTTGGTTGTGGTTTTTTATCACTCCCTCATGATTTCTGCAAGCTTAGGTATCTGAAGCCCTTAGCTCTGGGTTGAGTGTCTCATTAAATCTCAGCCCCCTGCTTTCCTAGGCCCTGTTAATTAGGCACTTGATTGAAAGTCTGAGTCTGAAGGCTTGGCTGTTGACTGGGGCTTTGTTAACCTGAGGTGATCTGCTCAGGGGAGGTAAAGCTTGCCCAGCCAATTTCTTTCCTTAACATCCTTCACCCTGCTCTCAGGCAGGCATCACAGGTGCCTGGGCAGCCCTCCTGGTGCTCCTGTGCTGCCTGCAGAGAATCTCTAAGATGTGTTTTAGCTCTCCAGCTCCCTTGTCCCTGGGGGTTTGTGCTGCAGGCAGTGAGGTGGATGGGAACTGCTTGAAGGGAAGGAGTCAAAGAGTTGTGGTCAATGGGATGGAGTCTAGTTGGAGGCCTGTGTCTAGTGGAGTCCCTCAAGGGTCCCTGCTGGGACCAGAGCTGTTCATCAGCAGCCTGGATGAGGGCACAGAGGGCACTGTCAGCAAGGCTGCTGATGACACCAAGCTGGGTGGAATGGCTGCCACAGGAAGGCTGTGCTGCCATCCAGCCAGACCTGGACAGGCTGAGAGCTGGGCAGGGCAAGGGGAGAGAAGGACAAGAGGAGAGTCCTGCGCCTGGGAAGGAGCAACTCCATGCCTGACAGAATCATAGAACCAATAAGGTTGGAAGAGACCTCAGAGATCATCAAGTCCAACCTGTCACCCAACACCTCCTGACAACTAAACCATGGCTCCAAGTGCCACATCCAATCCCCTCTTGAACACCTCCAGGGCTGGGGACTCCACCACCTCCCTGGGCAGCCTGTGCCAATCCCTGACCACTCTTGCAGTAAAGAAATTCTTCCTCCTCTCCAGCCTAACCCTCCCCTGGCACAACTTCAGGCCATTTCCTCACCTCCTATCACCTGAGACCAGGGAGCAGAGCCCAACCCCCTGCAACCTCCTTACAGGGAGCTGCAGAGAGCACTGAGGTCTCCCTCGGCCTCCTCTGCTCCGCACTGAACCCCCCCAGCTCCCTCAGCTGCTCCTCCCCAGCCCCTTCCCCAGCTTCATTGCCCTTCTCTGGACCTGCTCCAGCCCCTCAATGTCCTTCTTGGAGCGAGGGGCCCAGACCTGACCCCAGTGCTCATGGTGTGGCTTCCCCAGTGCCCATTCCAGGGCACAACCACTGCCCTTCTGCTGGCCACCCCATTGCTGAGCCAGGCCAGGATTCAGTGACCTCTGGTTGGTCAAACCTCCTCCTGGAGGTATTCCAGCAAGGCTCCCATCCCTTCCCTCTCTGAGGAAAAGCTCTTTCCTACCCAGCCCACAGTCTGCACAGCTCCCTGGGTGCTTCCAGGCATCAGTGGGAAGTGTGCATGGTGCAGGACACCACAAGCTGTGCTGTAAACCAGGAGGAGAAAGCTGCTCCCCAGGGCTCGTGGCTGGGGCATTCAGCTCCTCACCTGAGGAAGTAAAACTGCAGCTAAGCAAACACAGGCAGGGGCAGGCTGTGTCCAGAGCAGCTGGGGGCTGCAGAACAAAAGCTGCTTTGCACTCCCAATAAATTGGTCCTGTAGGAATTTTGCTTTGAAATTATAATTGACCCAGGGAAGAAAATGATTCCCTGGCCTTTGAGCTCATTAAAAAGCTCCAGCAGTCAGCTGCAGCTGGTCCCAGACACTTCAGCAAGAGAAATCTGATGATGTTCCTAACAAACAGCACTTCAGGCTGCTGGGAAGGTTTCTGCTCAGTTTTGGGCCCCTCACTCCAAGAAGGACACTGAGGAGCTGGAGCAGGTCCAGAGAAAGGCAACCAAGCTGGGGAAGGGTCTGGAGAGCAGGGCTGGGGAGGAGCAGCTGAGGGAGCTGGGGGGGTTCAGTGTGGAGAAGAGGAGGCTGAGGGAGACCTCATTGCTCAGTCTCACAGTCTCACAGTATAACTAAGCTTGGAAGAGACCCCAAGGATCATCGAGGCCAACCTGTCTCCACAGACCTCATGACTAGCCCTCTGCAGCTCCCTGCAAGGAGGTTGCAGGGAGGAGGGGGTTGGGCTCTGCTCCCTAGGATCAGGTGAGGAAATGGCCTGAAACTGTGCCAGGGGAGGGTTAGGTTGGGGAAGAGGCAAAATGTCTTTGCTGCAAGAGTGGTCAGGGCTTGGCACAGGCTGCCCAGGGAGGTGGTGGAGTCCCCAGCCCTGGAGGTGTTCCAGAAAGCTTGGGGCCATGGTTTGATGCCATGGTGGGGCTGGGTTGAAGGTTGGAATGGATGAGCTTAGAGATCCACAAGCCCCAGGTTCTGTCTCCTCATACAGCCACCATGGGGTCAGCAGAGGCTGTGCCATGGGTTACACCTGGTCAGTGCAGGACTGAGCCACACACTGAGATGTGGGGAAGGTGGCTGGGGAAGGGCAGAGCTGCTCCCTTGCCATCCCATGGTTACAAAGCTATTTCATAGAATCAACCAGGTTGGAAAAGACCTCAGAGAGCATCCAGTCCAACCTGTGACCTGATACCCAACACCTCCTGACAGCTAACCCATGGCTCCAAGTGCCTCATCCAGTCCGCTCTTGAACACCTCCAAGGATGGTGACTCCACCACCTCCCTGGGCAGCACATCCCAAGGGCCAATTTCTCTTGCTGGGAAGAACTTTCTCCTCACCTCCAGCCTAAACCTCCCCTGGCACAGCTTGAAACTGTGTCCTCTTGTTCTAGTGCTGGGTGCCTGGACACAGACATGGAGGAAGGATCAGCCTGAGGGGTGTCTCTGGGGGAGCTGTTTGTCCTCCCCTGGAGCAGTGGTGCCTGGTTTTGTCCTCATTTCTTGTCTGGATGTCTTTACCCAGACAAATCAATTGATGGTGCTGGCTTTGCAAGAGTGTGACAGATTCAGCAAAGGACCCATGGCAGATAGCACAGCACAGATCACCATCACAGCAGATTCAGGCTGGTGCTGGCTGCCTGCAGCAGCTGATACTGATCTGGGCTCTGCCTGCCTGCTCTCCCTGGGAGGGAGATTGTCCCCAGATAACCAGAGGTCCCCTTCAGAAATCCCTTTGTCTGCTCCCACCCATCCTGTAGAAACTCCACCTCCCTGCTGGGAAGCAGCTCCGTGGAGAAGGAGCTGGGAGTGCTGCTGGACAAGTTCTGCATGGGACAGCAATGTGCCCTGGGGGCCAAGAAGGCCAAGGGGGTCCTGGGGTGCATCAGGAAGAGTGTGGCCAGCAGAACCAGGGAGGTTCTGCTGTCCTTCTGCTCTGCCCTGGGGAGAGTTCTGGGCTCCCCAGTTGAAGATGAGCAGGGATCTGCTGGATGCTGAAGGGACTGGTGCACCTCTCTCATGAGGAAGGGCTGAGAGCCCTGGGGCTGCTTAGCCTGGAGAAGAGGAGGCTGAGAGGGATCTGATCAATGGCTACAGACACCTGAGGGGTGGGGGCAGGAAGGGGCCAGGCTCTGCTCAGTGGTGTCCTGTGACAGGACAAAGGCAGTGGACACAAACTGGAGCCCAGGAGGTTCCACTTCAACAGGAGGAGAAAATTCCTTCCTGTGAGGGTGCTGAGCCCTGGAGCAGGCTGCCCAGAGAGGCTGTGGGGCTCTGGAGACCTTCAAGCCCCATCTGGATGCATTCCAAGTGCCACATCCAGTCCCCTCTTGAACACCTCCAGGGATGGGGACTCCACCACCTCGCTGGGCAGCACATTCCAAAGGCCAATCTCTCTTGCTGGGAAGAACTTTCTCCTCACCTCCAGCCTGAACCTCCCCTGGCACAGCTTGAGACTGTGTCCTCTTGTTCTGGTGCTGGCTGCCTGGGAGGGGAGACCAACCCCCACCTGGCTACAACCTCCCTTCAGGGAGTTGGAGAGGTCAATGAGGTCTCCCCTGAGCCTCCTCTTCTGCAGGCTAAGCAACCCCAGCTCCCTCAGCCTCTCCTCACAGGGCTGTGCTCCAGACCCCTCCCCAGCCTTGCTGCCCTTCTCTGGACACCTTCCAGCAGCTCAACCTCTTTCCTGACCTGAGGAGCCCAGAACTGGACACAGGACTCAAGGTGTGGGCTAAGCAGTGCTGAGCACAGGGCACAATGACCTCCCTGCTCCTGCTGGCCACACTCTTCCTGCTGCAGGCCAGGATGCCCTTGGCCTTCTTGGCCCCCTGGGCACACTGTTGGCTCCTGTTCAGCTGCTGTCAGCCACTACCTCCAGGTCCCTCTCTGCCTGGCTGCTCTCAGCCACTCTGACCAAAGCCTTTAGCCTCATACTGAACATCCCTGCTGCACCCTGCTGCTTGCCCACCAGAAGGACACCCCCTGAGTGCTTCTCTCCCTCTCTGTGTGCTTCAGGGGAGACAGACCCCTGCCCAGGGCCGGCTGCCCTCGTGGGGAGCGCCGTGGCTGCCCGCCTGCGGCGCAGCGGCTTGCCAGTCCAGCTCGGCAGTGTTTGAGGTCTGAGAATGAAAGTCATAATGAGTCAAGTATTGATTTCCCATCCAAGGGCTTTAATCAAATGCCCTGACACCCCAGGGTGGGCACAGCTCTGCTACAACACCAAACTGCTCTTCCTCCACCGGCTGTCTTCCCAAGGCTGCCGGCGGGGCTGCCCGAGAGCTGCCGGGGAGCAGGGCGCCCCCGGCCTCGGCTGCCTCTGCCACAGCTGTGGGGAGGGAGCCATGGGGGCAGCAAGGCCCTCAGCAGGACCTGCAGCCCATGGAGGGCTCTGACAGCTGACACGGTGCCAGGCTGTGCAGCTGCTCAGCCAGAGCTGGCCAGGGTGGAGAGCTGGGCCGGGGGAATAGGAGCACAGGAGCAGAGGAGCCCAGGAGCACAGGAGCAGAGGATCACAGGAGCACAGGAGCAGAGGAGCCCTGGAGCAGAGGAGCACAGGAGCACTGGAGCACAGGAGCACAGGAGCCCAGGAGCACAGGATCGCAGGATCACAGGAGCACAGGAGCACCAAGGTTGGAAGATACCTCAGAGATCATCAAGGCCAACCTGTCACCCAGCACCTCCTGACAGCTAACCCATGGCTCCAAGTGCCACATCCAATCCCCTCTTGAACACCTCCAGGGATGGGGACTCCAACACCTCCCTGGGCAGCACATCCCAAGGGCCAATCTCTCTTGTTAGGAAGAACTTCTTCCTAACATCCAGCCTGAACCTCCCGTGGCACAGCTTGAGACTGTGTCCTCTTGTTCTGGGGCTGGCTGCCTGGGAGAAGAGACCAACCCCCACCTGGCTACAGCCTCCCTTCAGGGAGTTGCAGAGAGCAAGAAGGTCTCCCCTGAGCCTCCTCTTCTGCAGGCTAAGCAACCCCAGCTCCCTCAGCCTCTCCTCACAGGGCTGTGCCCCAGACCCCTCCCCAGCTTTGTTGCCCTTCTCTGGACACCTTCAAGTCTCTCAATGTCCTTCTGAAACTGAAGCCTCCTAAACCCTCCTGAGGGTCACCAAGTGCAAGTGTGGAGTCCTGCATCCGGGGAGGGACAACGTCCTGCAGCAGCACAGGTGAGGGAGGACCTGCTGGAAGCAGCTGAGGGAGCTATGGTTGTTCAGGCTGGAGAAGAGGAGGCTGAGGGAGACCTCATTGCTCTCCACAGGTCCCTGCAAGGAGGTTGCAGTGAGGAGGGGGCAGCCTCTGCTCGCTGGTGGCAGCCAACAGCACGAGGGGAAATGGATGCAGGCTGCAGCAGGGCAGGATCAGGCTGCCTGTGAGGAAATACTTCTTCACTGAAAGGGCTCTCAAACATACTGAGAAATTTCAGCATCCAATCACTATGACCTTTCCAAATGGTCTGACTGGGACTCAGGTGGGGCCTGGGTCTTTGTTCATAGCATCACAGATTGCACTGGGTTGGGAGGGACCCCCAAAGGTCATCTTGTCCTGCAGTCAGGCTGCCCAGGGCCACAGCAAGTCTGCTCTTGAATGTCTCCAGGGATGGGGCCTCAACCACATCCCTGGGCAGCCTGTTCCAGTATTTCACCAGCCTCACTGTGCAGAGCTTCCTCCTGATGTCCAACCAGACCCTGCCCTGCTCCAGTTCCAAGCCATTGTCCCTTGGCTTATCCCCACAGGCCCTTCTGAACAGTCCCTCCCCAAGCTTCCTTTAGATATTGAACTGCAGCTCTAAGGTCTCCCTGGAGCCTTCACTTCTCCAGCCTGAACATCCCCAGCTCCCTCATCCTGTCCCCATAGGTGTTCCTCTGATCATCTTTGTGGCCTCCTCTGGACCTTCTCCATCAGATCCATGTCTCTCGTGCTGGGACCCCACAGCTGGACACAGCCCTGCAGGCCAGGTCTCCCCAGAGCAGAGCAGAGGGGCAGGATCTCCTCTCTCCAGCTCTGGCAATGCTGCTTTGGATGCAGCCCAGGCTGGCTTTTGCTCTCTGGGCTGCAAGCTGCATGATCTGGATGGGGAGCTGCATCTCTAGTTAAATCTCCCAGATCTTGGATATCCTCTGACCCTGCTGCCCCAGGCAAGTTTCAGACAGGGGCTCCTAACTGCGCTCTAAAGAGGAGCTGCTGCCTCACTGCTGATGCAGTTGGAACTGCTGATGAAATCCTCTCCTTCCTCTACAAGAAGCTAAAAACCTCTCTGGGTCTGGGGTCTGGTCTCTGCCAACACAGTGGCAGGAAGGAGCTGGCTGCTGCTCAGGAGTTAGCTGCCTTGAGGCAAGCTTCAAGGTGTGACCCCTGAGGTTCACATGTCATAGCATCATGGAATGGTTAGGGTTGGAAGGGAGCTCAAGGCTCAGCCAGTCCCAACCCCCTGCCATGGCCAGGGACACCTCACACTGCAGCAGGTTGCTCACAGCCACCTCCAGCCTGGCTGCAAACACCTCCAGGCAGGAGGCTTCCACCACCTCCCTGGGCAGCCTGTGCCAGGCTCTCACCACCCTCATGGGGAACAACTTCTTCCTCACATCCAGGCTGAATCTCCCCATTTCTAGTTTTGCTCCATCCCCCCCAGTCCTATCACTCCCTGACACCCTCCAGAGTCCCTCCCCAGCTTTCTTGGAGCCCCCTGCAGATCCTGGAAGGCCACAAGAAGGTCTCCTCAGAGCCTTCTCCTCTCCAGCCTGCACAACCCCAACTCTCTCAGGCTGTCTCCAGAGCAGAGCAGCTCCAGCCCTCTGCTCCTCCTCGTGGCCCTTCTCTGGACACCTTCCAGCACCTCCAGAGCCTTCCTGGCACAGAGGCTCCAGAACTGGCCCCAGAGCTGCAGCTGTGGTCTCAGCAGAGTGGAGCAGAGGGGCAGAATCCCCTCCCTGGCCCTGCTGGCCACACTTCTCTTGCTGCAGCCCAGGCTCTGCTTGGCTCTCTGGGCTGCAAGTGCTCACTGCTGGCTCCTCTTGAGCTTCTCCTCTCCCAGCATCCCCAAGGCCTTTTCTCCAGGGCTGCTCTCAAGCCAGTCCCTGCCCAGCCTGGATCAGTGCCTGGGATTGCCCTGCCCCAGCTGCAGGACCTTGCACTGGGTCTTGTTGAACCTCATGTGGTTGTCTTGGGTTCACCTCCCCATCCTGTCCAGGTCCCTCTGGGTGGATCCCTTCCCTCCAGTGTGCTGCACCACACAGCTTGGTGCCATCAGCAACCCTGCTGGGGGTGCACTCAATCAAATCCTTTGGAGCCAGGGGTTCAGTATTCTGGGGGTGCACTGGGGTGGGTAGTAAGCAAGCAGCTTCCCCCCCCAAGGAGCAGGGCTGGGGGTGTGCAGTGGCTGTGCCTCACCCTGCCAGCAGCATCCTCCCAGCCCCACAGCAGCCTTGCAGGGGAGCTGGGTGCCCATGGCAGGGCTCTCCCAGGAGTTCTCTGGAGCGCTGCTGTTTTGATTACAGCACTTTGTCCTTCCCTGTCACACATAATTTCTGCTCCCATGGCTCATTTTTCTTGGCTGTAAGTGGAATTGCAGGAAGCAGATAAGTTGTCCTCCTGCTCCCCACTGATGGATTGTTCTGCCTTCCTCCCCGTGGCCTGCACGCTCCAGGCTCGCCCCGGCCCCTGCCCCACCAGCAATGCCTCCCCCTGCCCACTGCCCTCCAACCCACACCCAGGGCAAGCAAAGCTTTACAAAGCTCTGCCAAGTCACACTGCTGTTGCTGGGAGAGCCAGCCCAGAGCCAGCAGAGAGCCTGCCCAGAGCCAGCACAGAGCCAGCACAGAGCCTGCCCAGAGCCAGCCCAGAGCCAGCACAGAGCCTGTCCAGAGCCTGCCCAGAGTCAGCCCAGAGCCAGCACAGAGCCAGCACAGAGCCTGTCCAGAGCCAGCACAGAGCCTGTCCAGAGCCAGCACAGAGCCTGTCCAGAGCCTGCCCAGAGTCAGCCCAGAGCCAGCACAGAGCCTGTCCAGAGCCAGCACAGAGCAAGCCCAGAGCCAGCCCAGAGCCTGCCCAGAGCCAGCACAGAGCCTGCCCAGAGCCTGCCCAGAGCCAGCACAGAGCCTGCCCAGAGCCTGCCCAGAGCCAGCAGTGACCCTGCCCAGGACTAGCACAGAGCCTGCCCAGAGCCAGCACAGAGCCAGCACAGAGCCTGCCCAGAGCCAGCACAGAGCCTGCACAGAGCCAGCACAGAGCCTGTCCAGAGCCAGCCCAGAGCCTGCCCAGAGCCAGCACAGAGCCTGCCCAGAGCCTGCTCAGAGCCTGCCCAGAGCCAGCCCAGAGCCTGCCCAGAGCCAGCACAGAGCCTGCCCAGAGCCAGCACAGAGCCTGTCCAGAGCCAGCCCAGAGCCTGCCCAGAGCCAGCACAGAGCCTGCCCAGAGCCTGCCCAGAGCCTGCCCAGAGCCAGCAGTGACCCTGCCCAGGACCAGCACAGAGCCTGCCCAGAGCCAGCACAGAGCCAGCACAGAGCCAGCCCAGAGCCTGCCCAGAGCCAGCCCAGAGCCTGCCCAGGACCATCACAGAGCCTGCCCAGAGCCAGCACAGAGCCTGCCCGAAGCCCCAGCCAGCCCACCCATGGCCACACCTGCCCCCTGATGGCCACACCTGCCCAGGGGTGGTCACAGCCAGCCCACCCATGGCCACACCTGCCCCCTGATGGCCACAGCTGCCCACTGGTGGTCACAGCCAGCCCACCCATGGCCACAGCTGCCCCCTGATGGCCACAGCCAGCAGCAGTGGTGAAGGCAGCAGCAGAGCTGTGTCCCTCAGCACCCCAAAGGCCCCTGGCACCCTTGGCTCCCGGCTGGCTGCCAGCCTAACCAGCCTCCTGCAGGGAGGGAAGGGAGATTGTGTTTGCCAGCAGCAGGGGGGCAGGGAGGTGTAAGTGGTGCCACACATTTTGATGCAGCTCAGCTTCCCCTGCAGTGTCATAAACCAGAAGGAGAGCAGGTCCGTGCCAGAGGCCTCCAACTGGAGTGTTAAACCTCTTGTCCTGCCTGGACTTCACAAGTGCTGTGCAAAGGCAGAAGAAATTCAGACAGAGGAGGGCTGTCAGTGGCATCCAGGTGCAGCACTGAAGTTGCAGCCCCCCAGCTGGAAAGCCTGGAGGGTGGACAGCAAGTGTGCTCCACTGGCACTCCCAGCTCCCACCAGCCTCCCCGTGGCCATCAGGCCTTTGGAGCCAGCTCGCCCCTGGGTGCACTTGCACTGTGCCTTGCAGGAAGGGGCTGCAGGTCCTCATCTGACCTGTGGCTCCCTCCTGCAGAGAAACCAAGACCCACTGCACTAACCCCCAGCAGGGGCTGCCCCTTGCTCCCCACCCCAGCTTTGGGGGTGCTGTAACTTGGCTGCTTTGTGTGACTCCCTCCTCAGTTATAGACTGGAATGGAATGGAATGGAATGGAATGGAATGGAATGGAATGGAATGGAATGGAATAGAATAGAATAGAATAGAATAGAATAGAATAGAATAGAATAGAATAGAATAGAATAGAATAGGATAGAATAGAATAGAATAGAATAGAAGAATGGAATGGAATGGAATGGGATGGAATGGAATGGAATGGAATGGAATGGAATGGAATGGAATGGAATGGAATGGAATGGGATGGAATGGGATGGAATGGAATTGACTAGGTTGGAAAAGACCTCAGAGATCATCCAATCCAACCTATCACCCAACACCATCTGATCAACTAAACCATGGCACCAAGTGCCTCAGCCAGGCTCTTCCTAAACACCTCCAGGGATGGGGACTCCACCACCTCCCTGGGCAGCACATCCCCAGGGCCAATCTCTCTCTCTGGGAAGAACTTTCTCCTCACCTCCAGCCTAAACCTCCCCTGGCACAGCTTGAGACTGTGTCCTCTTGTGCTGGTGCTGGGTGCCTGGCAGAAGAGACCAACCCCCACCTGGCTACAACCTCCCTGCAGGGAGTTGCAGAGAGCAAGAAGGTCTCCCCTGAGCCTCCTCTTCTGCAGGCTAAGCAACCCCAGCTCCCTCAGCCTCTCCTCCCAGGGCTGTGCTCCAGACCCCTCCCCAGCTTTGTTGCCCTTCTCTGGACACCTTCCAGCATCTCAACATCTTTCCTAACCTGAGGGGCCCAGAACTGGACACAGGAGTCACTAACTGGACACAGTCCAGCCTAAATAGCCTCTGGCTGTCACAGAGGACTTGGTGGTGGCTGCTGGGGAGGGTGGTGGTGTGAAGGCAGTGGTCCTGCACCCTGTGTGCTGGAGGGCTCTGTGCTGGCTTCCACCACACTGCAAGTGAGGTTCATTCAATCACAGAGAGCTTTGGGTTGGAAGAGACCTTCAGGATCACCCAGTTCCACCCCCCTGCCATGGGCAGGGACACCTCCCACCAGCACAGGTTGCTCCAGGCCTCATCCAGCCTTGAACACCTCCAGGGAGGAGGCAGCCACAGCCTCCCTGGGCAACCTGTGCCAGAGTCTCACCACCCTCCTACTGAAGAACTTCTTCCAGCTCCAGTCCATCCCTATTCTCCCTCAGCTTCAAACCATTCCCCCTTGGCCTGTCTCTAGAAACCCTCGTGAAAAGTCCCTCTGCAGCCTTCCTGCAGGATCCCTTCAGGTCCTGGCAGGCAGCTCTGAGGTCCCCCTGGAGCCTCCTCCTCTCCAGGCTGCCCAGCCCCAGCTCCCTCAGCCTGGCCTCACAGCAGAGCTGCTCCAGCCCTGGCAGCATCTTTGTGGCCTCCTCTGGACTCACTCCAACAGCTCTGTGACCTTCTCCTGGGGACACCGAAGCTGGAGGCAGGATTGGAGGTGGGGTCTCAGCAGAGCAATGCTCCTGCTTTGGGCAGGCTCTGGGCAGGCTCTGTGCTGGCTCTGGGCAGGCTCTGGGCAGGCTCTGTGCTGGCTCTGGGCAGGCTCTGTGCTGGCTCTGTGCTGGCTCTGGGCAGGCTCTGTGCTGGCTCTGGGCAGGCTCTGTGCTGGCTCTGTGCTGGCTCTGGGCAGGCTCTGTGCTGGCTCTGGGCAGGCTCTGGGCAGGCTCTGGGCTGGCTCTGGGCAGGCTCTGTGCTGGCTCTGTGCTGGCTCTGAGCAGGCTCTGGGCAGGCTCTGGGCTGGCTCTGGGCAGGCTCTGGGCAGGCTCTGGGCTGGCTCTGGGCAGGCTTTGTGCTGGCTCTGGGCAGGCTCTGTGCTGGCTCTGTGCTGGCTCTGAGCAGGCTCTGGGCAGGCTCTGTGCTGGCTCTGGGCAGGCTCTGAGCAGGCTCTGGGCAGGCTCTGTGCTGGCTCTGGGCAGGCTCTGGGCAGGCTCTGTGCTGGCTCTGTGCTGGCTCTGGGCAGGCTCTGTGCTGGCTCTGGGCAGGCTCTGGGCAGGCTCTGTGCTGGCTCTGGGCAGGCTCTGGGCAGGCTCTGGACTGGCTCTGGACTGGCTCTGGGCAGGCTCTGTGCTGGCTCTGGGCAGGCTCTGTGCTGGCTCTGGGCAGGCTCTGAGCAGGCTCTGTGCTTGCTCTGGGCAGGGTCACTGCTGGCTCTGGACCGGCGCTGTGCTGGCTCTGGGCAGGCTCTGGACAGGCTCTGTGCTGGCTCTGGGCAGGCTCTGGGCAGGCTCTGTGCTGGCTCTGTGCTGGCTCTGGGCTGGCTCTGGACTGGCTCTGGGCAGGCTCTGGGCAGGCTCTCAGTAGAGCAAAGAGGCAGAATGCCCTCTCCTGCCCTGCTGGCCACACTTGGTGGGTGTGCTCAGGGGGCCAGTCAGTGCTGTTTAACAGCTGTGTCAGGGACATGGGGAGTGGCACTGGGGCACCCTCAGGCAGTGTGTGGCTGGCACCACAGGGAATGCACATTAGGACTTCCCCTTGGGGGCAGCCAACCATTTCCCTGGGCAAAGAGCCGTTCTGCAGAAGCAGTTTTCCCCCTTTCCTGGGGGAGACAAATCCTCACTCCATTCATTATCTTTGTTAAGCACCCCTTGTGAATGGAGACCTTGCTATTTCCTAAAGCCCTTCACTTCCCAGCTTTGCCATTCCTAAGCTCCTAATCCCTTCTAATCTTTCTAGTCAGGAGAAGCCCAGGCAGCAGGGAGCCTTGTGAAGGTGTTGGAATCTCCCCCAGGTGCCTGTGTGATGCCCTCCTGCTCCCTGCTCCGGGAGGCTCTGCCCTGGCACACAGCTGCTGGAGGCAGGAGAAGGCAGGGCAGCACCAGAGGTGTGAGGGAAGGACTGCATCAGCTGGATGTGCTTAAGGGGAAGGGTGCAGGGGGAATTGGCCACTGGAATGTGCTGCCCAGGGAGGTGATGGAGTCCCCAGCCCTGGAGGTGTTCAGAAAGGGATTGGATGTAGCACTTGGAGCCATGGTTTAGTTGTCAGGAGAAGAGGCTGAGGGAGCTGGGGTTGCTTAGCCTGCAGAAGAGGAGGCTCAGGGGAGACCTTCTTGCTCTCTCCAGCTCCCTGAAGGAAGGTTGTAGCCAGGTGGGGGTTGGTCTCTTCTCCCAGGCAGCCAGCACCAGAACAAGAGGACACAGTCTCAAGCTGTGCCAGGGGAGGTTTAGGCTGGAGGTGAGGAGAAAGTTCTTCCCAGAGAGAGAGATTGGCCCTGGGGATGTGCTGCCCAGGGAGGTGGTGGAGTCCCCATCCCTGGAGGTGTTCAAAAAGGGATTGGATGAGGCACTTGGAGCCATGGGTTAGTTGATTAGATGGTGCTAGGTGACAGCTTGGACTTGATGCTCTCTGAGGTCTTTTCCAACCTTATTTGTTCTATGATTGTATGATTCATGCATGCACCTCAGGCTGGTCCCACTCCTTGCAGCCCAGTCCTGCCCCAGGGAGAGATTTCTCTGCACTCCACATGCTGCCTCCTGACAGCATGGCTGCAGCTTGGTGCCACTGCATGCACAGCGCTGCATCTGCTGCTCTGCAGCCTGAGCAGAGCCAGGAGGAGCTGCAGCTGAGTTGATCTCAGTGCAGGATGGTAGAGCACAGAATGAAATGGCATCATGCAAGGATGCAGGGAGAGAGAGAAAAAGCAACACAATCACAGAGTGACAGAGTGTGAGGGGCTGGAAGGGACCTCCAGAGCTCATCCAGCCCAACCCCCTGCCAGGGCAGGGTCACCCAGAGCAGCTCACACAGGAACACAGCCAGGCAGGTCTTGAATCTGCTCCAGGGCTCTGTCACCCTCACAGGGACAAAATTCTTCCTCCTGTTTGCATGGAACTTCCTCTGCCTCAGCTTCCCCCACTGCCCCTTGTGCTGGCCTTGGGCAGCACCCAGCAGAGCCTGGCTCCAGCCTCTGGGCACTCACCCTGCACAGCTTTATCCCCAGCCATGAGGTCACCCTCAGACTCCTCCTCTCCAAGCTCCAGAGCCCTCAGCTCCCTCAGGCTCTCCTCCTGAGGAAGATGTTCCACTGCCTGCAGCAGCTTTGTGGCTCTGTGCTGGACTCTTTCAAGCAGTTCCCTGAGGTCCTTCCTGAGCTGAGGAGCCCAGAACTGGACACAACATTCCAGATGTGGCCTCAGCAGGGCAGAGTAGAGGGGCAGGAGAACCTCTCTTGACCTACTGACCACAGCCCTTCTAATCCACCCCAGAAGGATGCCCTTGGCCTTCTTGGCCACCAGAGCACACTGCTGGCTGCTGATTTCTTCATGTGCTCCTGCTGGCTGCTTGCTAGTGAGTGCATCAGGAACCAGCCCCTGTGTGGGCACACAGAAAGGTGTCCAGGAGTGGAGAAAGGAGCAGTTCAAAGCCACAACAACCCAACAAATGCTCCAGACTTGGGGCAGAATGGCTGCAACTTGCCCAGCAGAAAAAGACCTGAGGGTGCTGGCTGACAGCTGCTGAACATGAGCCAGGCTGTCTGGTTGCCACACTGGAGGGAAGGGATCCCTCCAGAAGGATCTGGACAGGCTTGAGAAGTGGGCAGTGCCAGCTGCAGGAGGCTCACAAGTCAAAGTGCCAGGTCCTGCAGCTGGGTCAGGACAACCTCAGGCACAGATCCAGGCTGGGTGCAGAGTGGGTTGAGAGAAGTCCTTGTCCTCACAGGTGAGCTGCAGGTTCCCTGGTGGGGTGCCTGGAACAAGAACCTCTCCCATGAGCACAGACTGAGGGAGTTGGGGTTGTGCAGGCTGCAGAGGAGAAGGCTCTGAGGAGACCTAATTGTGGCCTTCCAGGATCTGCAAGGGGCTGCAAGAAAGCTGGGGAGGGACTTCTGAGGGTGTCAGGGAGTGACAGGACTGGGGGGGATGGAGCAAAACTAGCAGTGGGTAGGTTCAGCTTGGATGTGAGGAAGAAGTTGTTCCCCATGAGGGTGGTGAGAGCCTGGCACAGGCTGCCCAGGGAGGTGGTGGAAGCCTCCTGCCTGGAGGTGTTTGCAGCCAGGCTGGAGGTGGCTGTGAGCAACCTGCTGTGGTGTGAGGTGTCCCTGCCCATGGCAGGGGGGTTGGAGCTGGCTGAGCCTTGAGGTCCCTTCCAGCCCTGACAGCTCTGTGATCCTATGCTTCTAAGCCCTGTGCACCTGAGTGCTGAGCCCAGCTCCTCAGCAGCTGTGGCAGCTGCCTGATGTGCTCTGTGGCAGCAGCAGCCTGGGCTCCAGCTCCCTGGGGGAGGACAATAATGCAGCAGAGTCACCCAGGCAGGGCAGGGGGAACTCAAGGTTATGAACATGAAATCATTCCTCTTTTTGCTTTCCCAGTGACTGCTGCTGTTCACATGAGTAATTGTGGAGCAGCCCTGGCCAGACAGCTTCAGCTGCTGCTCACAGCTCTTGGTGATAGCCAAAGATGCCCTACGCAGCAAGGAGAGCAAGCAGCAGCTGAAAGTCACTCTGGCTCGGGGGGGGGGAGGCTCCAAAGATCTGGGGATCAGTGCTGGGAGAGAGGCTCCAGGCAGCTCTTTTTGCTTGTCAAGGATGAGGTTTGGAGAGTGGTGAAGAGGAGAAAATGTGGGCATGAGGATGAGTGCTGCCTGCTGCTGTGCCTGGGCACGGAGGCTGTGAATGGAGACATCCAACCCTTGGCTGTGAGGAACACAGGATTGTGGAGTGGTTTGGGTTGGAAAAGCCCTCTGAGATCATCCAGGCCAACCAGCAACCCCACCATGGCCATCAAACCAGGGCCCCAAGGGCCATGGCCACAGGTTTCTGGAACACCTCCAGGCATAGGGACTCCACCACCTCCCTGGGCAGCCTGTGCCAAGCCCTGACCACTCTTGCAGCAAAGACATTTTGCCTCCTCTCCAGCCTAACCCTCCCCTGGCACAACTTCAGGCCATTTCCTCTCCTTCTAGCACCTGATCCTAGGGAGCAGAGCCCAACCCTCACCTCCCTGCAACCTCCTTGCAGGGAGCTGCAGAGAGCACTGAGGTCTCCCCTCAGCCTCCTCTTCTCCACACTGAACCCCCCCAGCTCCCTCAGCTGCTCCTCCCCAGCCCTGTTCTCCAGACCCTTCCTCAGCTTGGTTGCCCTTCTCTGGACCTGCTGCAGCTCCTCAGTGTCCTTCTTGGAGTGAGGGGGCCAAAAAAGCCCCCAGGAGATGCAGCTGAGATGCAGCTTCACCAGGTCTGAGTACAGGAGGACAATCCCTGCCCTGCTCCTGCTGGCCACACCACTGCTGATCCAGGCCAGGCTGCTGGTGGCCTTCCTGGCCACCTGGGCACCCCCTGGCTCCTGTTCAGCTGCTGTCACCCAGCACCCCCAGGTCCTTTCCTGCTGGGCAGTTTCCTGCCCCTCTGTCCCCAGCCTGGAGCCTTCCTGGGGGTGCTGTGAGCTGAGTGCAGGACTCAGCCTTGTTGACCCTCACACAAGTGACCTCAGCCATGGATCCAGCCTGGCCAGGGCCCTCTGCAGAGCCTTCCAACCAGGCTGTCAGCCACACACTCCAGGAGACTCAAAGGCAGTTCCTTGCCCTTTGGAGGCCCTTTGGTCCTCTCTGCTGGTGCTGGAGGCAATGGTTGGCCTCTGCCAGATGCAGCACACAGAGCTCCTGGCACAGCAGTGTGGCCCATGGGGACAGTCCCACGAGGGGGTCAGAGCCACAGCTCCCTGCTCTGATGTGACTCCTGCAGGACACCTCTCCTGGGCTCTGACAGAGACAGGGGGGGCAGGAAGCTCATCCCAGGGACTTCAGTGCCAGCTTGTGTGGCATGGGAAACCTAAGGATTGCCTTTGTGAGAGCTCCTCCACCACACTCAACAAATTAAAGCCAAACAGGCAATAAACCTCCATGGGCCATTACCTCTCTCACAGAGGAGGTTAAGTGTGATGAGAGCCCAATTGCCATTTAATGTCATCTAATTGATTTTATGAGCTGTTGTGTTAACAAGCAGCTCAGTGCCGTTCCCCTGGCATCCCCCAGCCAGGTCCTGTGCCCTTCCCCAGCAGTGGGCAAGCACTGGGAGCTGCTGGTAGGCATCAGCCCTGCTGGTGACCCACACACTGGGGCAAGGGTTAAAGGAAGGATCACAGAATCACAGTGTGAGGGGCTGGAAGGGACCTCCAAAGCTCAGCCAGTCCAAGCCCCTGCCAGAGCAGCTCACCCAGAGCAGGTCACACAGGAACACAGCCAGGCAGGTCTTGAATCTCTCCACAACCCCCCTGGGCAGCCTGCTCCAGGGCTCTGTCACACTCACAGAGAGAAGATTTCTCCTCCTGTTTGCATGGCACTTCCTCTGCCTCAGCTTCCCCCACTGCCCCTTGTGCTGGCCTTGGGCAGCACCCAGCAGAGCCTGGCTCCATCCCCTGGGCACTCACCCTGCACAGCTTTATCCCCAGCCATGAGGTCACCCTCAGGCTCCTCCTCTCCAAGCTCCAGAGCCCTCAGCTCCCTCAGGCTCTCCTCCTGAGGAAGATGTTCCACTGCCTGCAGCAGCTTTGTGGCTCTGTGCTGGACTCTGTCAAGCAGTTCCCTGAGGTCCTTCCTGAGCTGAGGAGCCCAGAACTGGACACAGTATTCCAGATGCAGCCTCAGCAGGGCAGAGTAGAGGGGGAGGAGAACCTTGACCTGCTAAGCACAGCCCAGGTGGTAGCTCCAGTATGGCCTCACACAGGTGGTTAGTGTTGAAGAAAGCTGTGGCCATGGCAGCTGGGGCCATGGTTTGATGGCCATGGTGGGGTTGGGTTGATGTTGGTCTCAATGATCTTGGAGAGCTTCTCCATCCCAAACCATTCTGTGATCCTGTGCTCTCTGCAGGCTGCATCCCTCCCATCTGAGATGCTTTCCTTGGGTCACCCCAGGCAATGTGGAGCCTCAGAGGTGGAGTTTAGACAACCAAGCCTCAGAAAATCCCAGTGCAAGTGAGGCAGGGGCCCACAGCCCAGAGGCCTCATAGCCCTCTCATTTATGGCATCATGTCCTCATTTGTCTCATTCTCTGGGTTTAAAACCTCTGAAAGACTTTTAAAAGGCAATCAGCTGATAATTAAACCCCCTCTGAGAGAGGGCTGGAGCATGTCAGAGCCCTGAGCTGTTCAAGGATGGAGGGGTAGTGTGCCAGGCCTGGCTGTGCACTCTCCAGGGCTCCCATCCCATCCCTGGCTCCTTCCCACCAGCACAATCCCTGGGGAGCCAGCTCCTGGCTTTGGTGGTAACTCGTGGCATGAAGTCCTTGGCAGGGGAGGGAGCAATCAGCTGTCCCTATCTGCAGGGAAACAAGGACAGTTCTGGAGGAGCAGCCTAGTCTGGGCCCAGGGGAGCAGCTCTGCTCTGGTCTCCCCAGATTTTCCCAAGGACTTGGGACAAGGGCTGGGAGTGACAGGATGAGGAGCTGGGAGAGGGGAGGCTGAGACTGGAGAGGAGGAAGAAATCCTTGGCAATGAGAGTGGGGAGACCCTGGCACAGGCTGCCCAGGGAGGCTGTGGCTGTCCCCTCCCTGCAGGTGTCCAGGACCAGGCTGGATGAGGCCTTGAGCAGCCTGTGCTGGTGGGAGGGGTCCCTGCCCAGGGCAGGGGGTTGGAGCTGGCTGATCCTGAAGGTCCCTTCCAGCCCAAACCATTTTAAGAACCTATGAATTGTGTTGTATGTAAGGTGGGACCTGGAGCTTGGGAGTGCTGCTGGGGCCATGCAGTAGGTTGTGTATGAGGAGGTGAGCACTGGGCTCATGGAGCAGGGCAGGAGGCTCTTGTGCAGCCAGACTGGGAGCCCCAGCACCCAGGGATTCCCAGATTGCAGCAGGTTGGAAGGGACCCTCAAAGGTCACCCTGTCCAACCCCCTGCATTCAGCAGGGGCAACTCCAACCAGAGCAGGCTGCCCAGGGCTGCATTAAGACTGATCTTGAATGTCTCCAGGGATGGGACCTCAACCACAGCCCTGGGCAGCCTGTTCCAGTGTTCCACCACCCTCACTGTGCAGAACTTCCTCCTGATGCCCAACCTAACTCTCCCCTGCTCCAGTTTCAAACCATTGCCTCTTGTCCTACCACTCCAAGCCCTTCCAAACAGTCCCTCCTCAGCTTTCCTGTAGGTCCCCTCCAGCTATTGAAATGCAGCTCTGCCTTCTTCCACCACTCTGCTCCCTGTCTGCTGCACACAGGAGGTGCAGAGAGCAGCAGCAAAGGAGCCAGTTCAGGAGCACCTAAGAAATCAATAAGGCTGGGAAAGACCTCAGAGATCATCAAGTCCAAGCTGTCACCCAACACCTCCTGACAGCTAAACCATGGCTCCAAGTGCCACATCCAATCCCCTCTTGAGCACCTCCAGGGATGGGGACCCCACCACCTCCCAGCAGGTTCCCTTTGCTGTTCCTCACACATCAGTCATCTGCTGTTCCAAGAGCAGAGTGGCAGAGCTGGGGGGATGGCAACCTTTGTGTTTTCCTCTCAGGCTGGGAGGGATGAAGAGCTTGCAGAAGAAGCCTTCCTCCAGAAATCAGGCCTGGCCCAGCCATTAATGAGCATCTCAGTCCCACACTAATGAGCTGGCTTCAGATGCCTGTAAAGAAAGGACTTTAATTAGATTAATGGCTGTAGCATTGTCCATGGCCCAGTGGGCAATCACCAGGTTTGGCAGCAGTGGGATCAGTGCTGACATTCTGCTTAATTGCTGTTTCCATTGCATTTCCTTTCCATTTCCCCTCCCCCCCCCCTTCATGCTCTTTATTTTGCCCTCTCTTTTTCCTCCCAAGCATTTTGTTTCTCATCACAAATATAACCTCAATGTTACCCATGGACTTCAGCAGCTGAAAGTGCTGCCAGGCTGGGCTTCAGCTGATGCAGTTGACCTTTACAGTTTGGGTCTGCTGCTGTCAACAACAAAAAAGAGAGAGAAATGTTAGGAGCTGCTCAGCAGAGACTGCCAAGGGGAGCAGAGGCAGGGAAGTTTCCTTAGGATCACAGAATCAACCAGGTTGGAACAGACCTCAGAGATCATCAAGTCCAAGCTGTCACCCAACACCTCCTGGCAGCTAAACCATGGCTCCAAGTGCCACATCCAAGCCCCTCTTCAACACCTCCAGGGATAGGGACTCCACCACCTCCCTGGGCAGCACATCCCAAGGGCCAAAATCTCTCTGGGAAGAACTTTCTCCTCACCTCCAGCCTGAACCTCCCCTGGCACAGCTTGAGACTGTGTCCTCTTGTTCTGCTGCTGGCTGCCTGGGAGAAGAGACCAACCCCCACCTGGCTCCAACCTCCCTTCAAGGAGTTGGAGAGAGCAAGAAGGTCTCTCCTGAGCCTCCTCTTCTCCAGGCTAAGCAACCCCAGCTCCCTCAGCCTCTCCTCCCAGGGTTGTGCTCCAGAGCTGGGGCTGGTTAGCCTAGAGAAGAGGAAGCTGAGAGGCATCTTATCAATGCTGACAAATATCTGAGGGGTGGGGGTCAGGGAGGTGGGGCCAGACTCTTCTGAGTAGTCCTCAGTGACAGGGCAAGAGGTAATGAGCATAAACCTGAGTGTAGGAGGTGCCATCTAAACATCAGGAGGAACTTCTCTACCTCTTGTGCTGGGGGCTCCAGTCCTGGATGCAGTGCTGCAGGTGGAGTCTCATGAGAGGAGAGCAGAGCAGAGGAGAGGAGAGCAGAGCAGAGGAGAGGAGAGCAGAGCAGGAGAATCTGCACCTCCCTCAGGCACCAAGGGGTGAGGCAGAATTAGCTTCCTTAACCCCACTGGTTTTGAGTGAAACCTCCACGAATCTGGGGGTCCCTCCTGGTTGCTGCAGGGGGCTGCTGCTGCCCAGCCAAGTGGGTGCTGAGCAGCATCAGCTCCTTCATCCTCTTCCTGTATCCCTCTGCCTTGCTGTGCAAACAGCCTTCCTTCTTGTTTTGTCTTTAATTAAACCAACCAGTCATCCTGAAGAGCAGCAGCCTGCCAGTCCTCTGCAGACTTGGCTCTGACTTCAGTTTCTGTGCAAGTGCTAAAGCCTTCAGCAAGGGGCAATGCATGATCAATAGGCTGTTCTAATGAGGATTTCATCAGATGGTGAAGGCACAGTGGTTCCAAAGTCTGTCAGGTCAGCACATACCTTAGAGCTGAGGCTCATACCCTGCTGTCCTGCACGGTGCTCATGCCTCTAGAGAGCTGCACAATCTGTTCATGAGAGCCTTAAATCCTTCCTTACAAGTCTGATGGCCCAGGGCTGCCAGCTGAGGTCCATCCAGGCAGCCCCAGCAGCAGCACTGCTCCTCCCCCTGCCTGTCTCCACACGTCTGGGGCTCCCCCCCACATGCTGCACAGAGTCACAGGGTGCTTTGGGTTGGAACCATACCATCACAGAAACATCCAGCTTGGAAAAGAGCCTCAGGATCACCAAGTCCAACCCAGAGCCCCACTCTGCAACCCAACACCTCCTGACAACTGAACCATAGCCCCAGGCACCACAGCCAAACCACCCTGAAACACAGCCAGGCTTGGGGACTCCACCACCTCCCTGGGCAGCACATTCCATCCCTGACCACTCTTGCTGGGAAATAACTTTTCCTACTGTCCAGTCTAAACCTCCCCAGTCACAGCTTGAGGCCATTCCCTCTTGTTCCATCACTAATTACCTGTGAGAAGAGACCAGCAGCAGCCTCTCCACAACCTCCTTTCAGATAGCTGCAGACAGCAATGAGGTCTCCCCTCAGCCTCCTCTGTTTCACACTAACCATCCCCAGCTCCTTCAGTTGCTCTTCACCAGATTTCTTCTCCAGGCCCTTCACAGCTTCCTTGCCCTCCTCTGCCCTGGCTCCAGCACCTCCACATCTCTCTTGGACTGAGGTGCCCAAAACTGGACACAACACTCAAGGTGTGGCCTCCCCAGAGCTGAGTCCCAGGGGACAATCCCCTCCCTGCTCCTGCTGGACACAGCATTGCTGACCCCAGCCAAGAGGCCTTTGGCTTTCTTGGCCACCTGGGCACTGCTGGCTCCTCTTCAGCTGCTTGCTCCCAGGCAGCCAGCACCAGAACAAGAGGACACAGTCTCAAGCTGCGCCAGGGGGGGTTAGGCTGGAGGTGAGGAGAAAGTTCTTTGCCGAGCGAGTCGTTTGGCATTGGGATGTGCTGCCCAGGGAGGTGGTGGAGTCCCCAGCCCTGGAGGTGTTCAAGAGGGGATTGGATGTGGCACTTGGAGCCATGGTCTAGTCATGAGGTCTGTGGTGACAGGTTGGCCTTGATGATCCTCGAGGTCTCTTCCAACCTTAGTGATACTGTGAGACTGTGAGACTGCTTGTCCATCAGCACCCCCAGGTCCCTTTCTGCCAGGCAGCTTTGGAAGGCACCTCTGCCAGGCAGGATCACCTAAAGCAGGTCACACAGGAACACATCCAGGTAGCCCTGAAAGGCTCCAGAGAAGGAGACTCTACCACCTCTCTGGGCAGCCTGCTGCAGGGCTGTGCTCTGCCTCAGGTGAGCTCCATGTCAGTGAGCAGAGCAGGATGAGCAGCATCAGCACAAGACAGCTTGGTGCTGAAACAAATCCACTTTCATCTAGCATCCCCCATGCTTGGCCAGGGCAGGGGGGTTGGAAGCAGATGATCTTCAGTACTGTGTCCAGTTCTGGGGCCCTCAATTCAAGACAGATGTGGAGATGCTGGATAGTGTCCAGAGAAGGGCAGTGAGGCTGGAGGTGTTCAGGAAAGGCTTGGATGTGGCACTTGGAGCCAGGCTTTAGTTGTCAGGAGGTGTTAGGTATCAGGTCATAGCTTGGACTTGATGATCTCTGAGGTCTTTTCCAACCTGGTTGATTCTGTGTGACACTCTGCTTCGTGGGGTGAGGGAAGGGGAAGCATAGCTGCTGCCCACCCCTGGGCTCCTTGCCCCCTGCTGGGATGGAAGCTGCACCCATCCTGCATAGCTGGAATGTAGAGAGGGGAAATACAACCAAAGCTGCTGAGTGGGAGGCAGAGAAAGCATGAGGCAGGGCTGGCTCATGACAGCACATTTGGTGCAGGACGTCAGCAAACACTGCAGGCTGACTCCAGGAGCTCGTGGCAGAGGCTGGCTTTGGCAGGGCTCTGGCAGGAGGAGCTGCCTCTGCCCCCTGCATTCATTTCACTCCCTGCACAGACCTGACACATTGAATTTTTCCATCAGCACAACCTCTCCCAGAGCTGCTCTGGACTCAGCTGCAGCTCACCCTCCCCACTGCACATGGCCTGGGTTCCTCCATGGCTGAAGCCAGTGTGGAGGTCACAGAATGGTTTGGGTTAGAAAGGACCTTAAAGAATCACAGCATCAACCAGGCTGGAAAAGATCTCAGAGATCACCAAGTCCAACCTAGCACCCAGCACCATCTGATCAACTAAACCATGGCTCCAAGTGCCTCAGCCAGGCTCTTCCTAAACACTTCCAGTGAAGGGGACTCCACCACCTCCCTGGGCAGCACATCCCAAGGGCCAATCTCTCTTGCTGGGAAGAACTTTCTCCTCACCTCCAGCCTAAACCTCCCCTGGCACAGCTTGAGACTGTGTCCTCTTGTTCTGGTGCTGGCTGCCTGGGAGAAGAGACCAACCCCCTTCTGGCTCCAACCTCCCTTCAGGGAGTTGGAGAGAGCAAGAAGGTCTCCCCTGAGCCTCCTCTTCTGCAGGCTAAGCAACCCCAGCTCCCTCAGCCTCTCCTCACAGGGCTGTGCTCCAGACCCCTCTCCAGCCTTGTTGCCCTTCTCTGGACACCTTCAAGTCTCTCTTCAACTGAGGGGCCCAGAACTGGACACAGGACTCCAGGTGTGGCCCATCCCAGGAGCTGCATGGATCTGGTGCTGAGGGCTGTGGTTCAGTGGCAGTGGCTTAGCAGCAGAGGTGGCATTGTGAGCTCTGGGTGAGTGCTTGGACTTGAGGAGCTCAAAGGTCTCCTCCAGCCTCAACAGTTCCATGTTCACTTGAGAGACCCAAGGAGCCCCTCTGCCTGCAGCAGAAGCATCCTTCTTTACTGGGCTGTGCCCAGTTGCACTTCCCAGGGGGTAAAAGCCTTGCAAGGGGAACCCACAGCCTCACAGCAAGCTCCCCTGGCTCCTGCTGGGCTGAGCTCCAGCTTTCAGGCCCTTCCAGCTCTCTCAGACAGCCCTGGTCCTGCAGAACTGCTCTGGCAATTGTGACATCTTTGTCTGTCCTTTGTTTTTAATAACTTCCAGCTCCCTTAGCAATCACTTTTGGGAGAATCAAAGCTGTTTCCCCCTGGTTTCCTTCCAGTTGATTCTGTTTATTGAACCACACAACAGTGAGCAGGAGCTTTCTGCTCTCCAGGAGGAGGGCTGAGCCCCCCCCTGGGTTTCTGTGCAGGGCTGGTTGGGGACACAGAAGTTATTAAAAACTGGCAAGGTTTGTGCTGGTTATTAAATTAATGCTTCAGAGCCTGGCTGGGGAGGTTGGGGACTCACCAGCAAATTACTGGCAGCTCTCAGGGGAGGAATGATTGGCACCAGGGGCACCAGGGACTGTGCTTTGGAATGCATGTGGCATTTCTGCACTGTGGGTGGTGCCAGAGCAGGGTCACCCAGAGCAGCTCACACAGGAACACAGCCAGGCAGGTCTTGAATCTCTCCAAAGAGGGAGACTCCACAACCCCCCTGGGCAGCCTGCTCCAGGGCTCTGTCACCCTCACAGGGACAAAATTCTTCCTCCTGTTTGCATGGAACTTCCTCTGCCTCAGCTTCCCCCACTGCCCCTTGTGCTGGCCTTGGGCAGCACCCAGCAGAGCCTGGCTCCATCCCCTGGGCACTCACCCTGCACAGCTTTATCCCCAGCCATGAGGTCACCCTCAGGCTCCCTCTCTCCAAGCTCCAGAGCCCTCAGCTCCCTCAGGCTCTCCTCCTGAGGAAGATGTTCCACTGCCTGCAGCAGCTTTGTGGCTCTGTGCTGGACTCTTTCAAGCAGTTCCCTGAGGTCCTTCTTGAGCTGAGGAGCCCAGAACTGGACACAATATTCCAGATGCAGCCTCAGCAGGGCAGAGTAGAGGGGGAGGAGAACCTCTCTTGACCTGCTAAGCACAGCCCTGCTCTTGCAGCTCTGTCTTGTGGCTGGCTGTGATTCCTTTGAAAATTACATTTTCCAGATAAAAACCCCTGACTGTTTCACTCAGGAGTGCCCCAGAGCCAGGACTCTGGGCTGAGCACTGGCCTAAGCAAGATGCTCACCGTGGGACAGCAATTTATTTGTCCTGGGGCATGTTAACTGCCCTGTTCTTCCCCAGAATCATAGAATCACAGAGCTGTCAGGGCTGGAAGGGACCTCAAGGCTCAGCCAGTTCCAGCCCCCTGCCATGGCCAGGGACACCTCACACCACAGCAGGTTGCTCACAGCCACCTCCAGCCTGGCTGCAAACACCTCCAGGCAGGAGGCTTCCACCACCTCCCTGGGCAGCCTGTGCCAGGCTCTCACCACCCTCGTGGGGAACAACTTCTTCCTAACATCCAATCTCAATCTCCCCACTTCAAGTTTTGCTCCATCCCCCCAGTCCTATCACTCCCTGACACCCTCAAAAGTCCCTCCCCAGCTTTCTGGAGCTCCCTTCAGATCCTGGAAGGCCTCAATTAGGTCTCCTGGGAGCCTTCTCCTCTGCAGCCTGCACAACCCCAACTCTCTCAGTCTGTCTCCAGAGCAGAGCAGCTCCAGCCCCCACCTGGCTGCAAGCTCCCTTCAGGTAGTTGTAGAGAGCAAGAAGGTCTCCCCTGAAATGTGGAGAGTCAGCCCTGTGCCAGCCCCAGGCCAGAGCTGCTTCCCCTGATAAGCTGTTTGCCCTCCCCTGCTCTGAGTGGCTTGCTCCACAGATTAGCTGTTTTAATTGAGAGCCAGGTGCCTGAAAGCCCCAGGGGCCTCCAGCTTAGTGACAAACTGTCAAAGAAGAAGGCAGCAAAGGAAAAACCAGCCCAGCCCCACCAATCTCTCCTGCAGAGACTCCAGCCTGCTGCCAGCACACAGCCAGGCTGCTCTTCCTCTCTTACCACCCTTGCTCACAGAAGGGGAGAGGTGGGCTTCCATCCTCCCCCTCTCCCCAGCCAGCAACAAGCTTTCCCAGCTGGTGATAAATGAAGATTCCTTGTGGGGCCCTCCCCAGTTCAAGAGAGACAGAGATTTCCTGGGGAGAGTCCAGGGATGATTGGGGGACTTGAGCATCTGCCCTGTGAACAGAGACTGAGAGCCCTGGGGCTGTTATAGTCTGCAGAAGAGAAGGCTGAGAGGGGATCTGACCAATGCCTATCAATACCTGAAGGGTGGGGGTCAGGATGAAGGGGCCAGGCTCTGTTTGGTGCTGCACAGCAATAGGACAAGAAGCAATGGACATGAGGAGAAACTCCTTTGGTGTGAGGCTGCTGGAGCCCTGGAGCAGGCTGCCCAGAGAGGTTGTGGAGTCTCCTTCTCTGAAGGCTTTCAAACCCTGCCTGGCTGTGTTCCTGTGTGACCTGCCCTGGGTGACCCTGCTCTGGCAGGGGGTTGGACTGGATCTCAGAGGTGCCTTCCAACAACCATTCTGTGATTCTAACTCCAGGGCTGGAGCACCCCTGCTTACACACCAGAGGAAGCCTGAAGGATGCAGCTCAGGTCACATCCTTAACCGTCTCTTGCACAGGACAAAACCTCAACCCTGCACCACCTCACTGCTTTTTGGAGGTCATCCCCCTGGTTCACCCCATACCTCAGACATCTGTACAGCTTTCTTGCCACTTTCTTGCAAGAGAGATGACTTCTGCCAGGAAGATGACTCCTTAAAGGAAAGACCTGGAGGTGCTGAAGCATGTCCAGAGAAGGGCCACGAGGTTGTAGCCAGGTGGGGGTTGGTCTCTTCTCCCAGGCACCCAGCAGCAGAACAAGAGGACACAGTCTCAATCTGCACCAGGGGAGGTTTAGGCTGGAGGTGAGGAGAAAGTTCTTCCCAGCAAGAGAGATTGGCCCTTGGGATGTGCTGCCCAGGGAGGTGGTGGAGTCCCCATCCCTGGAGGTGTTCCAGAGGGGCTCGGATGTGGCACTTGGAGCCATGGTTTAGTTGTCAGGAGGTGCATCCCTTCCATAGCTCTGAGCTGACATTTCCCAGGTAGAACCCACAGCCTATGTGGGCAGCAACCAATGACCATCCCAAAGCATGCCCTGTGGCTGGGAGATGAGAATCCCCCTGATGGCTTGGGACAGCTGTGATTTGTGCTGCGGGAATGTGAGCAGGCAGGCAGGCAGGCAGGCAGGCAGAGGAGCTGGCATTTCGCACCACTCCCAACCCTGGCCCTTGGCACTCTTGGTCCTCAGAGGTGACTCCCGTTCTCAGGGGCTGCCCAGGAAATACCCGAGGCCAGAGCGGCGGAGGGGCTTGGCTCGGAGCTGTGGGCGCTCGGAGCAGCTGGCGGCTGGCAGGCTCACAGCGCCACCTCCTGTTCGTGCGCTCCGGCTCCAGCCCTGCCTGCGGCTCCCGAGGCGGGCGGCAGAGCGCCCGGGCTGCTTCCCCGCCCCGGGGAGGCACAGCATTGTCTGGGTGGGAACAGTCCTCTCAGACCATCCAGTCCGACATCAGCCCAGCCCCACCGTGGCCATGGCCACAGGGTTCTGGCACCCCTCCGGGGATGGGGACTCCACCACCTCCCTGGGCAGCCTGTGCCAGTCCCTCACCACTCCTGCAGCAAAGAGATTTTTCCTAACCCTCCCCTGGCACAATTTCAGCCATTTCCTCTCCTTCTACCCCCTGATGCTAGGGAGAAGAACCCAACCCCCACCTCCCTGCAGCCTCTTTTCAGAGAGCAATGAGGTCTCCCCTCAGCCTCCTCGTCTCCAGACAGAACACCCCCAGCCCTGTTCTCCAGACCCTTCCCCAGCTTTGTTGCCCTCCTCTGGACCTTCTCTAGCCCCTCAATGTCCTTTTTGGAGTGAGGGCCCCAAGTGGATTTGAGCTGTGGCCTCACCAGTGCCCAGTACCAGGGCACAATCACTTTGCTATTCCTGCTGCCCACACCACTGCTGAGCCAGGCCAGGCTGCTGGTGGCCTTCTTGGCCACCTGGGCACCCCCTGGCTCCTGTTCAGCTGCTCCCAACCATCACCCCCAGGTCCTTTCCTGCTGGGCACTTTCCAGCCCCTCTGCCCCAGGTGTGGAGCTTTGCATGGGGCTGTTGTGACCCAAGGGCAGGACTCAGCACTTGGCTTTGTTAACCCTCACGCCACTGACCTCAGCCCATGGATCCAGCCTGCCCGGGTCCCCTTGCAGAGCCTTCCTACCCTCCTCATGCACATTCAGAAAGCTCAAATCCTCTGCCAGCTGCAAGTGCAGGCCCCTGGGGACAAGAGTGTCCCTGGTGAGAGGTGCCATGTGCTGGGAGGTGCTCTGGAGGGTAGGCATGAGGAGAGGTGCTGGATGCAAACTGTCCTGTGAAGAGCAGTTAAGTGTGGGGAGGTGGAAGCCTCAAAGCCTTGACTTAGATGTTACATTTCTTTCAGTCTTGGTTTGTCCCCAGCAGCAATCAGCCTGCCCCCAAAGCCTTAGCTTGACAAAGAGGTTTCCAGCAAGAGTTGTGTGCTGGCTGTGCTTGTCCCAGCACACAGAGGCTGTCCAGACATCACAGAATCACATAGTGGAAGGGGTTGGAAAGGATCTCTGGAGGTCATCCAGTCCAACCCCCCTGCCAAGGCAGCTTCACCTAAAGAAGGTCACAGAGGGACACATCCAAGTGGCTTCTGGATATCTCCAGAGATGGAGACTCCACCACCTCTCTGGGCTGCCTGCTCCAGGCCTCCACTCTTAAAGTCAAGAAGTTCCTCCTCCTGTTGAGGTAGAACTTCTGATATTCAAGTGTGTGCCCATGCCTCCTTGTCCTGTCACTAGGCACCACTGAACAAAGCCTGGCCCCATCCTCCTGACACCCACCCCGGAGGCATTGATCAGCACTGCTCAGATCCCCCTCACGATCCCCTTTGCCAGACTAAACCAACCCAGGCCTCTCAGACAGGATTCCCCCAGCTGCCTCTGGTTGAGTACAGAATGCAGAATTAACCAGGTTGGGAAGGACCTCAGAGAGCATCCAGCCCAACCTAGCACCCAGCACCATCTGATCAACTCAGCCATGGCTCCAAGTGCCTCATCCAGGCTCTTCCTAAACACCTCCAGGGATGGGGACTCCACCACCTCCCTGGGCAGCACATCCCAATGGCCAATCTCTCTTGCTGGGAAGAACTTTCTCCTCACCTCCAGCAAAAAACTCCCCTGGCACAGCTTGAGACTGTGTCCTCTTCTTCTGGTGCTGGGTGCCTGGGAGAAGAGACTAACCCCCACCTGGCTCCAACCTCCCTTCAGGGAGTTGGAGAGAGCAAGGAGGTCTCCCCTGAGCCTCCTCTTCTGCAGGCTAAGCAACCCCAGCTCCCTCAGCCTCTCCTCACAGGGCTGTGCTCCAGACCCCTCCCCAGCTTTGTTGCCCTTCCCTGGACACCTTCAAGTCTCTCAATGTCCTTCTTAACCTGAGGAGCCCAGAGCTGGACACAGGTGAAGCTGAGGAGCTGGTCATAGATCCTGCTGTAGTGTGAGGTGTCCCTGCCCGTGGCGGGGGGGGGTGGAACTGGACGATCCTTGAGGTCCCTTCCAACCCTAACAAGTCTATGATTCTATGATTCCCTGCCCTCCAATCCTGCTGGGAGCTTTCCCTCCCTGTCCTTGCCAGGCCCTGGCAGCTCCCTTCCTGGCAGCTCCCTTCCTGGCAGCTCCCTCCCTGACCCCCTCCCCGCTCTGTCCCCGCAGGCGCTCAAGATGTCGCTGAAGGTGCAGACGAGCAACATCACCAACAAGAACGACCCCAAGTCCATCAACTCCAGGGTCTTCATTGGCAACCTCAACACAGCAGTGGTGAAGAAGTCAGATGTGGAGAGCATCTTCTCCAAGTACGGGCGCGTGGCGGGCTGCTCGGTGCACAAGGGCTACGCCTTCGTGCAGTACTCCAACGAGCGCCACGCGCGCGCCGCCGTGCTGGGCGAGAACGGACGCCTGCTGGCCGGGCAGACGCTGGGTAAGAGCCCCCCCTGCCCCCCCCAGGGGTGCCAGGGCTGCCCTGCCCCACACAGCATGGCCGAGGCAGGGCCACTCCTCAGCTTCAGCTCCGTAGGAGCTCAATCGGTCGGAGTCAGGTCGGACGCAAGCCGGCGGTGACCAAGCAGAGCCACGGGGATGGAGCAGGGCTGAGGCCAGGCTGGCGAGACAGGCAGTGGGGCAGGGGCAGCAGGGTCCATGGCACACACAGGGGCAGGGGCAGCAGGGCCCATGGCACACACAGGGGCAGGGGCAGCAGGGCCCATGGCACACACAGGGGCAGGGGCAGCAGGGTCCATGGCACACACAGGGGCAGGGGCAGCAAGGTCCATGGCACACCCGGGGGCAGGGGCAGCAGGGTCCATGGCACACACAGGGGCAGGGGCAGCAAGGTCCATGGCACACACAGGGGGCAGGGGCAGCAGGGTCCATGGCACACACAGGGGGCAGGGGCAGCAAGGTCCATGGCACACACAGGGGCAGGGGCAGCAGGGTCCATGGCACACACAGGGGCAGGGGCAGCAAGGTCCATGGCACACACAGGGGGCAGGGGCAGCAGGGTCCATGGCACACACAGGGGGCAGGGGCAGCAAGGTCCATGGCACACACAGGGGGCAGGGGCAGCAAGGTCCATGGCACACCCGGGGGCAGGGGCAGCAGGGTCCATGGCACACACAGGGGCAGGGGCAGCAGGGTCCATGGCACACACAGGGGCAGGAGCATCAAGGTCCATGGCACACACAGGGAGCAGGGGCAGCAAGGTCCATGGCACACAGCGGGCAGCAAGGTCCATGGCACACACAGGGGCAGGGGCAGCAAGGTCCATGGCACACCCGGGGGCAGGGGCAGCAGGGTCCATGGCACACACAGGGAGCAGGGGCAGCAAGGTCCATGGCACACACAGGGTCAGGAGCATCAAGGTCCATGGCACACACAGGGGCAGGGGCAGCAAGGTCCATGGCACACACAGGGGGCAGGGGCAACAAGGTCCATGGCACACACAGGGTCAGGAGCATCAAGGTCCATGGCACACACAGGGGCAGGGGCAGCAAGGTCCATGGCACACACAGGGGGCAGGGGCAGCAAGGTCCATGGCACACACAGGGGGCAGGAGCAGCAAGGTCCATGGCACACACAGGGGCAGGGGCAGCAAGGTCCATGGCACACACAGGGGGCAGGAGCAGCAAGGTCCATGGCACACACAGGGGGCAGGGGCAGCAGGGTCCATGGCACACACAGGGGGCAGGGGCAGCAAGGTCCTTGGGCAGGCACAGGCATGGCTGTGGCAGAGCTGCAGAGCAGCACTCCAGCTGCTTTCATGAGAGCTCTCCCTTGAACTGCAGTTAACTTTGGAGAGAATTACAGAATGGTTTGGGTTGGAAGGGACCTCCAAAGGTCACCAGCCCAACCCCCTCTGCACTCAGCAGGGCCATCCTCACCTGGATCAGGTTGCCCAGAGCCCTGTCCAGCCTCAGAGGCAGAAGCCTTCATTGACTGCATTCAAGCTGTGGCTTAGATGTTGACTTCATTTCCATCTTGACCTGTCCCTAAGAGCAAGCAGCTTGCCCCCAGAGTGTCAGCCTGGCAAAGAGCTTTCCAGCAAGAGCTGTGTGCATCTCAGGTAGGGACTCCTGGGTCCCATGTGGGCAGGGGTCAGCAGTGAGGCTGGACATGGCCATTCATGCACCTGAGCCCCCTCAGGGCTGTGACACTGCGGCCCAAAAGCTCAGTGAGGCTGCAGGCTGTGACTGCAGCTGCTCAAGCACAGCTCTCAATCCTCCTATCTCCTTGTCCCTGCTCTGCTGTGGGAGAGCAAGGCTGGGGCAAGACATTGACTGGATGCCTTCCTGGACCAGGCCTTAAGCTCTGCCTCTCCAGAGGGGTGAGAGCCTAACTCAGGCTGGCTCAGACTAACTTCAGGCAGCTGATCTTGGGTGAGATGACTTCCCCCTTAGGCACTTGAAAGCCTCTCCTCAGCACTCCTGTGTGGTGAGAAGCAGCAAGCAAAGCCTGCTGCCAGCTGCATCCTTACCTGGCAGGCTGCTCTGAAGTGTCACATGCTGAGAAGCTCTTGGCACCAGCTCTAAGCTGAGAATTGGAACTGGAAACAACATTGTTAATGAAAAGAGAAAAACAAACCCTTAAGAAATTGGCTGTTTCCAAGCCTGCTGCAGGCAGGGGTGGTTGGGCACCCAGGGAAGTGACTTGCAGCCCAGTCCCACCCTGCTTCTGGCACAGCAGCCTGCAGTAAGCAGCTGTGTGCTAGGTCTGATGCTGAGGGCACTGAGCTGTCTCCATCTGTGCTTCACTCAAACACAAGAAGCTTCTTTTCACTCCTCCTTGGGTGCAGAGAGCAGAGGGGAAGGCCAAGGTGAAGTGCAGTGCCCCCAGCTCAGGCACTGCCCATGCCTGCAGAGTGCAGGGACATGATGGAGAGGGCCTGGGGCAGCAAAGGAGCTGATTGGGATGCTCCAGACAGATGCAGGAGGTGCAGCTGATGCAGATTTGCCCACACAGCTGATGAGAAGTCAAAAGTTTACCATGCTAGGAAGCTCTTCTTCTGCTCTCAGTGCTGGTCCCAGAGCCCTGCCATGTCCTGAGGTAGTGGTTGACAGCAGCTGAACAGGAGCCAGCAGTGTGCCCAGGTGGCCAAGAAGGCCAAGGGCATCCTGGCCTGCAGCAGGAAGAGTGTGGCCAGCAGGAGCAGGGAAGTCATTGTGCCCTGTGCTCAGCACTGCTCAGGCCACACCTTGAGTCCTGTGTCCAGTTCTGGGCTCCTCAGGTTAGGAAAGAGGTTGAGATGCTGGAAGGTGTCCAGAGAAGGGCAGCAAAGCTGGGGAGGGGTCTGGAGCACAGCCCTGTGAGGAGAGGCTGAGGGAGCTGGGGTTGCTTAGCCTGGAGAAGAGGATGTTAGGAGGAAATCCTTCCCAGCAAGAGAGATTGGCCCTTGGGATGTGCTGCCCAGGGAGGTGGTGGAGTCCCCATCCCTGGAGGTGTTCAGGAAGAGCCTGGCTGAGGCACTTGGTGCCATGGTTTAGTTGATCAGATGGTGCTGGGTGATAGGTTGGGCTGGATGCTCTCTGAGGTCTTTTCCAACCTGGTTAATTCTATTCTATTCTAAAGGTCCATGGCCAGCCATAGGTGTGGCTGTGACACAGCCATGACCATGGTGTAAATTCAAGGTGCAGGACAAGGACAAGATATAAATTCAGCTCCTTGTCTTCTGCCTTCCCTTCAGAGGCCAGTCTGGCCTCACAGGAGCTCAGCTACCTTGCCTCTGCTGGGGTTGGGTGAGCATAAACACAGACATGGTCCTCTTGCAGGAGAGGCAACCTGCAGCAGAGAGCAAGAGTTGAACAATGTGGTTAGGAAAGGTCTTTGCACAAAGACTGCTCCACTCTGCTGAGCCCACAGCTGCAGCTCTGGGGCCAGTTCTGGAGCCTCTGTCCCAGGAAGGCTCTGGAGGTGCTGGAAGGTGTCCAGAGAAGGGCCATGAGGAGGAGCAGAGGGCTGGAGCTGCTCTGCTATGAGGACAGCCTGAGAGAGTTGGGGTTGTGCAGGCTGGAGAGGAGAAGGCTCTGAGGAGACCTAACTGTGGCCTTCCAGGATCTGCAGGGGGCTCCAAGAATGCTGGGGAGGGACTTCTGAGGGTGTCAGGGAGTGACAGGACTGGGGAGGATGGAGCAAAAGTAGAAATGGGGAGATTCAGCTTGGATGTCAGGAAGAAGTTGTTCCCCATGAGGGTGGTGAGAGCCTGGCACAGGTTGCCCAGGGAGGTGGTGGAAGCCTCCTGCCTGGAGGTGTTTGCAGCCAGGCTGGAGGTGGCTGTGAGCAACCTGCTGTGGTGTGAGGTGTCCCTGGCCATGGCAGGGGGGTTGGAACTGGCTGAGCCTTGAGGTCCCTTCCAACCCTGACAATTCTGTGATGCTAAAGCAAGGTAGACAGTCTCCCCTATAAAAAGAGATGTTGGCCACATAGGAACATGGAGAGCAAGGATAGGATGGGACTGGCTAAGGACATGCAGATGCAGTGCTGAAGATACTGTCCCTGCTTCTGTTCATGAGCAGTAAGCTCAGCAGGGTGCAGGGACACGATCCTGTGCTGCCAGGCAAAGAGCTGTGCTGCAGCTTCCTGGTGCTCCTGGAGATGAGTGCCTTGCAGAGCCTTCACTTTGGATCACTTTGCAAGCTGGTGGGCAGAGCAGCCTGGCCACATTGCTCCATGAGAGCCCTTCCTGCAGTATCAATCCCCCAACAGCTGTTAAGCTGAGTCCTGAAGAGATGAGAACCTCAATACCTCAGTTTGCAGTCACAGAGCCATCAACCTGAGCCTCAGGTGGAAGGTTTCCAGTTCACCTGCACCTCAGAGGCTGTAGCTTGTGCCCACCAGCTTGGCACAGGGAGCTCCAGCCCCATGCAGGTGGTGCTTTTGGGGTGTGTAAGGAAAGGAAACCCTGCCTGGCTTGGCTCTGCTCTGCCATGCCCAGAGGGCTGACACCTGCTTAGGCAGAAACAGCCTGAGGAACAGAACACATTGAGGGCTGAGAAGCCAGCAGGGAGTTAGCTCATGCCTGGGGCCAGAGATGAAGAGGAGGTGAGGCCTCCTGCTCCTTCCTTGCCCTCCTAGGGCCACCCTCAGAGTCAGGTTGCCAGGCTTTGGGCAGCCTCCACGCCCCTGGGCACAGCTTCATTCGCACCTCCAGAGCACGTTTGGCACCGGGGCCGAGGAGAGAAGCTTCCTCAGCGGATTAGAAGAGCTCATTCTCGCCTCCCCTCCCAGAAGATACTCTTCTGAGGTCAGCTGGGGTGGCTGCAGGCATCTCCTGCCCCCTGGGCAGCTTGTCACAGCCCAGGCCACAGGGACTCATTGCTGTGCTGGAGGAGCGAGGGAGAGGCTGCTGGCGGCTGGCAGCGGGGCAGCGGTTTGGATGTTGTCCGTGCCCTCAGTCTTCCTCAGAAGCTTGTCCTGCATTGCTGTGGGCAGGACAGGGTAGATGAGGCCTTGAGCAGCGTGGTCTAGTGGAAGGTGTTCCCACCCATTGCAGGGGGCAGTGGCAACTAGATGATCTTTAAGGTCCCGTCCAACCTAAAGCGTTCTGTGGATATAATGCTGGCTTAACAGCATGTGACTTCAGACCAGCAGCTTAGGAGGGGAGAGGGTTAAGCCCAAGAATTCAGCATGGTGTGACAGAACTCAACTGTGAGCTCTGCATTTCATGGGACTCCATGACTGAAGGGAAAAAAAATAACTAGAATTAGAATCCCCCTTAAGTTGAAGATGTGAGGTGTTTAGGAAGAGCCTGGATGAGGCACTGGGTGCCGTGGTTTAGTGGATCAGATGGTGCTGGGTGATAGGATGGGCTGGATGATCTCTAAGGTCTCTTCCAACCTGGTCTATTCTATTCTATTCTATTCTATTCTATTCTATTCTATTCTATTCTATTCTATTCTACTCCATTCTATTCTATTCTACTCTATTCTATTCTATTCTATTCTATACTATTCTATTCTATTCTACTATATTCTATTCTATTCTACTCTATTCTATTCTATACTATTCTATTCTACTCTATTCTATTCTATACTATTCTATTCTACTCCTATTCTATTCTACTATACTCTATTCTATTCTATTCTACTATACTCTATTCTATTCTACTCTATTCTATTCTACTCTATTCTACTCTATTCTATTCTATTCTACTCTATTCTATTCTACTCTATTCTATTCTAGTCTACTCTATTCTATTCTATTCTATTCTATGTTACTGGAATGTGAAAGGCAACAAAAGGCCCTGGAGCCTGTGCCCTGTGAGGACAGGCTGAGAGCCCTGGGGCTGTTTAGTCTGGAGAAGGTTGATAGGGGATCTGAGCAATGTCTATCAATATCTGAGGGGACAGGAATTAATATCTGGGGGACAGGAATGAAGGGACAGGGACAGCCTCTGCTCAGCTGCACCCTGGGATGGGACAAGGGACAGTGGATGGAAACTCCAGCACAGGAGGTTCCACCTCAACATGAGGAGGAACTTCTTTACTGTGAGGCTCACAGAGCCCTGGAGCAGGCTGCCCAGAGGGGTTGTGGAGTCTTCTTCTCCTTCCAGCCCTGTCTGGATGTGTTCTGTGTGACCTGTGCTGGATTCTATGCTCCTGCTCTGGCAGGGAGGGTGGACTTGATGATCTTTGGAGGTCCCTTCCAACCCCTAACATCCTGTGGTCCTGTGATCTGCAGAGTGTGGTCAGCAGCTCTCTGAAGGGGAAGGAAGAGGCTTGCCAAGTGCAGGAACGTGTTTGCCTTTTTGTGGAGGAGCAGCAGGGCCCCAAGCACAGCCACAGCAGCTGGGAATGGGCTGGGAGGCGTGGAGGAGTTTGCTTCGGCTGGTGGCAGGGCTGTGCACAGCCTCCCTTGCTGCCTGGCCAGGTGGTGGTGGGAGTGAAGGTGCCCTGTGACAGCTGCCTGTCCCTTCCTTGCAGATATCAACATGGCTGGGGAACCAAAACCCAACAGACCCAAAGGGCTGAAGCGAGCAGCCTCCGCCTTGTACAGGTAGGTCTGCACTGAGATCTCCAGGCTGCTCTTTGCCTTCCAGCTGAGGGGGAGTTTTGCAAACCAGCCCCCAGGCTGCTGCCCTGACCTCCCTGGCCCCTACCCCATTGCTGCATGTTCAGATCTTCCTGTCCCATGAGCTCCTTGCCCTTTGCTGTGCCCCTCAGTGCTAGGCTGCAGGAGGAGAGGCGAGGAGGGGCAGCAGGGGCAGAGCCGAGGTTAGCTGCTGAGGGATTCTGCCTGGGCATGGTCCAACCTCTGAGCAGCACTGGACCTGGAGATCATTGCAGAAAGGTGGGCAGAACCTGCTTGAACCACAGGAGACCTCTTGAAAGAGGTGTGGCAAGAGGAGCACTCCTCTCCAGCTCCAGTGAGTGGGGCACATGCTGGATGCTGGGGACAGGAGGGACAGGGATCACCTAGGGAAAGATACTGGAGAAAAGGGCAAGAGGAAAATGATTGCCAAAGGCAAAGGAGGAGAAGTGGGAAGGACTTAGGGCAGCAAGGCCTTTGATACCATCCCCCCCAGCAAGTTCCTGGCCAAGCAGTCAGCCCCTGGCTTGGACAGCAGCTCTCTGAGCTGGGTTAGGAACTGGCTGGAGGCTGAGCCCAGAGAGTGGTGGTGAATGGTGCCACAGCCAGCTGGCAGCCAGGCACCAGTGGTGTGCCCCAGGGATCAGTGCTGGGCCCCATCCTCTTTAACATCTTCATTGATGATCTGGATGAGGGCATTGAGTCCATCATCAGTAAATTGCAGATGACACCAAGCTGGGGGCAGGAGTTGATCTGCTGGAGGGTAGGAGAGCTCTGCAGAGGGACCTGGACAGGCTGCACAGATGGGCAGAGTCCAAGGGCAGGAGATTGAACACATCCAGGTGCCAGGTTCTACACATTGGCCACAACAACCCCAGGCAGTGCTACAGGCTGGGGGCAGAGTGGCTGAGAGCAGCCAGGCAGAGAGGGACCTGGGGGTACTGGATGACAGCAGCTGAACAGGAGCCAGCAGTGTGCCCAGGTGGCCAAGAAGGCCAAGGGCATCCTGGCCTGCATCAGGAAGAATGTGGCCAGCAGGAGCAGGGAAGTCATTGTGCCCTGTGCTCAGCACTGCTTAGGCCACAGCTTGAGTCCTGTGTCCAGTTCTGGGCTCCTCAGTTTAAGAAGGACATTGAGAGACTTGAAGGTGTCCAGAGAAGGGCAACAGAGCTGGGGAGGGGTCTGGAGCACAGCCCTGTGAGGAGAGGCTGAGGGAGCTGGGGTTGCTTAGCCTGGAGAAGAGGAGGCTCAGGGGAGACCTTCTTGCTCTCTGTAGCTCCCTGAAGGGAGGTTGGAGCCAGGTGGGGGTTGGTCTCTTCTCCCAGGCACCCAGCAGCAGAACAAGAGGACACAGTCTCAAGCTGTGCCAGGAGAGGTTTAGGCTGGAGATGAGGAGGAAGTTCTTCAGTGAGAGAGTTGTTAGCCATTGGGATGTGCTGCCCAGGGAGGTGCTGGAGTCCCCATCCCTGGAGGTGTTCAAGAGGGGATTGGATGTGGCACTTGGAGCCATGGTTTAGTTGTCAGGAGTTGTCAGGAGGTTGGACTTGATGATCTTTGAGGTCTCTTCCAACCTTGGTGATACTGTGATACTGTGACCTTAGAGCAGCTTCCAGTACCTGAAGGGCTCCAGAAGAGCCGGGGAGGGACTTCAGACAGGGACTGGGAGTGCCAGGATGAGGGACAATGGCTTTGGGCTGCGAGAGGGCAGACTGAGAATGGAGAGGAGGAAGAAATTCTTTGCAGTGAGGGTGGGGAGCCACTGGCACAGGTTGCCCAGGGAGGCTGTGGCTGCCTCCTCCCTGGAGGTGTTCAAAGCCAGGCTGGATGAGGCTTTGAGCAGCCTGGGCTGGTGGGAGGTGTCCCTGCCCATGGCAGGGGGTTGGAGCTGGATGATTCTGAAGGTCCCTTCCATCCCAACCCATTCTGTGGTTGTGTATCCACCAGCCACCCATGCCATGCTCACTGAGCCACTTCTGCTGGTGAGCAGTAGTTCAGAGTTGCAGGGGGCTGTGGAGATGAAGAGTGAGGGAGAGACGTTTGCTCCTTCCCACAAAGATCAGATGTGCTCAAACACGAGCCAGGGACTGCCCTGCTCGGAGCCCCTGCAATGTTTCATCCCAGATTGGCTGTCAGCTTTCAACTTTGCCATCTGGACTGGCAGGGCTTGGGATGGCTCAGGGGAAGCAGGGAATCCAGGGGTGGCAGCTTCCCTAACCAGCATAAATGGCTCTGAATGGTAGGCTGCAGAGACCACAGCACTGGCATCGGAGGGAGGGCTGTGCTACAGGCTTCAGAGCGGGCTTCAGAGGTTGGGGGTTGCTTTGCCTCACTGTGGCTGTAGGAGAGGGTCAAGGGGAGGGGGAGGGAGAGGGAGAGGGAGAGGGAGAGGGAGAGGGAGAGGGAGAGGGAGAGGGAGAGGGAGAGGGAGAGGGAGAGGGAGAGGGAGAGGGAGAGGGAGAGGGAGAGGGAGAGGGAGAGGGAGAGGGAGGGGAAAGGATCACAGAATGCTAGGGATTGGAAGGGATCTCTGGAATCATCGAATCCAACCTCCCTGCCAAGGCAGGGCCAGCTAAAGCAGGCAGCACAGGGCAGCATCTAAGCAGATTTTGAAGTTCTCCAGGGAAGGAGACTCCACAACCTCTCTGGGCAGCCTGCTCCAGGGCTCTGGGACCCTCACAGTGAAGAAGTTCCTCCTCCTGTTGAGGTGGAGCCTCCTGTGCTGCAGTTTCCATCCATTGCCCCTTGTCCTATCCCAGGGCACAAATCAGCAGAGCCTGTCCCTGTCCCTTCCTTCCTGACCCCCAGCCCTCAGATATTGATAGACATTGATCAGATCTCAGCCTTCTCTTCTCCAGACTAACCACCCCCAGGGCTCTCAGCCTCTCCTTCCCAGGCAGTGCTGCAGTCCCTTGAGCATCCTTGGAGCCCTCCCTTGGACTCTCTCCAGCAGATCTCTGTCCCTCCTGAACTGGGGAGCCCAGAGCTGGATGCAATATTCCAGGTGTGGCCTCACCAGAGCAGAGCAGAGGGGGAGAAGAATCTCCCTGGCTCTGCTGGCCACACTTCTGAATGCAGCCCAGGACCCCCTTGGCCTTCTTGGCCCCCAGGGCACATTGCTGTCCCATGCAGAACTTGCTGCCCACCAGCACTCCCAGCTCCTTCTCCCCAGGGCTGCTCCCCAGCAGATCCCCTCCCAACCTGTGCTGCTGCAGCTTATTCTTCCTGCCCAGCTGCAGGACTCTGCTCTCATCCTTGCTGACCCTCATTTGGTTCCTCTCTGCCCAGCTCTCAGTCTGCCCAAGCCTCTGAATGGCCTCACAGCCTTCAGGTATCTCAGCCCAGCCTCCCAGTCTGGTGTCATCAGCAAACCTGCTGAGCAGACTCTGTCTGTCTGTGCCCTCATCAATGTCATGGATGAAGACGTTGAGCAGGACTGGACCCAGCACTGATCCCTGGGAGACTCCACTGGTCACAGCTCTCCAGCTGGACCTGGCAGCCTGTGATGATTGGCACTGTGCTGGTTGTGTTCTGAGCTCATTGTGTTCAGACAGCACTGGAGTCACAGCCATGGTGATCAGAGACAGCACTGGAGTCACAGCCATGGTGATCAGAGACAGCACTGGAGTCACAGCCATGGTGATCAGAGACAGCACTGGAGTCACAGCCATGGTGATCAGAGACAGCACTGGAGTCACAGCCATGGTGATCAGCAGGGCTCAGCTGGGTGCTTGGAGATTTTCTGTGTGCCCAGGTTTGAGCTCAGGTCAGGAGGAAAGCCAAGTTTCCAGTCACAAAGATCTCCATGAGGATACATTTCCTGGCCCCATGCTGCCCACCCCCTCAGGCACAGCAATGGGCTGGGCAGGTTCCAGCCCCTCTCCCTGCAGACCCGCAAGGCCAGGAGGTGCCAGGTGGAAGGAGGAGGTCTGCCCCATGGAGGGAGAAGACATAAAGGAGCTGTGAGGCTCAGTGGGTGGTGAGGCAGGAATACTAATGAGTTCCCAGCACTAACTAACCCAAGCTGTCCTCCTCTGTCCCTGCAGTGGCTATGACTTCGACTATGACTATTACAGAGACGACTTCTACGACAGGTGAGCAGGGGGGCGGCCGAAGGGGCCAGGCTGGGGGACAAGCTCTTCCCTGCAGCACAGCTGCTCCGTGGGGAGCATGCTGGGGTGCAGAGTGCTCCACCCTAGCACAGTGCAGTGGGGGGCCATGGCCAGGCTGTGCCCCAGCTCAGCACCAGCACTGCCTGGGCTCCAGCTGTGGCAGCCAGTCGCTGGCACGCTGGGGCTGGGGGTGCTGCTGGGCTGCTTCACACAACCACAGAATCAGCTGGCTTGGCAAAGGCCTTGAGGTCATGGAGTCCAGCCACAACCTCACATCTCCCTGTACACAACTCTCAGCCCATGGCCCTGAGCTCTTCATCCAAATGGCTTTTGAACACCTCCAGGGATGGTGGCGACCACCTCCCTGGGCAGCCTGTTCCCGTGCCCCATCACCCTTTTGATGAAGAAATCTTTCTGATAGCCAACCTAAACCCCCCCTGGTGCACCCTGAGGCCACTGCCTCCTGTCATGTGGGAGAAGACACCAACACCCACCTTGCTGCAGCCTCCTTTCAGGGAGCTGTAGAGAGCAAGGAGCTCTCCCCTCAGCCTCCTCTTCTTCTCCAGACTGAACACCCCCAGCTCCCTCAGCCCGTCCTCACAGCACTTGTGTTTGAGACCCTTCCCCAGCTTTGCTGCCCTCCTCACCCTCATTTGGGTTGGAAAAGACCTTCAAGATCATCCAGTCCAACCATTCTCCAGCTCTGCCTAGGCTGGCGTGAAACCACGTCGTCAGCACCACATCTGCCTCTTTTCAGCACCTCTCCAGATGGAGATTCTGTGACCTCCCTCACTTAGGAAGTCTGTTGTGATCTCTGAGAAGCCTTTCAGACAAGAATTTTCTTCTACTATCCAACCTAAAGCTCCCCTGGTGCAACTTGAGGCCATTTGTTGTGTGGGAGAAGAGCCCAACCCCCACCTGGCTCCAACCTCCTTTCAGGGAGTTGTAGAGAGCAATGAGGTCTCCCCTGAGCCTCCTCTTCTCCAGGCTAAACACCCCCAGCTCCCTCAGGATCTCTCTCCAGTGGGGTTGTTTAGAACAATCCTTATTTTCCTTGTTTACACCCAAGAGTCATTTATTTCCCTTTTTTTTACCACTTTCTGTTCAAGATCCGTGAAGAAATGTTAAAGGCATAGCCTGCAACTCCTTCATGCCCAGCACTCAGGGTGCAGCCCCAGCAGTGCCAAGCAGAGTGCTGGGATCCCTTCCTCCTTCAGGGGAGACCTCATTGCTCTCTCCAACTCCCTGAAGGGAGGTTGGAGCCAGGTGGGGGTTGGTCTCTTCTCCCAGGCACCCAAGGCACGACTGAGCAGAGGCTGTCCCTGTCCCTCCCTTCCTGACCCCCAGCCCTCAGATATTTCTATGCATTTATTGGATGCTCTCTCAGTCTTCTCCTCTCCAGACTGAAAACCCACAGCTGCACTGGTGTCCTGCCCTCACTGCCTGCTCTCCACCAAGCCCTCCTCAGTCTAAGAAGGACATTGAGAGACTTGAAGGTGTCCAGAGAAGGGCAACAAAGCTGGGGAGGGGTCTGGAGCACAGCCCTGTGAGGAGAGGCTGAGGGAGCTGGGGTTGCTTAGCCTGCAGAAGAGGAGGCTCAGGGGAGACCTTCTTGCTCTCTGTAACTCCCTGAAGGGAGGTTGGAGCCAGGTGGGGGTTGGTCTCTTATCCCAGGCAGCCAGCACCAGAACAAGAGGACACAGTCTCAAGCTGTGCCAGGAGAGGTTTAGGCTGGAGGTGAGGAGAAAGTTCTTCCCATAAAGAGTGATTGGCCCTTGGGATGTGCTGCCCAGGGAGGTGGTGGAGTCCCCATGCCTGGAGGTGTTCAAGAAAGGCTTGGATGTGGCCCTTGGAGCCATGGGTTAGCTGTCAGGAGGTGCTGGGCATTAGGTCATAGGTTGGGCTGGATGCTCTCTGAGGTCTTTTCCAGCCTGGTGGATTCTGTGGTTCTGTTCTGTGATGACTCTCCCCCCCCGCTGCAGGCTGTTCGACTACCGGGGCCGGGTGTCGCCGGTGCCCAGGGTGGTGCCGGTGAAGCGGCCGCGGGTGACCCTGCCGCTGGTGCGGCGCGTCAAGGCCACCCTGCCGGTCAAGCTCTTCGCCAGGTCGGCTGCCATCAGCACCAGCTCGGCCAAGCTGAAGCGTGAGTACCGGCACGGCTGCGGGGCAGCCACCCGCCTCACCACGCCGACAGATAACGGTGGTCAGTGCAGATAGCAAAGCCCCGGCCAGCTAACGGTGCCCAGCCAGCTAACGGTGCCCAGCCAGCTAACGGTGCCCGGCCAGCTAACCGTGCCCAGCCAGCTAACCGTGCCCAGCCAGCTAACGGTGCCCAGCCAGCTAACGGTGCCCGGCCAGCTAACCATGCCCGGCCAGCTAACGGTGCCCAGCCAGCTAACACTGCCCAGTCCAGATAGCAGAGCCCCGTCCAGCTAACGGTGCCCGGCCAGCTAACGGTGCCCAGCCAGCTATCGGTGCCCAGCCAGCTAACGGTGCCCAGCCAGCTAACGGTGCCCGGCCAGCTAACACTGCCCAGTCCAGATAGCAGAGCCCCGGCCAGCTAACGGTGCCCGGCCAGCTAACACTGCCCAGTCCAGATAGCAAAGCCCCGGCCAGCTAACGGTGCCCAGCCAGCTAACGGTGATCAGCCAGCTAACGGTGCCCAGCCAGCTAATGGTACCCGGCCAGCTATCGGTGCCCGGCCAGCTAACGGTGCCCGGCCAGCTAACACTGCCCAGCCAGCTAACGGTGCCCGGCCAGCTAACCGTGCCCAGCCAGCTAACCGTGCCCAGCCAGCTAACCGTGCCCAGCCAGCTAACGGTGCCCGGCCAGCTAACACTGCCCAGTCCAGATAGCAGAGCCCCGTCCAGCTAACTGTGCCCGGCCAGCTAACGGTGCCCAGCCAGCTAACAGTGCCCGGCCAGCTAACGGTGCCCAGCCAGCTAACCGTGCCCAGCCAGCTAACGGTGCCCAGCCAGCTATCGGTGCCCAGCCAGCTAACGGTGCCCGGCCAGCTATCGGTGCCCGGCCAGCTGACGGTGCCCGGCCAGCTAACGGTGCCCAGCCAGCTAACGGTGCCCGGCCAGCTGACAGTGCCCGGCCAGCTATCGGTGCCCGGCCAGCTAACGGTGCCCAGCCAGATGACGGTGCCCAGCCAGCTAACGGTGCCCGGCCAGCTGACGGTGCCCGGCCAGCTATCGGTGCCCGGCCAGCTGACGGTGCCCAGCCAGCTGACGGTGCCCGGCCAGCTAACGGTGCCCGGCCAGCTAACCGTGCCTGGCCAGCTAACGGTGCCCAGCCAGCTAACGGTGCCCAGCCAGCTAACGGTACCCGGCCAGCTATCGGTGCCCGGCCAGCTAACGGTGCCCGGCCAGCTAACGGTGCCCAGCCAGCTAACGGTGCCCGGCCAGCTAACCGTGCCCAGCCAGCTAACCGTGCCCAGCCAGCTAACGGTGCCCGGCCAGCTAACCGTGCCCAGCCAGCTAACCGTGCCCAGCCAGCTAACGGTGCCCGGCCAGCTAACACTGCCCAGTCCAGATAGCAGAGCCCCGTCCAGCTAACTGTGCCCGGCCAGCTAACGGTGCCCAGCCAGCTAACAGTGCCCGGCCAGCTAACGGTGCCCAGCCAGCTAACGGTGCCCAGCCAGCTATCGGTGCCCGGCCAGCTAACCGTGCCCAGCCAGCTAACCGTGCCCAGCCAGCTAACGGTGCCCGGCCAGCTAACCGTGCCCAGCCAGCTAACCGTGCCCAGCCAGCTAACGGTGCCCGGCCAGCTAACACTGCCCAGTCCAGATAGCAGAGCCCCGTCCAGCTAACTGTGCCCGGCCAGCTAACGGTGCCCGGCCAGCTAACGGTGCACGGCCAGCTAAAGGTGCCCAGCCAGCTAACGGTGCCCAGCCAGCTATCGGTGCCCAGCCAGCTAACGGTGCCCGGCCAGCTATCGGTGCCCGGCCAGCTGACGGTGCCCGGCCAGCTAACGGTGCCCAGCCAGCTAACGGTGCCCGGCCAGCTGACGGTGCCCGGCCAGCTATCGGTGCCCGGCCAGCTAACGGTGCCCGGCCAGCTGACGGTGCCCAGCCAGCTAACGGTGCCCGGCCAGCTGACGGTGCCCGGCCAGCTATCGGTGCCCGGCCAGCTAACGGTGCCCAGCCAGCTAACGGTGCCCAGCCAGCTAATGGTGCCCGGCCAGCTATCGGTGCCCAGCCAGCTAACGGTGCCCAGCCAGCTATCGGTGCCCAGCCAGCTAACGGTGCCCGGCCAGCTGACGGTGCCCGGCCAGCTAACGGTGCCCGGCCAGCTAACGGTGCCCGGCCAGCTGACGGTGCCCAGCCAGCTGACGGTGCCCGGCCAGCTGACGGTGCCCGGCCAGCTGACGGTGCCCAGCCAGCTATCGGTGCCCAGCCAGCTAACGGTGCCCAGCCAGCTAACCGTGCCCGGCCAGCTAACGGTGCCCGGCCAGCTAACGGTGCCCAGCCAGCTAACCGTGCCCAGCCAGCTAACGGTGCCCAGCCAGCTAACGGTGCCCGGCCAGCTATCGGTGCCCAGCCAGCTAACGGTGCCCGGCCAGCTAACGGTGCCCAGCCAGCTAACGGTGCCCAGCCAGCTAACACTGCCCAGTCCAGATAGCAGAGCCCTGTCCAGCTAACGGTGCCCGGCCAGCTAACGGTGCCCAGCCAGCTAATGGTGCCCGGCCAGCTAACGGTGCCCGGCCAGCTAACGGTGCCCAGTCCAGCACAGATGCAGTCCAGAGATACAGAATCACAGAGCTGTCAGGGCTGGAAGGGAGCTCAAGGCCCAGCCAGTTCCAACCCCCCTGCCATGGCCAGGGACACCTCACACTGCAGCAGGTTGCTCACAGCCACCTCCAGCCTGGCTGCAAACACCTCCAGGCAGGAGGCTTCCACCACCTCCCTGGGCAGCCAGTGCCAACATCTCGGAGATATGGAATGCAATGAATAGGTACAAGGTATACAATATTTAGATATATCTGAGGGGTGGCTGCCAAGTGGGGGGGCCCAAGCTCTTTTGGGTGGTGGGCAGTACTAAGACAAGGAACAACAGGTTCAAGCTTGAACAGAGAAGGTTTCACCTCAACATGAGGAGAAACTCCTGTACAGTGTGGGTGCTGGAGAGCCCTGGAGCAGGCTGCCCAGAGAGGTTGTGGAGTCTCCTTCTCTGGAGCCTTTCCAAAGCCACCTGGATGCATTCCTGTGTGATCTGGTGTAGGTGATCCTGCTCTGGCAGGGGGGTTGGACTGGATGATCTCTTGGGGTGCCTTCCAACTTCTGATGTACTGTGACACTGTGACCCTGTGAGTTACAATTTACAAACACCACAAGGAGCCCCCCTGGACAAAACCAGGTAGTTAACCAACAAAACCAGGAGGTTAACCAGAATAACCAGGTGGTTAGCCAACAAAGCCAGGAGGTTAAGCAGAATAACCAGGTGGTTAGCCAACAAAGCCAGGTGGTTAGCCATCAAAACCAGGTGGTTAGCCAACAAAGCCAGGTGGTTAGCCAGCAAAACCAGGTGGTTAGCCAACAAAGCCAGGTGGTTAGCCAGCAAAGCCAGGTGGTTAGCCAGCAAAACCAGGTGGTTAGCCAATAAAACCAAGTGGTTAGCCAACCAAGGCTTCCTTCCCCCTCCCTATACAAGGGAAAAGAGGAAGGGAAGAGCAGAGAGTAGTTTGTTAGTACTTAGCCCCAAGAAGAATGCAGCCAAGGTCAGCAGCAGCCAAGCAGAAGCCACCAGCTGGTCTCTGCTAGAGGGAGGAAGCCAACAAGAGAGTTAGGTCTGGGAGGGGTTCTGGTGGAGGAGGAGGTTTTGCTGCTCCAAGCAAAGCCATCCTCTCCTCACCTGCCCACCCAGCCCCTGCCAGGTGTGCAGGATGCCCTGCAGACCACTGAGCACAGCTCCTTCCAGCACAGACAAGCTCAGACGTGTGGAGAGAAGCTGTGAGTGTGACTGCGCCGAGGCAAGGAGGGTGGATGGCGTTCGCCCTGCTCAGCGAGGGGCTTTGTGCCTGGCAGAGGGAGGAGGCAGACACCTTGGGTGCTCTGTGGGGCGCTAAATGACTTTTTTTTTCCCTCCCTTCCTTCCCTTCTTCCTTCCTTCCTTCCTCCAAGTGAAGTGCAGCGAGCTGCAGACAATCAAAACTGAGCTGACACAGATCAAATCCAACATCGACGCCCTCCTGGGCCGGCTGGAGCAGATCACTGAAGAACAGAAGCTGTCTGTAGGTCAGTTGGGTGTAATGGTGAAGTGTGGAGCCCCAGGGTCCAGGCTACAATCACAGGCCAAGATTCCAGCCCCAAATTCCCCAGGTTATGGAGATGGGGCTCGAAGTCATGAGGTGTTTTTTGCTTCTGTTGAATTTGTGTTCTTTTACTTTGCTTCCGAACCTCCCCTCTCCTCTCCTCTCCTCTCCTCTCCTCTCCTCTCCTCTCCTCCCCTCCCCTCCCCTCCCCTCTCCTCTTCTCTCCTCCCCTCCCCTTCCCTCCCCTCTCCTCTTCTCCCCTCCCCTCTCCTCTTCTCTCCTCCCCTCCCCTCCAGGCTTGCTCTCAGACACAGCTTCCTCAGCAGCAGCACAATTCCCCTTGCAGGTCAATCCCTGCTCCCTTCTGCTGCCTTCCAACTCAGTCTGGGGGGGGTTAGGTTATTGCCTCAGGCTCTAGCCAAGGGCTGCCCCAGCCTCTGCTGCTGGAGGCTGGGCTTGACTGCCCCAGCCCCTGAGGCTTGGCTGTTGCTGTCACAGAGGTGCAGAAGAAGGCAGAGGGCAGCAAGAGTGAACTGTCACAGGAGGACACAGCCTCAGAGGCCGAGGGCAACACGGAGGAGCCGCTGAACGGGGACGAGGCCGAGGAGGAGGGCCTGGCACGGGAGGAGTGTGAAGATGAACTGGTAAGAGACTGGGGAATGCATCTCTGCAGCCTTCAGGGATGTGAGGCCACCCCCAGGTCCTTCTCTGCAGGGTTGCTCTCAGCCTGGACTGATAGCAAGGGTTGCCCTCACCTAGGTTCAGGACCTTGCACTTGGCCGTACTGAACCTTGTGAGGTTGTCCTAAGCCCACCCAGCTCTGCAGCCTCTCCAGGTCCCTCTGGATGCCACCCTGTCCTTCAGATGTATCTTAGAGGTCTCCTCCAACCTAAACAGTTCTGTGACTATCATCCATGGAGGCTTGGGGCACGTTGGAGCAAGCACTGGGTCTGTACTGAGTGCAGCAGCTCTGCTCCCTCCCTACCCTGCCAGTGGTGAGAGCAGGAGTGAGGATGAAGGTCGGTAGCCCCTTCTTCATCCTCACCTCCTCACTGCTGGGGTGACTGCATGGCACATGCACAGCACTCTTCCTATGGCCAGGAAGCTCCTTGGACTCAGAGCACTTCCCAGCTTGCTTCTGCTCTTCTGTTCTGTCCCACACTAGTGCTGGGTGCAGGATCCGAGCAGAGCCTTTCAGCTGCTTCAGTCCCTGGGGCCTCACAGCTGAAGGTCATGGCTGATGTAAGGAGAAATGATGAAGGGGAAACATCACAACAGTCACTCTCAAGAAGAAAGGCAAGGGCTGGCCTCCATCTGTGCCCCAGTGAGGACAAGGGAGGCCAGGTTTGAATTACACCAAGGCAATTACACCAAGGCAAGCAGATGGTAGGAGTCCGGGGGAACCTGCTGCTGCTAATGATGGTGAAGCAGCACCCAGCCTGTCAGCAGCAAAATGTGAGCAAGTGGGCAGACATCTGCTGGCTGTGATCTCAGAGGAGCTGATGGCATTAGGAGCAGATGAACAGGAGGAGTATTTCAGCTCCCTTCCATCACTGTTGCCTGTATCTCCTTGGTCCTGAAGTGGCACAGAGGGCAGAAATATTTCGCTGCCAACACCAGGCAGGCTCAGATGTGTTCAGCATGGGGCAGCTGGATGTGTGCAGAGGATGTCCTCCTCGACCCTGCAGGGCAAGGCACAAAAGCCATTCTTCATATTCTGCTCCTGACCGTCCAACACTGAACAGTTCTGAAGCCTCTCCAGTTCCTGGGGAGTGAGCCCTTTGCTCCACATCTCTCTGACTTCTGCACAGCAGTGTAGCCTTCACCACCTGCTGCCCACAGACATTAGCTTGGAGATTAGGAACAATTTCTTTCCTGGCCAGCATCAGGAAGAGTGTGGCCAGCAGGAGCAGGGAAGTCATTGTGCCCTGTGCTCAGCACTGCTTAGGCCACACCTTGAGTCCTGTGTCCAGTTCTGGGCTCCTCAGGTTAGGAAAGATGTTGAGATGCTGGAAGGTGTCCAGAGAAGGGCAACAAAGCTGGGGAGGGGTCTGGAGCACAGCCCTGGGAGGAGAGGCTGAGGGAGCTGGGGTTGCTTAGCCTGGAGAAGAGGAGGCTCAGGGGAGACCTTCTTGCTCTCTGCAACTCCCTGAAGGGAGGTTGGAGCCAGGTGGGGGTTGGTCTCTTCTCCCAGGCAGCCAGCACCAGAACAAGAGGACAGAGTCTCAAGCTGTGCCAGGGGAGGTTTAGGCTGGAGGTGAGGAGAGAGATTGGCCACTGGGATGTGCTGCCCAGGGAGGTGGTGGAGTCGCCATCCATGGAGGTGGTCAAGAAAGCTGTGGCCATGGCACTTGGGGCCATGGTTTAGTGGCCATGGTGGTGCTGGGTTGATGGTTGGAGTGGATGATCTCTGAGGGCTTTTGCATCCAAAACCTCTCTGCACTTCTGTGTTCCTCACACACAAAGGTTTATTATCAGGTGAGAGAAGGAGAGGAAATGGCCTGAAATTGTGCCAGGGGAGGGTTAGGCTGGAGAGGAGGAAAACTTTTCTTTGCTACAAGAGTGTTCAGGGATTGGCACAGGCTGCCCAGGGAGGTGGTGGAGTCCCCAGCCCTGGAGGTGTTCAAGCAAGCTGTGGCCATGGCACTTGGGTCATGGTTTGGTGGCCATGGTGGGGTTGGGTTGAAGGCTGGACTGGATGATCTCTGAGGGCTTTTCCAACCCAAACAATCCTATGATTCTATGACATGGTGCCCAGATCAGTCCTTCAGAACATCTGCCCTTGGCTCTGAGGGGCAGTGATGGCACAGGAGAGTCAGAGGTCACTCAGATCTGATCTAGCAGTCAGTTTATTGAGTTCTAATGTAGATTGGGTTGGAAGGGACCTCTGCAGGTCATCTAGTCCAGCCCCCAAAGGGGTCCCAGGTCTGTTGGGCAGGCCCCTTCCAGAACAGGCAGCCAGAGGAAGTCTGTGAGCTGCCTGGGCCCGTGCCTGCCAGAAAGCCTGGGGGCTGCCAGGGGTCCCAGTGTCCACAGCAGCTGTGCTCTGCAGCTCCTGCACACGCTGGGCAAGCTGCCACTGCTCCCCCACCCCCTGCTAGCAGCTGGGCACTGCCTCTGAGGTGTGCCCCAGGCCCTGGGGGGGCAGGGGGGCTGCTGCTGACTGCCTGCTTTCCCCTGCAGGAGAACAGCCATTACACAGACGTGGAGGATGCCAGGCTACAGTAACCAGGTACAGCTCTCACACTGCCTTCTGGAGGCTGCTTCTGAGCAAAGGCTTCCCCTCCTTGCCTGCTGGGCTGAGGGGCTTGCTGCTGCTCAAGGTCCTCTGTGTTCCTAGCAGGGAGCCTGGCTGCTCAGCTGGGTCACTGGGGATGGTGTCCTTTGGAGGCACAGAGAGAGAAACCAGGCCTGAACTGAGCAGCCCGGGGGGAAACTCGTGGTGCTTACAGTTTGGGACCTTCCTCATCTTCCCTGCTGGCCACAGCATCGCTCCAGCTCCCCAAGAGGGACCCAGTGGGACCTCATGGAGCACCCCAGTGGGACCTCATGGAGCACAGGGAGCTTCAAAAGAGGCATTGGGAGGTTGCCAGCTGCTGCCAGCCCACTGCAAGCCCAACCTGGCATCTCCCTGTGCCCCCCGTGGGCAGCCAGCCCACGCTGCCAGAGGCTGGAGCTTCTCTTGCCTTCTGTGCCCCAGCCCAGCACATTGTGCCAGCTGCTGCCCAGCCCAGCTCACACCTGGCCTGCTCCACAGCCTGCACAGCACACCCTGAGAGCAGCAAGTGAGGCAAGTGCAGCTGCTGCCTGGAGCTGCAGCAGATTCTTCCCAGTAAGGAACCAAAGTTTGTAACCTGGTAGAAGAGGAGCAGAGAGCAGCAGATGGCTGCTGAGAAGTTCTCTCTGACATCACTGAGGCACAGCTGAAGGGATTCAGGAGCAGAGAACCTTCCAGAAAGGGGGAGGTGTGAGCTTTAAGGTGGCAGGGGCACAGAGGCCCTCAGGGCCTCTCCTAAGTCACAGATCTCTGAGCCCCAAGGGCAGTGATGTAGCTTCCTCCCTCTCCCCTTCTCTCCTCACAGCCTGTTCAGAGCAGCAGTGAGCAAGAGTGTGAGGAAAGCACCAGGCTAGACCCTGCCCTGGCACACTGAGCAAGACAAGTGCTGCTGCCATCTCCACCTGGCACTCAACAGGAGAACCATGGCCTGCCACCTTCCACCCACCTGTAAAGCAAAGGCAAAGCAATCTCATCACCCCGTGAACCCCAGCTGCCCCCAGCAGTGGACTGGGAGCTGAGCAGCCAGCAGAGGCAGGAACCAAGCCCTGCACCCTCCATGCCCATCCCTGACTGGCTAGCAGGGAGCAGTGGTGCCACCAAAGGAGCCAGAGGTGTCCCAGGGCTTCCTGCAGGAGAGGAGGGAGAGCTACACCTAACCCAACAGAGGCATTTAACCCTGGGCTAGGTGAGAGCTAGGGGAAAAGGACTGTCTCAGTTTGGACCCTTTGGGTGATGCTGAGGAAGAGAGGGGTGGGGGGAGCTGTGCCCCCATGGCAGCCCCCTGCTCTTGTCTCCCTGTGCCCCAGGAGCTGCTCTGGCTGCACAGCCACTGCTGCAGTCAGTGCTGGTGCAGGTGCTGCGCCCTGGGCGGCTGCTTGGGGAGGGCAAGGGGAAGGGAAGCTGCCTGCAGGCAAGCCAAATCATCCCAAGCAGGGGAAACCAACCAGATGTCATCCTCAGAGGCTTCATCTCCTCCTTCTGCACTGCAGAAAGGCTGAGCAAGGCTCTGCAGGGTGAGGGGCTGCAGGCACCTGTGGATGAGACTCTGCCTGGGCCAGCACTCTAGGGCAGTGCCCACAGCTTCTCCTTGGGCAAACCCTGCCACAAGACCTGGGGACCCCCAGGGTTGGGGAGAGTGCTGCAGGAGGGGACTCCTGCTGCCTGCTCCAGGAGGGGACTCCTGCTGCCTGCTCCAGGAGGGGACTCCTGCTGCCTGCTCCAGAAGGAGACTCCTGCTGCCTGCTCCAGGAGGGGACTCCTGCTGCCTGCTCCAGAAGGAGACTCCTGCTGCCTGCTCCAGGAGGGGACTCCTGCTGCCTGCTCCAGAAGAGGACTCCTGCTGCCTGCTCCAGGAGGGGATTCCTGCTGCCTGCTCCAGAAGGAGACTCCTGCTGCCTGCTCCAGGAGGGGACTCCTGCTGCCTGCTCCAGGAGGGGACTCCTGCTGCCTGCTCCAGGAGGGGATTCCTGCTGCCTGCTCCAGGAGGGGACTCCTGCTGCCTGCTCCAGAAGAGGACTCCTGCTGCCTGCTCCAGGAGGGGACTCCTGCTGCCTGCTCCAGAAGAGGACTCCTGCTGCCTGCTCCAGGAGGGGATTCCTGCTGCCTGCTCCAGAAGAGGACTCCTGCTGCCTGCTCCAGGAGGGGACTCCTGCTGCCTGCTCCAGGAGGGGACTCCTGCTGCCTGCTCCAGGAGGGGATTCCTGCTGCCTGCTCCAGGAGGGGACTCCTGCTGCCTGCTCCAGAAGAGGACTCCTGCTGCCTGCTCCAGGAGGGGATTCCTGCTGCCTGCTCCAGAAGAGGACTCCTGCTGCCTGCTCCAGAAGAGGACTCCTGCTGCCTGCTCCAGGAGGGGACTCCTGCTGCCTGCTCCAGGAGGGGATTCCTGCTGCCTGCTCCAGAAGAGGACTCCTGCTGCCTGCTCCAGCTCTCAAAGCCAGACCTCCTCATCTGTGGCATCTCTGTTTGAAGGGTGCAGGGGGCAGCAGGTCCTGGCTGGGGGCAGTGCATCCCTGCCCCAAGGGCCACCCTGGAGCCAGCATGGCTCTTGAAGCACAATGTTTCCTTTGCATTTCCTGGTTTGCAGTGATCCCTGAGGGGCTTCAGGGCCAGCCATGCCCTCCCTGGCCCTTCCCTGGTTCCTGTGCCATGTGCCCTTTGTGTTGTACTGAGCCCTTGCAGAGCTGCCCTCCAGCTGCCAGAGGTGAGCTGCAGGTGGTGTTTTTGCTATGAACTGACTGTGCTGCTGGTGCCTGGCAGAAAGGTGACCTTGTACATAAGATCCTGTATAATAAAAAGAAAGAAATCTACTTGGCTTGTGTTGCCTTCCCTCCCTGGCACAGGTGGGCACAGACCTCTCAGTGGCACTTCATGGTGAGAAAGCTGTGCAGGGTGAGTGCCCAGGGGATGGAGCCAGGCTCTGCTGGGTGCTGCCCAAGGCCAGCACAAGGGGCAGTGGTGGAGGCTAAGGCAGAGGAAGTTCTATGCAAACAGGAGGAGAAATCTTCTCTCTGTGAGGGTGACAGAGCCCTGGAGCAGGCTGCCCAGGGGGGTTGTGGAGTCTCCCTCTCTGGAGAGATTCAAAACCCACCTGAAGTGTCCCTGTGTGAGCTGCTCTGGCAGGGGCTTGGACTGGATGAGCTTTGGAGGTCCCTTCCAGCCCCTCACACTCTGTGATTCTTCATTCCACACAAGTCTGCTTTCCTTCCTCAGCTTCAGAGCTGCCCACAGGATTTGCATTCCCTTGCCACAGGAGTGTCATAGAATCCTAGCATGGGTTGGAAGGGACCTTCAAGCTCATCCAGTTCCAGCCCCCTACCATGGGCAGGGACACCTCCCACCAGCCTGGCCTTGAACACCTCCAGGGAGGAGGCAGCCACAGCCTCCCTGGGCAACCTGTGCCAGAGTCTCCCCACCCTCACTCTAACAATTTCTCCTTCATCTCCTGTCTCAATGTCCTCTCTCTCAGCTCAAAGCCATTGTTCCTCATCCTGTCACTCCCAGCCCTTGTCCAGAGTCCTTCCCCAGCTCTGCTGGAGCTCCTTCAGGTACTGGAAGGCTGCTCTAAGGTCTCCTCAGAGCCTTCTCTTCTCCAGGCTGAGCAGAGCATCTGGGTTCACAGAGGCTCTGGGACTTGTACTCTGGAGGCCTGGAAACTGATTTGCTGCAGGAGAGCAGGGTGACCAATGCAGGCCTTCAGTCTCTGGCCTTTGCAGTGCTCCAGCCCACAGCAGCCTGGGAAAGGAGGCTGCTGTTGCACTGGGCACCAGGCTGCACTGCTGATCAATGCCCCTTTCCAACCCAAACCATTCCCTGACTCTCTGACTCTTGATCCAACTATGCTGGAGTCAACCTTTGGCTGTTGGGCTTTTTCTACAGGTTTGTTAATGGCACCTGGCCAGCAGAAGGCAGTCAGGAGGGGTGGTTGTCCCTCAGCTGGTTGTGTGCCCCAGCTGTAAGCCACTGAAACAAAAAGGCAACTGCAACCCCTCCAGGAAGTCTTCCTTAGAGCTGGAGAAGGTGTGTCTGCTAGAGGGGAAAAAAAGACTACAACAATAAGCAGCAGCACTTGATCCTGGCTTTATTCACTTCAAGATACAGCCAACATCTGTTAGAGCTCACCTGAATCTCCAACTGCTTTCCAGACACCATCAAACCTGCATGCATGCCTTGCAGTGCTGTCAGCTTTTCAAACAGCAGCAAGCCTGGGCTCCTCCTGGCTGTGCACCCAGAGCTTAGCCCTTGGCAGGAACCCTCCAGTCTCTGAGGAAGTGCACTCACCATGACCACCACTTTCTCTGGGCAGAAGGCTGCTTGGCTTCCCTGCAGGGATCCTGAGCTACTCCGTCTTGCCCAGGGAGGCTGTGGCTGTCCCCTCCCTGGAGGTGCCCAAGGCCAGGCTGGATGAGGCCTTGAGCAAGCTGGGCTGGTGGGAGGTGTCCCTGCCCATGGCAGGGGGCTGGAACTGGATGATCTTGAAGGTCCTTTCCAACCCAACCCATTCTTTGATCATATCCTGACCCTGGGCCATTTTGGCAATGAAATGAAACCCATCCCCTCTCGCAGCACTGGAGAGGGACTTCACTCCCCCTCTGCATCTTTGCACTTGGCAGCTCCAACAATTCCCACAGCCCCAGAGAAAGCATTCTCACAGCACCAGGTGTGTCCCCTGGAGGCCCTGCCACCAGCCACAAGTGGGGAAGAGGAGCAGGTTACAGTCAAGAAGGCTCCTGTGCCCATTTGGAACTCAAGCTGTTTCTAAAGGCAGCGTGGTGCAGCCCTCAGATAATCATCTCAGCCCTCCCCACTGACTGCTTCCTTTTGCTGCATTCAGTGAGGTGCTTTTCCAAGTGCTGGAGAGTGCAGGGCTTCAGAAACACTCCTCTCTTCGGAAGGGTAAGGTTCAGTACCATGGGAGTGAGAAAGCTGACAGCCCAGCTTAACGACTCTGTGTTGAGGTTCAGCATCAGTAGGGTGCCAGAGCCATCTCCCAGCTCCATTCTGCCCAAGGAGGCAGCACCTGGGGGCATTTCCTGTGCAAAATGCATTCCCACACTGCTGGGAGTAGAAGCTGAGGCAGCTCTCATGTTGGGGGATCCTCCCTGGGACTCCCTGACTGCTTTCTTTGTTTAGTGATAACCTAACTAGAAAGAAGCTTGGTATGGAAAAGGCAAAAGAATCTTCATCTGAGAAGCTTTATTCTGGGTCTTGGACACAGCTCCAGTGAGAGGTCTGCAGAACAAGGTGCCAGCCATCCCCATCAACTGCTTCAGAAGAGACTGAAGGAAAACCCCCAATCAAAGACACTCACTGCTATAGCATCTTTGAGTTTTACAGAACTCTGGAGGGATTATAAAGCACCTCCTCTCCCATCCCCTGCCTTAGGCTTGGCAATGGCCCTTTCCTTTCCCATCCCCTGCCTTAGGCTTGGCAATGGCCCTTTCCTTTCCCATCCCCTGCCTTAGGCTTGGCAATGGCCCTTCCCTTTCCCCTCACCTTCCTGAAGGCTGGCAAAATCCCTTCCCTTTCCCCTCACCTTCCTTAAGGCTGGCAAAATCCCTTCCCTTTCCCCTCACCTTCCTCAAGGCTGGCAAAATCCATTCCCTTTCCCCTCACCTTCCTCAAGGCTGGCAAAATCCCTTCCCTTTCCCCTCACCTTCCTTAAGGCTGGCAAAATCCCTTCCCTTTCCCCTCACCTTCCTGAAGGCTGGCAAAATCCATTCCCTTTCCCCTCACCTTCCTCAAGGCTGGCAAAATCCCTTCCCTTTCCCCTCACCTTCCTCAAGGCTGGCAAAATCCCTTCCCTTTCCCCTCACCTTCCTGAAGGCTGGCAAAATCCCTTCCCTTTCCCCTCACCTTCCTCAAGGCTGGCAAAATCCCTTCCCTTTCCCCTCACCTTCCTAAAGGCTGGCAAAATCCATTCCCTTTCCCCTCACCTTCCTTAAGGCTGGCAAAATCCCTTCCCTTTCCCCTCACCTTCCTAAAGGCTGGCAAAATCCATTCCCTTTCCCCTCACCTTCCTAAAGGCTGGCAAAATCCATTCCCTTTCCCCTCACCTTCCTAAAGGCTGGCAAAATCCATTCCCTTTCCCCTCACCTTCCTTAAGGCTGGCAAAAATCCCTTCCCTTTCCCCTCACCTTCCTCAAGGCTGGCAAAATCCCTTCCCTTTCCCCTCACCTTCCTAAAGGCTGGCAAAATCCATTCCCTTTCCCCTCACCTTCCTTAAGGCTGGCAAAAATCCCTTCCCTTTCCCCTCACCTTCCTCAAGGCTGGCAAAAATCCCTTCCCTTTCCCCTCACCTTCCTCAAGGCTGGCAAAATCCCTTCCCTTTCCCCTCACCTTCCTTAAGGCTGGCAAAATCCCTTCCCTTTCCCCTCACCTTCCTGAGGGCTGGCAAAAATCCCTTCCCTTTCCCCTCACCTTCCTCAGGCTTGGCAAGAATCCCTTTCCACGAGGCAGTGCAGGTGGGCAGCTGGGGGAGAGCTGCACCCCAGAGGGGTCCGGCAGCCCCAAAAACCACTCGACAGCCACCTTGCTTGGGTAGTTTTTACAATCTGGTTTTAATACAACGGTAAATCCCTTGGGGTTACAAAGTGGTCCAAGTCAGCTCTCCCCAGGACACTCTGCACAATCCAGTGTGGGTTAGCAACCTAGTTAGCTTTGGCACGGAGCTGCGCTCTCTTGCCCGTGACGGCCTGGAAGCCGGTCTTGATGCTGGCGACGGAGCAGCGCGAGTGGCAGGTCTCGCACTGCAGGAAGTATAACCTGGTGTCCTTCTGCAGGATGGTGTCTGGGGAGCGACACGTGTGGCAGGTGACATACTCCTCTGCAGGGAAGGAAGGAAGGAAGGAGGGCAGCAGTTAAAACATCATGCAGCAGCAGCACCGCCGCTCCTTCAGCCCTTAGCCTTCGGCCATCTCTGGGGCGCTTTCAGGCTGGTTGCCTTTAACCCCACCACGGAGCTCCAGACCCTCCGGAGGCTCAGGAGGGCTACCAGAAAGAGACATCTTTGTGTTTCATCCCCATAAGTCCTGCCTCCTTATAAAACTGGAAGCAAAATCAAGTTTCCCCCCTTTTACCCTCCCTTTCCCCCCCTGCTTCCCTCCTTTTCCCTCCCTTTCCCCCCTGCTTCCCTCCTTTTCCCTCCCTTTCCCCCCTGCTTCCCTCCTTTTCCCTCCCTTTCACCCTCCCTTCCCCCTCCCAGGAAGGATGAACTGGTTCTTATCTCAGACACAGTCTCAAGCTGCACCAGGGAAAGTTTAGGCTGGGGGTGAGGAGAAAGTTCTTGCCAGCAAAAGAGATTGGCCATTGGGATGTGCTGCCCAGGGAGGTGGTGGAGTCCCCATCCCTGGAGGTGTTCAGAAAGGGAGTGGATGTGGCACTTGGAGCCATGGTTTAGCTGTCAGGAGGTGTTGGGTGACAGCTTGGACTTGCTGATCTCTGAGGTCTTTTCCAACCTGATTGATTCTATGATCTCCCTGGCAAGGAAGTGAGGCCTGGTCAGCCCTGGCAATGCTGCCAACTGGGGCCTGGAGCTGCCCAGCTGAATTCTGTGCTGCATCACAAACCTTTGTGGTATGGAGGGGGGCTTGGAAGCCCAGGTTTTGTTGGCCTGGCATAGAAGGAGGTGTGTGTGTGTGTTAAGATTTGGCTTAATGAGCTCCTGTGTTAAGCCCAGACTATGTCCTTCTTTGCATTTGCTATGCTTTGCACTGCAGCACTGGCCTTGGTGAACAGCCTTCCCCTTTAAACTTTCCAGTCCCCAACCTTCCTGTGAGTGTTACTTCTTTTGCCCTTCCTGGAGCAGTAGAGCAAGCTGTCTGCTCATCAAATTACAACAACCTTTAAATGCCTAAAAGTGACTTAACTCTGGGGGGGGAATGTCGGGGGGGTGTGTGTGTGGAATATCACAGAGGCTGAGGCAACCTAAAAATTCCTCCCTGCAGTTCCCAGGCTAATCAAGAGCAGGTTTCATGTGGTACATTATGCACTGACACTGCTGGCTGAGAATAGTAACAACCAGTTCAGACTTCCCACTGGTGTTCCAGAACTTCCTCTGCTGAGCCAGCACTCAGATGGCAGCAGCTCTTGCTCAGGCACAGCACCAGAGCAGTTAGGTTGTGTTACACAGGATTTGACCAGCAGCTAACACAGGCTGTGTTTGGTAAGGAGCATGGACAACAGGCTTGAAGTCAGCACTTAGTGCCACTTTCCACAGGTCTCAAAGCCAAGAAATTAGTCAGAGGAAAAGAAGGAATTCTCCAAACATTCTGAACTATTTCCCTTGGGGTGTTGCAGGGCAGAGAATGAGTTAGGTGCTTGGCAGAACCATGGCAGAACCATCCCATGGGGTGTTGCAGGGCAGAGAATGAGTTAGGTGCTTAGGAGAACCATGGCAGAACCATCCCTTGGGGTGTTGCAGGGCAGAGAATGAGTTAGGTGCTTGGCAGAACCATCCCTTGGGGTGTTGCAGGGCAGAGAATGAGTTAGGTGCTTGGCAGAACCATGGCAGAACCACTTGCACTTGGCTTACTGCAGCAGAAAGCTGCCAGCAAGGTTGCAGCTTCCCAGCACAGGATCTCCAGGGCATGCACACACCTGGGGGCCATACATGAGGCATCCCTTGGGGTGTTGCAGGGCAGAGAATGAGTTAAGTGCTTGGCAGAACCATGGCAGAACCACCTGCACTTGGTCTACTGCAGCAGAAAGCTGCCAGCAAGGTTGCAGCTTCCCAGCACAGGATCTCCAGGGCATGCACACACCTGGGGGCCACAGCTGGGGCATCAGAAGGGGTGTGAGAGCAATGTGCAGAGGGCAAAGGGAGCTGTACTTACTGATATATCTTCTCAAGACATTTTCTATCTGTTTTTGCTGGAATCTTCCTTTGATTACAAGTTGGTTGTTACCATCTATTGAGCCACTAAAATGAAAAGCAAGCTCAAGTTATTTGACTTGCAGAACACACCAAGCACTGCAGCAAGCCCAAGAACGTGAAGGAAGACAAGGAGGGGAGTCAGAACTCCTTGGGGGGGGAGAGGGAAATGCAGGCTTTTAAGGGTACTTGAAAACCTTGAGGAAGTTTTGCCCAAGCATAACCCTCACTGCTGTAAAAGCCAGCTCCAGCAGAGCTCAGAGTTAAGCAACCCAATCATCAGAGCTTTCCAGAGCTGAGCACTAACACAGAAGGGACCAAGACAACACCACCTAGGAAGCTGTGCCTAAGTAAGACCCTCTTCTACCCATTTTGGTGTAGTAATCTGAATGATTTTTGACACTGTGGTCTCCAAGTGTTTATATCTGGAGCTGAAGAGACTCCAAAGCCCACCCCAAATGGGCACTCATGGTATACAGGTGACAGTCAGACTCCTGGACTCCCTGTGCCCACTCCTAACACCAGTGCAGTCTGCACCAGAGAAATGAGGACAAGCAGGAAGTACAGCACCACACAGGAGATCCTTGAAGAGACAACAGATTCCTGCCAGGACAGGTGGATTTCACTGCAGCAGGCAAGATGCAACAACACAAGACTTGCCACCTCAAATAGGGTTCAGTTCTGGGCCACTCACTGCCAAACACTGATTGCTGGAGAGTGGCCAGAGAAGGGCAACAAAGCTGGAGGAGGGTCTGGAGAAAAGGTCTTATGAGGAGCAGCTGAGGGAGCTGGGGTGGGTCAGTCTGAAGAGGAGGAGGCTGAGGGGAGACCTCATTGCTCTCTACAGCTCCCTGAGAGGAGGCTGCAGTGAGGTGGGGGTTAGGCTCTTCTCCCTGGTCTCAGGTGATAGAAGGAGAGGAAATGTCCTGAAATTGTGCCAGGGGAGGGTTAGGCTGGGGAGGAGGAAACCTTTTCTTTGCTGCAAGAGTGCTCAGGGATTGGCACAGGCTGCCCAGGGAGGTGGTGGAGACCCCACCTCTGGAGGTGTTCAAGAAATGTGTGGCCATGGCCCTTGGGGCCATGGTTTGATGGCCATGGTGGGGGTGACAGTTGCACTGGATGGTCTTAGAGGGCTTTTCCAAGCCAAGCAACTCTGTGATTAGGCAGCCAGGCTCTCTCCCTTCCCTAGTTACCCATTCTGCCCTAGGGTGAGAGAAGCCAGAGAGCCATCCTCACTGAGTGTGGCAAACACCTCTGCTGTCAGAGCATCTTTAATCAAGGGAATCCAAGCCCTCACCTAAACTGCTCCCTGGGGCTTATGGGTTTGCCTCTGGAGCTCTTCCCTGGGATGGCATCTCTGCAGTCACTCAGCAGAGGGAGACCAGCCTGGGCTTCCAGCACAGAGACACAGAGGGTTATTTTTGATCAGACACCAAGAGTGACGCAGTTGCTTCCCACACAGAGTGCCCAGCAGCCTTACCTTGTCCCCAGCTCTGCCAACAAAAATGCCAGGAGGTGCTTTGGCTGACGATGTAACCTGAAAATAGAGCAAAGGCCAGCTTTAAGCTCCTGCCTCCAGAAACAGCTGATATTTATACACAGGGCTGGCAGGCTAAAGCAATCTTAAATTACTGGGTTTAGAAGAGGGCACTGCCAGAGGGCCTGCACTGAAGAGCACAGAGAGAAAATAAGAGAGACATCAACCCCCCACCCCAAATCCTTCTTTACAGTAACTGTTGAAAATCTCCTGCTTGAGATGGGGAGCTGGGGTTGCTTAGCCTGGAGAAGAGGAGGCTCAGGGGGGACCTCATTGCTGTCTACAACTCATTTCAAGGAGGCTGTAGCCAGGTGGGGGTTGGTCTCTTCTCCCAGGCACCCAGCCCCAGAACAAGAGGACACAGTCTCAAGCTGTGCCAGGGGAAGTTTAGGCTGGAGGTGAGGAGAAAGTTCTTCCCAGCAAGAGTAATTGGCCACTGGGATGTGCTGCCCAGGGAGCTGGTGAAGTCACCATCCCTGGAGGTGTTCAGAAAAGGACTGGATGTGGCACTTGGAGCCATGGTTTGGTTGTCAGGAGGTGATGGGTGACAGGTTGGACTTGGTGATCTCTGAGGTCTTTTCCAACCTTATTGATTCTATGATCTTTCATTCCTATTCTCCTACCCTTCACCATCTCCTGACAAGAAGTGTTACTAGCCACCATCAAAAATGCACTTCAGTGGACTGGTCAGATCCTCAGGGCTGTTTTCTGGCACACTTCTAAACCAAAAGCAGAGCTGCATCCCCAAAGTGCTCCCAAAGAACAGAACTGCCTTCAGAACAGATAATTAAGACCTAGAGAACACTGCAGAAAGCAATGGGGAAAAACAACATTGCTGAACTCCAGACCACTCACCAGGAGGAGCTCAAACCAGAAAGCACTTTTCCCCACCCCTCACTCATGAGCTGCAAAGCATCACTGGTGAGGTGTTCAAAAAAGGCTTGGATGTGGCACTTGGAGCCATGGTTTGGTTGTCAGGAGGTGCTGGGTGACAGCTTGGACTTGGTGATCTCTGAGGTCTTTTCCAACCTGGTTGATTCTGTGAGCCAGCTACAGGCTTGACAGAAGCCAGTGAACTCACAAAGCCACAGGGTCAGTTTCAGCCCATGCAGCAGGTTCAAAAGGTAAGTGTAACATAACAAATGCTCAGTGCACCCTCCCTCAGAAATCTCTGACAGAGCTGTAGAAGAAATGAGCAGCAGGAGGCAGAGAGCTTTCATTTCACTTCTGGCTGGCCACAATCCCCGCGCTTAACACAACAGCCACCAGCAGAGTGGATTCATCCCCCCCCAAGTCCTGCCACATCTCAGGAGGAAACTTACAATTTGCAGATATCTGTGAAGTTGACAAAAGATGTTTTCTTGGTCCCTACTCTTACAACCTGGGGAGGCTTCATGACAAACTTCCTCTTCTCCCCAGCTACCATGTCCGGGTTCTTTTCCCGCATGATGTTAAATACTCTGTTGAGCAGCTGCAAAGAGAGAAGGGATTCACAGCCTGCACTCCTCAAAGCACATCACTGCTACCACACTGCAAACAGCATCCATCTAGGGCATCACACCATCACTGCCTTTCAGCATTTGACCATCACTGCCTTTCAGCATTTCCCCATAAGCTCTTGAGCACACACTTAGAAAAAGCACAGAAGGGGCTGGTGGAGGCTGAGGCAGAGGCAGTTCCATGCAAACAGGAGGAAGAGCTTTTTCCCCTCTGAGGGTGACAGAGCCCTGGAGCAGGCTGCCCAGTGGGGTTGTGGAGTCTCCCTCTCTGAAGAGACTCAAAACCCACCTGGAGTGTCCCTGTGTGAGCTGCTCTGGCAGGGGGTTGGACTGGATGAGCTTTGGAGGTCCCTTCCAGCCCCTCACACTCTGTGATTCTTCATTTCACACAAGTCTGCTTTCCTTCCTCTGCTTCAGAGCTGCCCACAGGATTTGCATTCCCTTGCCAAAGGAGTGTCATAGAATCCTAGCATGGGTTGGGTTGGGTGGGAAGGGACCTTCAAGATCATTCAGCTCCAACCTCACTGCCATGGGCAGGGACACCTCCCACCAGCCCAGGGTGCTCAAAGCCTCATCCAGCCTGGCCTTGAACACCTCCAGGGAGGTGACAGCCACAGCCACCCTGGGTTACCTGTGCCAGTGTCTCCCCACCCTCACTCTCAAGAATTTCTTCCTCATCCCCAGTCTCAACCTTCCCTCTTCCAGCTCAAAACCACTGCCCCTGGCACTGCAAGCCCTTGATAAATGCAAAATGGAAAGGCAGACACCCCAAGGGCTCACCTCACACCCTACAACACCTCAGCCTATTTGCAGAGGAGCTTCAACTATTGGTCTAGTGTGAGGTGTCCCTGTCCACAGCAGGGGCATTGGAATTGATCTTTAAGATCCCTTCCAACCCTGACATTTCTGTGATTGCCCAGGATGAAAGTCAGCTGTGATAAAAGATGTGCTGTGTGTTCATCAGAGGGACAAGAGGTAATGGATTTGGAACAGGGCAGATTCAGACTGGAGCTCAGGAAGAAATTCTTCCCAGTGAGGGCGAGGAGACTCTGGCACAGGCTGCCCAGGGAGGGTGTGGATGCCCTCTCCCTGAAAGCATTCAAGGCCAGGTTGGATGAGCAACCATGGGCTGGTGGATCCCATGGCAGGGGGGTTGGAAGTAGCTGATCTTGAAGGTCCCTTCCAACCCAAACCATTCTATGGCTCTGCATGACTCCAAGTTCCTTCATCTGCAGGTAGAACCAGGAGAAATAGCCCAGGGCCAGGCTCCACATGGCCAAGAACAGTATTTCAGGAGACTTCTGAACATTACCTCATCATATGTGTAATCCCTTTCTGAGCCTGCCCATGCAGGTCCTGAATGAAGGCTGAATGAAATTCCATCATCTTTTTTGCTATCTTCATCCTCAAAAGCTGTAAAGAGAGGTGGTTGGGATACGTTAAAAAGAGGGGGGAAACCCCAAACCATTCTTTCATCTCCTGCTTACACTGCTTCTGAGAGGTCTATCAAAGAAGATTCCACCCAGACATGAGCTCAAAGTCTGCTCTGTTTGGCTGCCCACCAGGCACACCAGCACTTAGAGCAGCTTCACAGTGCTCCTAGAGAACACTTTGCTGACAGAGAAGAGTGGCAAAGGGAACAAAAGGAGTTTGGAACCAAAAAGGCACTTGAACAAACCCCTTCCCCTACAGGCTGGGTTACAGTTGGCTTTACACCTCTCACTGAGCTAGGTTATGCTCTCACCTTCATCTTTCTCCATTATCTCATCTTCATCTGGAAACTTCACATTCTTCTTTTTCTTCTTCTTATTGCCCAGCATGATATCCAGGTCATCTTCAGGCTCCACTGCCTCTGGCACCTCTCCTTCAATTTTCAAGTCCTGCAAAGAAACAGCAAGGCCACAGTTGCCAGGACTGAACCCAAACCTTCACTGCACAGCACCAGAAACCACAGAATGGCTTGGGCTGGAAGTGCCCTCAAAGAGCATCTAGTTCCAACCCCCTTCCCATGGCCAGGGACACCTCCTAATAGATCAAGTTGCTCAAGGCCCTGTCCAGCCTGGCTTTGAACACTTGCAGGCTTGAAGCCTCCACAACTTCTCTGGGCAGCTTGTTCCAGTGCCTCACCACCCTCATGGGGAAGAATTCCTTCCTCAATAGCCTTTGCAGTAGACTGTGCTAGGTGAACACAGGCACTATCCACCACAGCCCTGAAACCTAACACCAAAGAACACAACTGAAGAGTGCTGCCTTACTCCACTGAGACAGGACATGCCAAGCTCAGCTGCAGCCTGGTACCTGCCTCCAGCTGCAGCCTGGTATTAAGGCTTAGTTTATGCTATTGCCTTTGGAATAGCTGAGTTCATGGATTCACAGAATGCTCTGGGCTGGAAGGGAGCTCCAAAGCTCATCCAGTCCAACCCCCTGCAGTCAGCAGGGACATCCTCAACTGCCCAGAGCCCTCCTGAGCCTCACTTTGAATATCTCCAATGATGGAGCCTCAACCACCTCCCTGGGCAACCTGTTGCAGTGCTCCAGCACCCTCATGGTGCAGAACTTGTTCCTAGCATCCAAATCTGCTCTGCTCTAGTTTGAAGCCATTGCCCCTGGTCCTATCACTGCAGGCCTTTGGGAACAGTCTCTCTGCAGCCTTCTTGCAGCCCCCTTCAGGTACTGGCAGGCTGCTATTAGGTGTCCCTGGAGCCTTCTCCTCTCCAGGCTGAACAACCCCAGCTCCCTCAGCCTGTAGGCAGAGGCAGCCTGTGCATGCACCTGGAAACACTCCAAATGGCTCCTGCTAGGCTATCACTGCAGGCCAAAAATCTTCTGGTAGAAGGACACAAAACACTGAGCCAAAGGCATCAGCCATGCTGGGGAGGAAGGGAACAAAACACCTTCCAGGCCAGGCAATAAGGTAGGACAGAGCTGTTGCTACCTGCAGCCAGTGCCATTTGTCAGCACAATTCTACATGTGCAGAGCAAGCTTTTCACCTGGCTGGGGCAGAGCAGAGTGACTTTTGGTTTCCCAAAACACAGACCCTGAAGAGGAGCTTTAACCAGAAGGTAACATTTCTTCTGTCCTCTGGCTCCCCAGGCTTGCCAGTCACACCAACACCTGACACAAAAGCACTGCTTGGAATAAACTTCAGCAAAGTTAAAACATCTCTGACAGCTTCTGGGACACAGCAGAGTGGCCAAGAAAACATCAGGGTAAAAGGAGGGTCCAAATGGTTCATATCTTGGTAGAGAGAAATCCTTTATTTGAAGGGCTGGCTTTTGGAGGTTTAGCCAGGTGGGGGTTGGTCTCTTCTCCCAGGCAACCAGCACCAGAACAAGAGGACACAGTCTCAAGCTGTGCCAGGGGAAGTTTAGGCTGGAGGTGAGGAGAAAGTTCTTCCCTGAGAGAGTTGTTAGCCATTGGGAAGTGCTGCCCAGGGAGGTGGTGGAGTCCCCATCCCTGGAGGTGTTCAAGAGGGGATTGGATGTGGCACTTGGTGCCATGGTTTAGTCATGAGGTCTGTGGTGACAGGTTGGACTTGATGATCTTTGAGGTCTCTCCCAACCTTGGTGATTCTGTGACTTCTCTTGCCACAAAATACAATCAACCTTGATGCCAGCCAGCCCCTTACTGCTGGTTGCAAAATTCCTTGCTCGTTGCGCAGACCACAGGATGTCAGGGGCTGGAAGGGACCTCTGGAGATCATCCACTCCAACCCTCCTGCCAGAGCAGGACCACAGAATCCAGCACAGCTCACACAGGAACACATCCAGACAGGGCCTGAAAGTCTCCAGAGAAGGAGACTCCACAATCCCCCTGGGCAGCCTGCTCCAGGGCTCTGTGATCCTGAGTGAAGAAGTTCCTCCTCATGTTGAGGTGGAACCTCCTGTGCTGGGGTTTATAACCATGAGCTGCCTTTATACTCCTGGGCAATAAAAGTCCTGGAGGAGCAGCATGTTCAGCACAACCTACTCCACACCAGAGGCAAAGTGAAATCTTAAGTTTCATTAAGTGCACCAAGGCACAGTGACAGACTGGGAACAGCCTCCTGCACTGCCAGGCCCCAGGGAAATGAAAGGAAGGAAGTGTCCAGCCTAGCTGGGTGAACAAACCTTTACACCTTCTTCTGCTTCATCTATATCAAATATCTTTTTTGTTTTTTTCTTCTTCTTCTTCTGATTGAAGAAGTTTAAATCATCCAGGTCATCTGTGGTATCTGAAAAACAAAGGAATGCCAAGAGAAGGGCAAGAACTGGAGAACAGGTTCACATTCAGGCCTCTAATCACACCCACATCTTCAAGGCATGACATTAAGATACAGACAATGCCCCTACAGACACCCTGCAGGGTTATTGCATTGGGTTGGGAAGGACCCCCAAAGGTCATCCTGCCCAACACCCCTGCAGTCAGCAGAGGAACCTCCAACTAGAGCAGGCTGCCCAGGGCAACACCGAGTCTGATCTGGAATGTCCCCAGCAATAGGGCCTCAAAACACATCCCTGGGCAACCTGTTCCAGTGTCTCACCACCCTTGTTATGAAGAGCTTCCTCCTGATGTCCAACCTGAATCTCTCCTGCTCCACTTTCACACCATTGCCCCTTGTACAACCACCACCAGCCCTCCTAAGCAGTCTCTCCCCAGCCTCCTTGTAAGCTCCTTTCTGGAAGGCTGCTCTAAGGTGTCCCTGGAGCCTTCTCTTCTCCAGGCTTAACTACCCCATCTCTCAGCCTGTCCACACAGAAGTGCTCCAGCCCTCTGGTTATCTCTGTGGCCTCCTCTGTGCCCTCTCCAGCAAGTCCATGCCTCTCTTGTGTTGGGGGCCCCAGAGCTGGACACAGGACTCCAAGTGGGGTCTCAGCAGAGCAGAGGGGCAGGATCCCCTCTCTCCATCTCTGGCTGTGCTGCTTTGATGCAGCCCAGGCTGCCACTGGACTTCTGTGCTGCCAGTGCCCATTGCTGGCTCCTGTCCAGCTTCCCATCCACCAGCAGCCCCAAGGTCTTCTCTGCAGGGCTGCTCTCAATCTCATCACCCCCAGCCTGGACTGGTATCGAGGGCTGCCCCCAGTGAGGTGCAGGACCTTGCACTTGGCCTTATTGAGCCTCATCAGAGTCCTCAGCCACCTCTCCAGCCTGTCCAGGTCCCTCTGGATGCCAGCCTGTCCTTCAGTCTTACCAACACCACCACTCAGCTTGGTGTCATCAGCAAACCTGAGGGTGCCTCAGCCTCACTTGTCAATACCATTGGTGAAGCTATTGAACAGCAGTGGTCCCAGCACAGACCCTTAGGGGACAGCACTTATCACCCATCTCTACCTGGACTTTAAGCTGCTGACCACTGCCCTTTGGATTCAACCATCCAACCAATCCCTTATCCACTGAGGAGTCCACCCATCAAATCCTTATCCCCCCCAGCTTAGAGAGAAGGATGCTGGGGGGGGGCTGTGTTAAAGGCCTTAGAGATGTCCAGATAGATGACATCCATTGGTCTTCCCTTACCTTGCTGCAAAGAGGCCATTGCCCTCTGCCCCCAAATACCTCAGCACTATTTTACAGCTTCTGCATCTTCCAACTGCAGCTACTGATTTAAGTGCTTCACCTCTTGTCTGCTGTAGAAGAGAAACCAGCCACTTGGGTCATGACAGTAGAGATGCTTGAAAAAAACTGAAGAGAGGGCCATAGGTGGAAGGTATAAATTTCCCTGGTCTACTGCAGGAGCCAATTTTATCAACCAAGTGGATTGAAGTTAACAGCACTCCCTGAACCAGGTCATCTTGAAGTGACATTGGCCTCCATTCCAAAAGCAAGGTTGGGGCACACACACACACAGAGAAAATAAACCACAGACTTATTTCCTGGAAGATTCCAAAGCACACCCTACTTGGCACATCCCCAGCTGCCCACACACCAGCTCCTCTTCACCAGGTCTCTCTTATCACACTGCTGTCTCATTGCTCAAAGGAAAACCAGCAACAGTTGCACAGGGGAAACACACAATCCCCTAACACAGTGGGGAAGCTGTTCTCTTTTTATTGCCTCACACTAAAGACTGAGGCAGGGAAGTGGAAACTACAGGAATGATGATGGGTGGCTTGCTGGATGCCTTTGCCTGTGAAGCAGGAGGGAAACAGGCCCTGCACAGAGGCAGAGGAGCTCTGCTCACGAGCCTCTGAACAAACCTGGGCCCCAGCACTGTGAGGCCCAGCTGCTGAAATGGAGCTACCCTTGGGAGTGGAGCTCTGTGGGGTCGCTTTACCTTTCTTCCTGCTGTCTTCTTCGTCTGCTTCGACGTCTTTGTCTTCTGTTGGCTCTGGTTCAGCTTCTTTTGGTTCTGACTGCTGAGTCTCCTCTGCTTGTGTGTCCCCTCCTTCCTCATCCAGCATAAAGGGCTTCTTCTTTTTCTTCTTCTTCTTGCTCATAGTGGGATCGAAGATCATCTGTGAAAGTCAAGAGGTCCTTAGCAGCACACCAATGACCAGGCAGTAGTTACTTACCAGACCTTTAAGTTTCTCTTGGCATTCCTGGCTTCAACCTCAACCAGGGATTTTCCCAGCTCTGCACCAGGGTAATCCAAGAGCTGACTCCAAACAGGGGAAGATCTTACATACATAGAATAGACCAGGTTGGAAGAGACCTTCAAGATCATCGCATCCAACCCATCAACCAATCCAACACCACCTAAACAACTAACCCATGGCACCAAGCACCCCAGCAAGTCTTCTCCTGAACACCTCCAATGATGGTGACTCCACCACCTCCCCAGGCAGCCCATTCCAATGGGCAATCTCTCTCTCTGTATAGAACTTCTAAACCTAAACCCTGACTACAACCTCCCTTCAGGGAGTTGGAGAGGGTAATAAGGTCACCCCTGAGTCTCCTCTTCTCCAGGCTAAGCAACCCCAGCTCCCTCAGCCTCTCCTCACAGGGCTGTGCTCCAAGCCCCTCACCAACTTCGTTGCCCTTCTCTGGACACACTCCAGCAAGTCAACCTCCTTCCTAAACTGAGGGGCCCAGAACTGGACACAGGACTCAAGGTGTGGCCTAACCAGTGCAGTGTACAGGGGCAGAATGACCTCCCTGCTCCTGCTGGCCACACTGTTCCTGATGCAGGCCAGGATGCCATTGGCCCTCTTGGCTGCCTGGGCACACTGCAGACTCATGTTCAGCCTACCATCGACCAGCACCCCCAGGTCCCTCTCTGCCTGGCTGCTCTCAGCCACTCTGACCCCAGCCTGTAGCTCTGCCTGGGGTTGCTGTGGCCAATGTGCAGAACCTGGCACTTGGATGTGTTCAATCTCGTGTGCAACCTATTGAGGTCCCTCTGCAGAGCCTCTCCATCCTCCAGCAGATCAACTCCTGCCCCCAGCTTGGTGTCACCTGCAAATTTACTGCTGATGGACTCAAGCCATAACTGATGTGGCCAATACACAAGAGATTAAAACACTGCTTTACAGTTTAGAGCTGCTGCTACTTTTCCTGTGACAGTCCCAAGTTTCCTGCTATCCAGGTATTAGTTCAGCCCAAAACGTGGGGGAGGTGCACATTTCTGCCAGCCCAGCCACTTCTCTGTCCCCTTACTATGCTGGACTCCAATTCTGCAGCTAAGACTCTGCAGAGCAATCCCTGAACCAGCACTAGAAAAGCCAATTGAAGCACACAGCTACCTCGGAGCCTGCTAACACCTCAGGTACACTTTGTACTTCCATTTGTGAGACACATGCACTGCCAGGCTTATTGAAAGGCAACATTTATCAACAACTCTCCTGACAAGGATGCTGTGGACTGGGCAGAAGCCTAGAAGCCAAACTCTCCTGACAAGGATGCTATGGACTGGGCAGAAGCCTGGAAGCCAAACTCCTGACAAGGATGCTGTGGACTGGGCAGAAGCCTAGAAGCCAAGCTCTCCTGACAAGGATGCTATGGACTGGGCAGAAGCCTAGAAGCCAAACTCTCCTGACAAGGATGCTGTGGACTGGGCAGAAGCCTAGAAGCCAAACTCTCCTGACAAGGATGCTCTGGACTGGGCAGAAGCCTAGAAGCCAAACTCTCTTGACAAGGATGCTGTGGACTGGGCAGAAGCCTAGAAGCCAAACTCTCCTGACAAGGATGCTGTGGACTGGGCAGAAGCCTAGAAGCCAAACTCTCCTGACAAGGATGCTCTGGACTGGGCAGAAGCCTAGAAGCCAAACTCTCTTGACAAGGATGCTGTGGACTGGGCAGAAGCCTAGAAGCCAAACTCTCTTGACAAGGATGCTGTGGACTGGGCAGAAGCCTAGAAGCCAAACTCTCTTGACAAGGATGCTGTGGACTGGGCAGAAGCCTAGAAGCCAAACTCTCTTGACAAGGATGCTGTGGACTGGGCAGAAGCCTAGAAGCCAAACTCTCTTGACAAGGATGCTGTGGACTGGGCAGAAGCCTAGAAGCCAAACTCTCTTGACAAGGATGCTGTGGACTGGGCAGAAGCCTAGAAGCCAAGCTCTCTTGACAAGGATGCTGTGGACTGGGCAGAAGCCTAGAAGCCAAGCTCTCTTGACAAGGATGCTCTGGACTGGGCAGAAGCCTAGAAGCCAAACTCTCCTGACAAGGATGCTCTGGACTAGGCAGAAGCCTAGAAGCCAAACTCTCTTGACAAGGATGCTGTGGACTGGGCAGAAGCCTAGAAGCCAGCAGCACAGCAAAATATGAGCTCTCAACACTATGAAATAGTAAAGGTCTCATCCTTTCCCCCCCACAAGTGGGAACCTGAACCTCAGAGACCAAGTGACTAAAAGCTGCCAATGAGTTCTTTAACCACTGAAGAAGCTTAATTGACCTAGTCTGGCTGTGAAGGAGGCACTCATCAAGACCCACTTTTAACCTGCTCACCTGCAGACCATGAACTCCTCTGTTTCCCAGTACAGGAATCCCACTCTCTTCATTTAAGATACACCTTTGACCATCACAGCCATTGGTCAGTTTTGTTCCATACCCCTATTTAATACATCAAACAATGGTAGCTGTTTATTGAGACTCCTTCTCTAGGTTTTTCTTCTCTACTAATTGAAGAATGTTCTCACAGGTAGCTAAAAATCCACCCCACAAGTGGCCTCACTCATGAAAATCATAGAATGGTTTCAGTTAGAATGGACTTCAGAGATCATCTACTGCAACCTCCCTGCCATGGGCAGAAATGCCTCTCCACTAGACTTAGTTGCTCATCCAGCCTGGCCTTGAACACCTCCAGGGAGGGAGCAGCAACAACCTCAACCTCCCTGGGCAGCCTGTTGCAGAGTCTCACCACCCTTGCACTGAAGAACTTCTTCCTCAGCTCCACTCTAACCCTGCTCTCCCTCAGCCTCAAACCATTCCCCCTTGTCCTGTCTCTAGACACCCTCATGAAAAGTCCCTCAGCAGCCTTCCTGCAGGACCCCTCCAGGTACTGGCAGGCAGCTCCAAGCTATAGAAGCTTTAAGGTATAAAATCCCACCCCTTCATCACGTTCTCCAGCTTCCTCTTTTGTCACACCCTGCAAGTCTGGCAAGTGTTTCCCTCTCTCTACAAAGCAAGGTTTTCCTCACACTTTTCTCCTACACAATATCCTCCTGGTGCTCTTCCAATTTCCTGGAACTCTGCTATTCCATAATGGTTCTACTGCAAGGCAGCAAACTGTACACATGTGTTTATAGGTGGAGTGGGGCCAGAGGAGGGCACAAAGATGACCTGAGGGCTGGAGCACCTCCCCTGTCAAGTCAGGCTGAGAGAGTTAGGGCTATTCACTCTGGAGAAGAGAAGGCCCCAGGGAGACCTGAGCTGCAATTCAGTATCAGGTGGTTATCTAAAGGAAGGCTGAGGAAGGACTGGTCAGGAGGGCCTGTGGTAATAGGCCAAAGGGCAGTGCTTTGAAACTGGAGCAGGGCAGGTTTAGGTTGGACATCAGAAGGAATTCTGCACAGTGAGGCTGGTGAAATACTGGAACAGGTTACCCAGGGATGTGGTTGAGGCCTCATCCCTGGAGATATTCAAGATCAGACTCCATGTGGCCCTGGGCAGCCTGCTCTGTTTGGAAGTGTCCCTGCTGACTGCAGGGGGGTTGGATAAGATGACCTTTGAGGGTCCCTTCCAACCCAATGCCATCTGTGTTTGAAGCACATCACAGGAGTGTCCACATCTATGGGACACTGAAGCTTGAGGCTTGCAAAGTGCTGAAGTGTGGCCTTTAGCTGTGCATGCTGGGGTAGGGCTTGCCTGTAGTGCTTACACACAGCTATGAATCGTGCTCCTGTCATGCAGAGTCATCAAAGAATGTGCACAACCGGTTGGGCTGTCTGCTGCCTTCCTCTGGGACCTCCCCAGGCTGCTGAAGCCCAAGGGAAGCACAGGCAAGCCCACAGCTCCAGGAGCAAGCACATCAACACCATTTTCCAACTCATGACTCATTCCAAAGAAGCCTGGCAAGACTCTGAAGAGTAGGGGCTTGGTCTTCCCTTCCTCTTTTCACATGATCAAGCAAGCATGCTTAGGTCAGGTGCAAGAATTCCTAAGGAGGCATCAGCCCAACTGCCCCAAATCATTCACCTCTGAGCAGAAGTGCCCAGCAGTGCGACAGGCTGGGGGCAGAGTGGCTGAGAGCAGCCAGGCAGAAAGGGACCTGGGGGTAGTGGTTGACAGCAGCTGAACAGGAGCCAGCAGTGTGCCCAGGTGGCCAAGAAGGCCAAGGGCATCCTGACCTGCAACAGGAAGAGTGTGGCCAGCAGGAGCAGGGAAGTCATTGTGCCCTATGCTCAGCACTGCTCAGCCCACACCTTGAGTCCTGTGTCCAGTTCTGGGCTCCTCAGTTTAAGAAGGACATTGAGAGACTTGAAGGTGTCCAGAGAAGGGCAACAAGGCTGGGGAGGGGTCTGGAGCACAGCCCTGGGAGGAGAGGCTGAGGGAGCTGGGGTTGCTTAGCCTGCAGAAGAGGAGGCTCAGGGGAGACCTCCTTGTTCTCTCCAACTCCCTGAAGGGAGGTTGGAGCCAGGTGGGGGTTGGTCTCTTCTCTCAGGCAGCCAGCACCAGAACAAGAGGACACAGTCTCAAGCTGTGCCAGGAGAGGTTTAGGCTGGAGGTAATGAAGAAGTTCTTCCCAGAGAGATTGGCCATTGGAATGTGCTGCCCAGGGAGGTGGTGGAGTCACCATCCCTGGAGGTGTTTAGGAAGAGACTGAATGGGCTGCTTGGTGCCATGGTTTAGTTGATCAGATGGTGTTGGGTGACAGGTTGGACTTGATGATCTCAAAGGCCTTTTCCAGCCTGGTTAATTCTATTCTAAAAGGGCCTCCCTTCAGCCTGACCCACCACAAAGCATATCTTGTGTCTACAAGAGACAGAGCCTGTCTTCAGCAGTATCACACTGAAGTTAACCACACAAGGACAACTTCTGGATGCAGGGAGATTGTTCAAGGCTAGCTACACTGCTGGGGGGAGGGGGGGAAAGTACAACAGAGAACTGCTCTGAACAGCCCATTCCAGCCAGCCAGGTCAAGCCAAGCTTCTTCAAACCCAAGACCTATTCATACCATGTTAATAGCTCTCAGGAAACTAAGGGAAGAGTTCCACAACCTGAGAAAGAAGCCTATGCCTGAGCTATTTTGTTCCTCAAGGGCTTCAGTGAGAAGTCAGCAGGAGTCTCAGGTCACACAAATCATGATATAAACTAGCCAGCCTGATAAGCAGCCTGCTCTGTTTTGCCTTTCTGAGCTAGACATTGCACAAGGTCCTTCATTCCTCCTCCCTCTTCAGAACAGAATAGAATAAACCAGGCTGGAAGAGACCTTTGAGATCATCGAGTCCAACCTATCACCCAACACCATCTGATCAACTAAACCATGGCACCCCACCCAGGCTCCATCCAGGAGCATGATGATGCCATTTAAACCCTGACCCACTCTACATGCAGGCCTTCTGCTGAAGGGGCCGAAGCCCCCAGCCCAAATACACCACAACTTTTGCTCTCCCTGTGGAGAGATGGTTATAGATTTTCCATCCTGTCTCTGCCTTCAGAGCCAAATTCCCTTAGGAGGTTTTCTTCTCTGAGACCATGCAGGTCCTTCTCACACCCCACTCCACACATCTCCTCCTCACCTCAAATGCCTCCAGTCCAAATGCTAACTCCCATGAAACAAACAAGCAAAAGAACAAAGGGGAAAAAAAACTTAAAGAGGAGAATCAAAGCTTCACAGTCCAAATGGCCTGAGACAGAAGGCACCTTTGAAGTGGGGATTCTAAGAGAGGTCACAAACACATCCCATTTCATTAGTCTGAAGAAACACAGACAGGTGGACAGGGACTGATGAAGTTGGGTCAGGTACCCTTATACTACACTGACTTAATGTGCAAAAATAAGGCAAAGCAATTAACTGGAGTGCAAAATTAAGACCAATTATTGCTCTCTACAACTACCTGAAGGGAGGCTGTAGCCAGGTGGGGGTTGGTCTCTTCTCCCAGGCACCCAGTACCAGAACAAGAGGGCACAGTCTCAAGCTGTGCCAGGGGAGATTTAGGCTGGATGTTAGGAAGAAGTTCTTCCCAGAAAGAGACTGGACATTGGAATGTGCTGCTCAGGGAGGTGGTGGAGTCCCCATCCCTGGAGGTGTTTGGGAGAAGACTGGATGGGGTGCTTGGTGCCATGGTTTAGTCGATTAGATAGTGTTGGATGACAGGTTGGACTCGATCTCACAGGTCTCTTCCAGCTTGGTTAATTCCATTCAGTCTGCACCTAACCCCTCAGGCTGCTCAAAACACAGCATTCTCTACTATCATTTCCTGAAGCTTCAGGAAACTACAGGGCCAGGAGAGGTTTTGGCTATCTAGTCGGGCTTTATGGACTGGTTCCCCTTGCAAACAGGGCCTGCGTTGCCTCTGCTGTGCCACACTTCTGGGCAGCACTCAGGAGGTCTTCCTAAGAGGGAGTTTCATTTTCTAGGCAGCTCTGAAAACTTTTAAGTCACAGTCCAATGCCAGAAAGCAGTTTGGTAACACCTACAACCAGTGGAAGGCTCAGATTCATCTTTGTGGGTTATCACCCACCTCATTTGCTGTAAATTAGCCTGCAGAAGAGGAGGCTCAGGGGAGACCTTCTTGCTCTCTACAACTCCCTGAAGGCAGGTTGGAGCCAGGTGGGGGTTGGTCTCTTCTCCCAGGCAACCAGCACCAGAACAAGAGGACACAGTCTCAAGCTGTGCCAGGGGAGGTTTAGGCTGGAGGTGAGGAGAAAGTTCTTCCCAGAAAGAGGAATTGGCCACTGGGATGTGCTGCCCAGGGAGGTGGTGGAGTCCCCATCCCTGGAGGTGTTCAAGAGGGGACTGGATGTGGCACTTGGTGCCACGGTTTAGTAGCCAGGAGGTGTTGGGTGACAGGTTGGACTTGATGATCTCTGAGGTCTTTTCCAACCTTATTGATTCTATGATATGTCACCAACTTCATGTCAATAATAAAACTATTTTGCTCCAAACAACCAGATAGAGAGCAGCTCTGGAAGGCAGGGACTCTCCTCACTCTCAGAAATGCAGAGAGCTAACAGTGACAGTTTAACTGTGGTACCTGTTACCCTTTTTAGTCTGTCACCCAAATCGATCCAGAGATGCAACTTTACTGTGCTGGATCTTGCTGACATCACCTCAACAGCAGAGCAAATGCAAGGAAAACAATTCTACTGCCACTTCAACTAAACCCAACCCAGGAAACTCCAGATGAACTGCTTTATGGTCAGCAGACAGAAAGGATCTGATGCAACCATTCCTGGGTGTTAATTTCCAGAAGCAGAGCACAACCTGGACATTAGAGCTGCAGTTTCAAGGAGACAATTAAGCACAAGGACGCACTGCATTCCTCCTGGATGGTGAAGTAGCTGAAAAAGTCAGTTTCAGCTATCATTAAAACAATTAGTAACTACACTACTTCTTCTTTATTACCTAGGAGAAATTATGGCCTGCCTGTCTCCAAGGCTAGAGTGATCACTTTGCTCAGAACAAGCCACCCGGGTGTTTTAACCACCACCAGAAAGAAGTGGCCACCACGGACCACCAAAAAGTGGCCACCTCGTGGACTCGGCCCGTCCAGTTTCCCCCAGGCTGTCATCCATCGAGCTCCTTATAACCTCACACGAGTCGAGCTTTCCTTTTCCCTATGAGGACAACCGAAAAGAGGTCAGCAAAGGTACCAACACATGGCACCTAAAACACCTCCAGGATGCCTCAGACAGCTGTATCCAGCTCCTTGGGAGCGTGCCTGTGCAAACCCCATCGGATCCCGCAGCCATCGCTTGCTAAGATGCGGCTCTTCGGCTCTCGGGCCTAAACCCCAAGACACGAAAGCTCCAGGAAGAGAGCTCTGAGCCAGCATCGCTAGGAGCGCAAGGCACACGACGGGGAAGCGCTGGCGGGAGAAACCTGCCTTCCTCCCCGGCTCTCCCTCCAGCAGAGGCAGGCGCCGGCAGCACAGGGGCAGCTCCGAGCCAGCCTGAGGCCTTCCCACGACACGCGGAGCCAGAGCAGAGCCGCGGGCCCGGCAGGCTCCGGGGGAAGCCTCCCGCTCCGCACTCGGCCCCGGCCCGGCCTCCGCCCACGGCCCCGGGCCCCGGCCGCCGCGCTCACGGATGGCGGCCGGGGCGGGGGGAAGCGGCGGCCGGCAGCTCCCAGGCAGGGCCCCAAGCCCCACGGCACCGCCGACCACCCCGGCAGCGAGGCGCCGGCTGCGCCCCGGGGCGGAGGCCGCAGGCCCGGGCTGCCCACATGGCGGCGGCGGCCCCGGGCCGGGCGCAGGCCTCCGAGCCGGCTCCCCCCTCCGCGGGCGGCGGCCGGCTGCTCACCTCGTCGCCCGACATGGCTGCGGCCGTGCGCGGAGCGGAGCGGGACGCGGGCGGAGGCAGCGGCGGAGCGCCGAGGAGGGACGCGGTCAGCCGTCGCCTGCGAGCGCCGCGCTCGCCTCTTGCATCAGCGTTCCCCTTCCTTCCCCTCCCCCGCCGCCCGCCGCGCCTGCGCCGCCGCCCCGCGCCTGCGCCGCCCAGCCCCCGCCACCTGCCGTGTGCGGAGCCGGGCGCCGGCCCCGGCGGCTTGGGGCCCTGAGGAGGAGGGAGCGAGGAGGGAGCTAGGTGGGAGCTAGGTGGGAGCTAGGTGGGAGCTGAGCACTGAGTTTGAAAGCAGATTTTGCTGTAAGTCTTGTGCAGGTGAGCGAAAGGCTCTGTGTGGCACCAAACCCTGCTCTCAGTAAGGGATTGCTGTGGAGCAGGTGGTAACAGATGGGCTTTATCATGGAATCTTAGCATCATCAGATTGTTTTGGTTGGAAGAGACCTCTGAGATCATCCAGCCCAACACCACCATGGCCACTAGACCATGGCCCAGAGTGCCATGGCCACAGGTTGCTTGAACACCTCCGGGGATGGGGACTCCACCACCTCCCTGGGCAGCCTCTGCCAGTCCCTGACCACTCCTGCAGCAAAGAAATTTTTCCTAATCTCCAACCTAAGCCTCCCCTGGCACAACTTCAGGCCATTTCCTCTTGTTCCTCTCATTCAACTCAGGTTTAAGAGGTTTAACCACTGCCCTTCACTATTTCTTAGGACAGAATTGTAGCCCCATTGCCACTGAAACAGACTCGCAGAGCAAGAAGAAGGATCCCCAGTGGAAGTCTGCAGCAAACAGGGCTGTGCTCATTGGGATGCCCAGAGAATGAGTGAAGTAGGTTTGGAGAAGAGAGCAATCATATGGAAAAAGGCTTTCAAGCAAGAGAGAATGGAATGGAATGGAATGGAATGGAATGGAATGGAATGGAATGGAATGGAATGGAATGGAATGGAATAGAATAGAATAGAATAGAATAGAATAGAATAGAATAGAATAGAATAGAATAGAATAAGAATAGAATAGGAATAGAATAGAATAGAATAGGAATAGAATAGAATAGAATAGAATAGAATAGAATAGAATAGAATAGAATAGAATAGAATAGAATAGAATAGAAGACCCTGAGGAGAAGACATCTGGATGGAGGAAGCCTGCAGGACTGATCACAGCCTGGGAGTGAGGACAGAGGAAGACCTACTTCACAGCCCCAAGCCCAAGTGATAGGGGCAGGGACTGTGGCTGTGCAAAGAGGGAATAGCCAAGAAGAGGAGGGAAAGGTTTCAAACCCTTCCAGTGGGTTTGCTTTTACCGCACCTGGTTTTGCAAAGCCAGCTTTGCATTTTACTCGGTGCGTTTAGCAAGTGGGCAAAGCTCTTCCCAAATGGATCCAGCACTTGCTCAGAATGCCTGGGGTTTGAGGCTATCCCCAGCCCATCATTCAAGCTGAGGGCAAGTTTTCCTTTCTTCCTGTCTTTCACCATGCTTTTATGCAGCCAATATGTGGCATCCTCAGACACCTCAAAACCAACCTCCAGCCCCAGCCTTACTCCTCTTTCTCACAACACTTACAGCACCAGAGCAGTGTGGAGGCTGCTGGTGTGCTAGGGTCCCTCTCAGTATTTTCCTCTTGCAATAACTGAGGGGTGGGTGGCAGGATGAAGGGGCCAGGCTCTTTTCTGTGCTGCCCACTAATAGGACAAGGAACAATAGGTACAAGCTGGAACCCAGGAGGTTCCACCTCAATATGAGGAGAAACTTCTTTACTTGGACTTGATGATCTTTGAGGTCTCTTCCAACCTTGGTGATACTGTGATACTGTGGTACTGGGAGGGTGCTGGAGCCCTGCAGCAGGCTGCCCAGAGAGGTTGTGGAGTCTCCTTCTCTGGAGACTTTCAAGCCCCATTTAGATGCATTCCTGTGTGACCTGCCCTGGGTGATCATGCTCTGGCAGAGGGGTTGGACTCAATGATCTCTAGAGGTCCTCTCCAACCTCTACCATTCTGTGATTTTCTTCCCCATCCTTCTGCTGTTTCTTTCTTTGCTTCTTCATTTCTGTTATTAAATAACCATCCTAATGGGTTCTGTTCTTCCTTGCCTTTGAGGCAGTGCTCAGTAATGTTTAGAGAGAAAAATGATGACAATAACTTCCAGAGCACTGTTAAATTGTTGATGAGGAAGTGCAACCTGCCATAATTAGCCACACTCGGATCCATTCTCCACCCCAGAAATGACCCTGCATTGTTGCCAACTGGAAGGACAATCCAAACCAATTATGGGTAAAGTTTTAGGCCACTCACAACAAGAAAGGCATTGAGGTGCTGGAGCACGTCCAGAGAAGGGCAACAAAGCTGGTCCAGAGAACAGGGCTGGGGAGGGACCTGGGGTTGTTTAGTGTGGAGAAGAGGAGGCTCTCTACACTCCTCTGAAAGGAGGCTGCAGTGAGGTGGGGCTTGGGCTCTTCTCCCAAGGAACAAATTATAAGATGAGGGGAAATGACCTCAAGTTGCACCAGGGGTGGGTTAGGTTGGACAGCAGAAGAAACGCCTTCACTGAAAGACTTCTCAAAGAGTGGAACAGGCTGCCCAGGGAGATGGTGGAGCAACCGACCCTGGAGGTGTTTCAAAGAGGCAGAGATGTGGTGCTGAGGGCTATGGTTTGGTACCAGACTTGGTAGCTTTGGAGAATGGTCGGACTGGATGATCTGAAAGGGCTTTTCCAGCCCAAACCATTCCAAACACCCTCCGCAGATCCTAGCAGGGACAGGTGCCAGCCCAGAGCCACCTCTCGGGGTGCGGCTCCATGGACGGAGCTTTTCTCACCTCGGGCGCCAGAGCCGGCCGGTCAGCGGGCAGGGAACCCCTCCTTCCCTACCGCTCCCGCAGCTACCGCCAGAGGGCGCCGGCGCAAAGGCAACCGGCAGCTGCGGAGTCCTGCGTCCGGGGTGCGGGGTCCAGGCTGCAGCGTGCGGGATCCGGCGCCCGGGGTGCAGAGTCCGGGGTGCGGGGTCCAGGCTGCAGCGTGCGGGATCCTGTGCTCGGGGTGCAGAGTCCGGGGTGCGGGGTCCAGGCTGCAGCGTGCGGGATCCTGTGCCCGGGGTGCAGAGTCCGGGGTGCGGGGTCCAGGCTGCAGCGTGCGGGATCCTGTGCCCGGGGTGCAGAGTCCGGGGTGCGGGGTCCAGGCTGCAGCGTGCGGGATCCTGTGCCCGGGGTGCAGAGTCCGGGGTGCGGGGTCCAGGCTGCAGCGTGCGGGATCCTGTGCCCGGGGTGCAGAGCCCGGGGTGCGGGGTCAGTCCTGCGCCCGGGGTGCAGGTGCGGGGTGTGCGGTGCGGAGTGCCAGGTTCTGTGCCTCGGGGGCTTGGTTCTCTGTATGAGGAGTGGGATGCCGGCTGCTGTGCCCTGGGTGCGTGGTGTGGGAAGCCATGAGTGGTGTCTGGGTTCCAGTGTGCCTCGTCCTGTGCCTGGTGTGTGCTGCCCTGCACCCTGTGCCCACTGTGTGGTGTGCAGTGTCCTGTGTCCAGAGTGCAGTGCACAGTGCTCAGTGTCTTGTGCCCAGTTGCTGGTGCCTTGTGTGCCCTGTGCCTGGCACCCAGTGCCTGGTGTGCAGTGTCTGGTGTCCTAGATCCAGTGTCCAGTGCCCAGTGTCTGCTGTGCAGTGCTCTGTGCCCAGTGTTCAGTACCCAGTGTTTGGTGTCTTGTGCCTACTGCCCTGCACCCTGTGTCTGGTGCCAGGTGTATGCTGTCTGATGTTCTGGGCCCAACATTCAGTGCCCTGTGCCCAGTGTCCAGTGCACAGTGCCCATTGTCTGGTGTGTGGCATCCTGTGCCCAGTGTGTAGTGTCCAAGTGTCCACTGTGCTCAGTGCCCAGTCTCTGGTGTCCTGTGCCTGGTGCCCAGTGTTTGTTGCCCAGTGCTCAGTGTCCTATGCCCAGTGTACCTGGTTCCCTGTACCCTGTACTCTGTGCCCAGTGTGGGGTGTGCTGGGTCTTGTGTCCAGTGCCCTGTGCCCAGTGTGGGGTGTGTGGAGCTCTGTGCCTGCTGTGCAGTGCCTGGTGCCCAGTACCCTGTGCCTGATGCACAGTATCTGGTGTCCTGGGCCCAGTGCCCGTGCCCTGTGCCCAGTAATTGGTGCCCATTGTCTGATATCTGATGTCTGACTTTGTCAGGGACCCTGCAGCCAGTGGCCAGCAGGATGTGGTGGTGCTGTGCAGAGCAGGGCTCTGGCTCTCTGGAGAAGAGGAGGCTGAGGGAGACCTCATTGCCCTCTACAGCTCCCCGAGAGGAGGTTGGTGTGAGGTGGGGGTTGAGATCTTCTCCCCACTAACAAGTGATGGGATGAGAGGAAATGGCCTCAAATAGTGCCAGGGGAGGGTTAGGTTGGAGATGAGGGAAAATGTCTTTGCTGCAAGAGTGGTCAGGGACTGACACAGGCTGCCCAGGGAGGTGGTGGAGTCTCCATCCCTGGAGGTGTGTAAAAGGGGCAGAGATGTGGTGCTGAGGGATGTGGTTTAGCAGCAGCCTCAGTCATAAAGCACCCCCAGGTCCTATCCTGCTGGGCAGTTTCCAGCCACTCTGCCCCAAGCCTGGAGCCTTCATGGGGTTGTTGTGGCCCAAGCACAGGACCCAGCCCTTGGCTTTGTTAAACCTCACCCCACTGGCCTCAGTGCATTGATCCAGCCTGGCCAGATCCCTCTGCAGAGCCTTCTTGCCCTGGAGAAGACCAAGACTCCCACCCAATTTAGTACTATCTGCTTAGTGTCGTTAACTTGGGCCCACCCAAGTCTCCCATAAAGCAAAGGGCAAATGTGGGGTGGGTCTGAGAAACCCATTCCCAGGGCTTCCCCTGGTCACACAGGGCAAGGATGCTCTGCAAAACCTGCAGTCTTGCCAGGAGAACTGCACCTGCACTAGAGGGACAGCTGTTCCAGCCAGCCAAGGCAGCTGAGCTCAGCCCAAGCTCCACAAACAGAAGTGTGCAGCGGTCTGTGGCAGGAAAAAAAAATATCAGAGGGATTAGTAAAAGTGCTGCTCAGCCTTTTTTTAATTAGCACATTATTGTACAAGCCTAGGCAAGGTTTCCAAACGCTGGAGGGGTCAGCTGGGTTTTGTTAGGCTCTGAGCCCCATTCCCATTCCTAAACAGAATTTCTCTGTGGCCATGGCTGAAAATCACAGGTCATGGTTGGAAGCTGGAGACTCAGAGTTTGTCATAGCTCTCTGGTTATAGAGTCACAGAATTGTCAGGGCTGGAAGGGACCTCAAGGCTCAGCCAGTTCCAACCCCGCTGCCATGGCCAGGGACACCTCACACTACAGCAGGTTGCTCACAGCCACCTCCAGCCTGGCTGCAAACACCTCCAGGCAGGAGGCTTCCACCACCTCCCTGGGCAGCCTGTGCCAGGCTCTCACCACCCTCATGGGCAACAACTTCTTCCTAACATCCAATCTCAGTCTCCCCACTTCTAGTTTTGCTCCATCCCCCCCAGTCCTATCACTCCCTGACACCCTCAAAAGTCCCTCCCCAGCTTTCCTGGAGCCCCCTGCACATCCTGGAAGGCCACAATTAGGTCTCCTCAGAGCCTTCTCTTCTCCAGCCTGCACAACCCCAACTCTCTCAGTTTGTCTCCAGAGCAGAGCAGCTCCATCCCTCTGCTCCTCCTCGTGGCCCTTCTCTGGACACCTTCCAGCACCTCCAGATCCTTCCTGTAATAGAGGCTCCAGAACTGGACCCAGAGCTCCAGGTGGGGGTCTCAGCAGAGTGGCTCTTGGTACACAGTTAGAAAATAAAAAGAAATAAAAAGCTGTTGTTGTTGCCATTGGGCACAGAAAAGTGTTGGTCACCTCCAGCATCCTGAAGCTCAGTTGCTGGCCTTAAGTTGAAGCTCCCTCCCAGAAAGTGTTCAAGGCCAGGCTGGATGAAGCCTTGAGGACCCTGGGCTGGTGGAAGGTGTCCCTGCCCATGGCAGGGGGGTTGGAACTGGCTGATCTTTAAGCTGCCTTCCATTTTAAGCCTACCCATAGCATTTTCTGGTTCTATGACTTTGTGGAATACCCTTCCTGCAGGAGCTGGGGGAGAGCATTCAGCCAGTAAAGATCAGTGTATCTGCAGGGCTGACTGGAACAGGCTGCCCAGGGAGGTGGTGGAGTCCCCATCCCTGGAGGTGTGTAAAAGGGGCAGAGATGTGGTGCTGAGGGATGTGGTTTAGCAGCAGCCTCAGTCATAAAGCACCCCCAGGTCCTTTCCTGCTGGGCAGTTTCCAACCACTCTGCCCCAAGCCTGGAGCCTTCATGGGGTTGTTGTGGCCCAAGCACAGGAACCAGCCCTTGGCTTTGTTAAACCTCACCCCATTGGCCTCAGTGCATTGATCCAGCCTGGCCAGATCCCTCTGCCAATCCCAATTTAGTACCATCTGCTTAGTGTCATTAACTTAGGCCCACCCAAATCTCTCAGAAAGCAAATGTGGGGTGGGTTTGAGAAAGATCAGTGTATCTGCAGGGCTGACTGGAGCAGGCTGCCCAGGGAAGTGGTTGAATACATCCCTGGATGTACTTAAAAGCCATCTAGATAGGGCTCTTAAGGATATGGTGGCCCTGGTAGAGCTGGGTAACGGTTGGGCTTGATGATCTTACAGGTTTTTGCCAGCTGTAGTGGTTCTGTGAGAGGGCTGAGCTAGTCCAATGAAAAGCAAATGCATCTGCTCCCTGATGACAGCAAATCCACAGTGAGGATCAGAGCCATTCAGCACATTACAAAGGGACTGGTGTGGGCAATGTGAGAACGGCCTCATTACTCTCACATTACGATAGACACCACTGCTTTGGCACTTGCTGGCATGGATGAGCCAAAGAAGAAAGGACTTTTAAGACTCTCTGCATGACTTCACACGGCATCACACCACCTCAGCCAGCCAGAGAGACCTTTTGCTTCACACCAGCACTGAACCGCTCCCAGGAGCATTCGCTGCCACTCTGAGGCTGTCGTCACCACGGACCAAGGGTTGGGTCAGTGCTCTTTGATGGGGCTGCACAACTGTTGTGGAAGAGTTCCTGTGTCTAAATCCTTCCTTGCACTGTTCTTTGGCCTTCAAAAACATGGAATCACAGAATCACAGAATTGCTCAGGTCGGAAAAGGGCCTCAGGATCACCAAGTCCAACCCAGAACCCTACAATATAAGAGTCACCCCTAAGCCATAGCCCCAAGCACCACATCCAAACCACCCTGAAACACAGCCAAGTTTGATTCCACCACCTCCCTGGGCAGAACATTCCAATCCCTGACCACTCTTGAAGGGAAAAGATTCTTCCTACTGTCCAGTCTAACCATCCCCAGTCACAGCTTGAGGGCATTCCCTCTTGTTCCATCACTAATTACCTGTGAGAAGAGACCAGCAGCAGCCTCTCCACAACCTCCTTTCAGATAGCTGCAGACAGCAATGAGGTCTCCCCTCAGCCTCCTCTGTTTCACACTAACCATCCCCAGCTCCTTCAGTTGCTCTTCACCAGATTCCTTCTCCAGGCCCTTCCCAGCTTCCTTGCCCTTCCCTGCCCTGGCTCCAGCACCTCCACATCTCTCTTGGATTGAGGTGCCCAAAACTGGACACAACACTCAAGGTGTGGCCTCCCCAGAGCTGAGTCCCAGGGGACAATCCCCTCCCTGCTCCTGCTGGACACAGCATTGCTGACCCCAGCCAGGAGGCCTTTGGCTTTCTTGGCCACCTGGGCACTGCTGGCTCCTCTTCAGCTGCTTGTCCATCAGCACCCCCAGGTCCCTTTCTGCCAGGCAGTTTCCAGCCACACTGCCCCAAGCCTGTAGTGTTGCTCGGGGTTGTTGTGACAACATGTGAGCTCTGAGGGGCTGATGGCTTAGAGGCCATCAGAAGCCTTGCAGAAGAAGCTGCAGCACATTCCTTGCTTTGCAGGGTTTGTAGCCCAAGGTGGCCTTTCCTCTCTGTACAATATGAAAAACAATACCTTGGGCTGGACCTAGTAGGACCTTCACCCCCAGGTGGATATCCAGCTTCCCAGCACAGTGAGCAGCCAGAGCAGAGGCCTTGAAACCAAGGAGAATGAGGGGAGACCTCATTGCCGTCTCCAACAACCTCAAAGGGGGTTGGAGTGGGGTGAGGGTTGGGCTCTTCTCACATACAACAAGCAACAGGACAAGAGGAAATGTCCTCAAGTTGTGCAAGGGAGGAGGTTCAGGTTAGAATAGAATAGAATTAACCAGGTTGGAAAAGACCTTCAAGATCATCCAGTCCAACCTATCACCCAACCCCATCTAAGCAACTAAACCATGGCACCAAGCACACCATCCAGGCTCTTCTTAAACACTTCCAGTGATGGTGACTCCACCACCTCCCTGGGCAGCACATCCCAAGGGCCAATCTCTCTTGCTGGGAAGAACTTCTTCATCACCTCCAGCCTAAACTTGCCCTGGCACAGCTTGAGACTGTGTCCTCTTGTTCTGCTGCTGGCTGCCTGGGAGAAGAGACCAACCCCCACCTGGCTCCAACCTCCCTTCAGGGAGCTGGAGAGAGCAAGAAGGTCTCCCCTGAGCCTCCTCTTCTCCAGGCTAAGCAACCCCAGCTCCCTCAGCCTCTCCTCCCAGGGCTGTGCTCCAGACCCCTCCCCAGCTTTGTTGCCCTTCTCTGGACACCTTCCAGCATCTCAACATCTTTCTTGAGGAGCCCAGAGCTGGACACAGGGCTCAAGGTGTGGCCTGAACAGTGCTGAGCACAGGGCACAATGACTTCCCTGCTCCTGCTGGCCACACTGTTCCTGATGCAGGCCAGGATGCCCTTGGCCTTCTTGGCCACCTGGGCACACTGCTGGCTCCTGTTCAGCTGCTGTCAACCACTACCCCCAGGTCCCTCTCTGCCTGGCTGCTCTCAGCCACTCTTCCCCCAGCCTGTAGCGCTGCCTGGGGTTGCTGTGGCCAATGTGTAGAGCCCAGCACTTGGATGTGTTCAATCTCCTGCCCTTGGATATTAGGCAAATTTTTTTCCACAGAAAGAGTTCTTGGACACTGGCACAGGCTGCCCATGGAGGTGGTGGAGTCATCTGCCCTGGAAGGATCTAAAGATTCATGGATGTGGTGCTGAGGGATGTGGTTCAGAGGTAGTGGCTTAGCAGCAGTGGTGGGACTGTGAGCTCTGAGTGAGTGCTTGGACTTGGTGATCTCAAAGTCTCTTTCATCCTTGACAGTTGCCTTTGCTTCTGTGCTCCTTCCTTACCATCTCTTCTGTCTCTGGGAGATAAGAGCACACTGGAAGAGAGCTTCTTGTCCTTATTGCTGCAGGACCTGCTGCGCTGCCCAGACACTTGGTCTTCCTTGAGAATAAACTCTGGCAAACGGGTAGTTGTTGGGGGGGGGGAAGGAAGATACCCATTTCTTTACTTGAGTGACCCAAGAGTTCAGAGGGATCTGAGGAGAGAGGGGTGCTGAAAAGGTGAAAAATTAGCTCAGTAGAAGAGCCAGATGATGCAGCTCTGCACTGAAACTGGATGAATGTGGCTCAGATGAAGGTCAGGCATAGCTTTCCTAACCAACAATGTGTTTAGATGGTTAGCTGAAGGAAATTGCCTTTATAAGGCCTCATTTCAGGCCAACCTGTCTTCAAGAGCAGACAGGGCAGAGCTATGATTAATGCCTTGATTTGATCCAGATGTAGCTGAGGTGCTAAGCCTTGTGCTGATCCTCAGGAGCTGAGGGACTTTGTTGCCTGTTAGCAGCAGAGAGGCAGAAGGCTGCAGGAGATAAACCTCTGCTGTAACTCAAGGGGACAGACTTTGGGCTGGTAGACAGCTCTCTGAATGTGAGCCAGCAGTGTGCTCAGGTGGCCAAGAAGGCCACCAGCATCCTGACCTGGATCAGCTATGGTGTGGCCAGCAGGAGCAGGGCAGGGATTGTCCCCCTGTGCTGGGATCTGACGAGGTCATACCTTGAGTCCTGGGTTCAGTTATGGTGCCCTCACTCCAAGAAGGACATTGAGGGGCTGGAGCATGTTCAGAGAAGGGCAACAAAACTGGGGAGGGCTGGGGAGGAGCAGCTGAGGGAGCTGGGGGTGTTCAGCCTGGAGAAGAGGAGGCTGAGGGGAGACCTCATTGCTCTCTACAGCTCCCTGAGAGGCAGTTGCAGGGAGGTGGGGGTTGAGCTCTTCTCCATAGTATCAGGTGCTAGAAGGAGAGGAAAAGGCCTGGAATTGTGCCAGGGGAGGGTTAGGTTGGAGATTAGGAAGAGTTTCTTTGCTGCAGGAGTGGTCAGGGATTGGCACAGGCTGCCCAGGTGGAGTCCTCATCCCTGGAGGCATTCAAGAAACCTGTGGCCATGGCATTTGGGGCCATGGTTTGACAGCCATGGCAGTGTTGGGTTGATGGTTGGAGCTGATGATCACAGAGGGCTTTTCCAACCCAAACATTTCTCTGATTCTACAGCAGACAACACAGCAGAGCAAGCACACAGCAGAGGGCCATTTTGAAAGAGGTATCTGAGGGGGCCAGAAGCTCCTGGCATCCATTCTGCCCAGGAGGAGCTAGGAATCCCTGCCCTGATGAAAGATGCCACCAAGAGATTAACTCAGGTCTCTGGCCTCTTGCAGTAAGCAGCCTGCTGTCCCCAGATTGCTTAGCTTTCTTGCCAGGAGGGCAGAACATTCTGTTTACTCTCTATTGTTACCACTCCCATTGCTAGCAGAAGTCTTCTGTTCCATGATCAAATTTATGACTTCTGTTACTGCCCCAGCAGTGAACAAAGCAAACCACAGCTAATGGCAAGGACCAGTGAGCAGTGACAAAGATAAATCCAGCCCACAGACAGAGGGCATGGCTCTGCAGATCTCTGGTAGCATTTCTGAGAAGTGCTTTTCTTTTGTCTCTGCCTCCTGCCTTGCTCTCTCTCTTCCAAGCAGTCAGGAGCTTTCCCCCACATGAAGAGATGGGCAAGCATCTGGTGTGTCCCACCAAGGGGTCTCCCACCAAGGGGTCCCACCAACCCACTTGGGAGTGCTGAAGTGACCTGTGTGGAATGAACTCGACTGATTCCCTCACGTTCACGACCGGTTTGTGGTCTCTGCAAACAGTTCCTGCCCCTCAGACACATAGGAGCAAAGCCGTGGGGTCACTCCAACCATTTTCTCTGTGCTTTCAGCCATGTGCTTCATGCAGGTCTGATCTACAGCCATCAGCCCTAGTGTGGGAATTGCTTTGAACCCGTGAGGAAGGGTGGGTGGATCTCAGGGCCCCGGCCAGAGCCCCAAAATAACAACACATCTCGGAAGGCAAGAGAGCGGTGCTGCTGGCACAGCCCTCAGCAGCCACCTGAGTGCCAGCAGGGCAAGAGAGGGGGTCCTGCCCCTTTGCTCTGCTCTGCTGAGAGCCCACCTCTAATACTGCACCCAGTTCTGGTGTCCCCAGCAGAAGAAGGACACAGAGTCCAGAGGAGGCCACAAAGATGATCCAAGGGCTGCTGTGAGCACAGGCTGAGGGAGCTGGGGGTGTTCAGCCTGGAGAGGAGAGAACTCCAGGGGGACCTTAGAGCTGCCTACCAGTACTTGAAGGGATCCTCTAGGAAGGCTGCAGAGGGACTTTTCATGAGGGTTTCTGGAGACAGGACAAGGGGCAATGGTTTGAAGCTGAGGGAGAGCAGGGTTAGATTGGAGCTGAAGAATAAGTTCTTCAATATGAGGGTGGAAAGACTCTGGAACAGGCTGCCCAGGGAGCTTGCGGCTGCCTCCTCCTTGGGGGTCTTCAAGGCCAGGTTGGATGAGGCCTTGGGCAACTAAATCTAGTTGAGAGGTGACCCTGCCCATGACTTCTGAGGTCCCTTCCAACCTGAGCCATCCTATGATGATTCTGTCTCTGTTCAATCCAGGCACTGTCCTGCAATCTGCTCTACCTGAAGTGGCATTAAAGGCAAAGAGATCAAGATGATTGCTGTGTTTTTGTAATGCATGATGATGTGAGGAGAATCCAGGGTAGGAGTTACATTCTTGTAACGTGTCCAGCCCTCTAATCATCTTCATGGCCCATTGAAGCCATCCTGTTGCAAGAGACTTAAAGCTAAACTGCAAGTAGAAATCACATCCTGCTCACCTTCTTCCCTGGAGAGCCTTAGCTTGCAGGCAGGAGACATTTGCTTTCCTCAACTTCAGCAAAGAGCAGGTTCTCTCAAGAACATAGCTCCTTTTCACAGAATCAGAGAATCAATAAGGTTGGAAGAGACCTCAGAGATCATCAAGTGCAACCTGTCACCCAACACCTCATGACAGCTAAACCATGGTTCCCAGCCCCTCTTGAACACCTCCAGGGATGGGGACTCCACCACCTCCCTGGGCAGCACATCCCAAGGGCCAATCTCTCTTGCTGGGAAGAACTTTCTCCTCACCTCCAGCAAAAAACTCCCCTGGCACAGCTTGAGACTGTGTCCTCTTGTTCTGCTGCTGGCTGCCTGGGAGAAGAGACCAACCCCCACCTGGCTACAACCTCCCTTCAGGGAGCTGCAGAGAGCAAGAAGGTCTCCCCTGAGCCTCCTCTTCTGCAGGCTAAGCAACCCCAGCTCCCTCAGCCTCTCCTCCCAGGGCTGTGCTCCAGACCCCTCCCCAGCCTTGTTGCCCTTCTCTGGACACCTTCAAGTCTCTCAATGTCCTTCTTAAATTGAGGAGCCCAGAACTGGACACAGGACTCCAGGCACGGGGGCCACACACTTTTCACACACAACAGGAACTTTTAAGCCTCAGTGAGAAAAGTTGCAGCCCAGTGTAGTCTCACAGGAGGGCTGGGAATTCCCAGGAGGAGGCATTCATCATCTGCTGACAAAATCAGTACCCAAGGGTTTGGGTTTGTTTTCAAAGGAACATTTTCCACTCCTTTTATATCATCTTTGGCCTCCCAAGACAACTTCTTGTTATGTCTTTAGTGCTCACATTGTGTCATTTTAATGAGGTTTGTGTGCAGCTCGGAGGCCTTGCAGAAGAAAGACAGAGAAGTGGTGAAGGCAAAGTGGAGACGCTTCCATCTCAGCCACTGTGCTTCCCACCCTCTGAAACTGCCAGAACTGCCTGAGAGGCAGGGACTGAGCCTGTTCCCAGCACAGCCTTGCTGCCACTACCAGGATCACATCAGCACCACTCTACCTGTTGTATGCTTTGTTATGAATCATAAAAGCATAGATTTGGTTTGGTTGGAAAAGCCTCTGAGGTCCTGCAGTCCAACCAACAACCCAACCCCCGCCATGGCCATCCAACCATGGCCCCAAGGGCCATGGCCACAGGTTTCTGGAACACCTCCAGGGCTGGGGACTCCACCACTTCCCTGGGCAGCCTGTGCCAATCCCTGACCACTCTTGCAGCAAAGACATTTTTCCTGATGTCCAACCTCACCCTCCCCTGGCACAATTTCAGGCCGTTTCCTCTCCTTCTAGCACTAGTCTGGATGTGTCCCTGTGTCAGCTGCCCTAAGTGGTCCTGCTTTGCTGGGAGGGACTCAATGATTTCTGGAGGTCCCTTCCAACCCCTAGCATTCTATGATTCTGATACCAAGGAGAAGAGCTCAATCCCCACCTCACTGCAAGCTCCTTGCAGGGAGCTGCAGAGAGCAATGAGGTCTCCTCTCAGTCTCCTCTTCTCCAGGTCAAAAATCAGTCCATTCACAACACAGCACCAGCAGCAGCAAACTCTTCCCCTGCTCCAGTGTGGGGACCCTCCCATGGGAGCCAGCACTGCACCAAGCTTCTGCAGTGTGAGTCCTTGCCACAAGCTGTTGTTCTTCATTAACTGCTCCACACTGGGTCCTTTCCAGGGGTTGTAGTCTTTCAGGAGCAGACTGCTCCAGAGTGAGTTTCCCATGGGGTCACAGGTCCTGCCAGGAGCTTGCTCCAGAGTGAGCTACCCCTGGGCTCACACCTCCTTCAGATGCATCCACCTGCTCTGCCATGGGGTCCTTCATGGCTGCAGGTGGATATCTGCACCACCTTTAACCTCCCTGGCCTGCAGGGTTACATCCTGCCCCACCATGGTCTTCCAGCGAGAGCTGCAGAGTGCTCTGAGGCCTGGAGCACCTCCTTCTCCTCTTTTTCACTGCCCTCAGTGTCTGCAGAGTTGTTTCTCTCACACATTCTCACTCATCTTCCCCAGCTGCTGTCACACAGCTCTTCACTCCAACACTTCATCCCAGAGGTCCTACCACCCTCAGTGCTGGGCTTGGCCTCAGCTAGCAGTGGGTCTGGCCAGCAGCATCTCACAGAAGTCACCCCTGTAAGCCCCTCCACTGCCAAAGCCTTGCCAGGCCAACCCAGTACCCTCCTTAGCATCAATTTGTCTCTGGTTTTTACCAAGGGACAATTAAGGCAGCAAAACAAACAATAGGCACCCAAGTGCCAGAAGCAATCACTTTCAGCACCCACTAATCAAAGAGGCTGCTGCAGGATGTCAGCTTTAACTTTAACCTCAAGGCAAATCAAAACCAAAGCTGGAGAGGGCCTGGTCTATTAATCTCTCCCTTCCCAGGAGGCTCCTGGCCTGTGGGACAGAAAAGAGGACCAAAAAGCAGGGGTTTTGACATGGAAAGGTGTGCTGTGATTTAGCAACTTGGACAGTGAAGCTCGGAGCAGTCACAGCCTCATAGACTGGTCCCAGTAGTTCCCAGCTGAGGTAGCCACCATGAGCTGCCTCCTCCACAGAGGCTGTCCTGCTGCAGTAGACCCAGAAGCCATCCTGCCCTGACACAATGCTGCAGTGGCTATGGGCAGCTGCAGTGCTTGAGCTGCCATAAGGAGAAGGCTTCAAAGTGCTCTGCTCTTGGGGGCCTGTGCAGGTCATAGAATCACCTGGCTGGAAAAGACCCTAAGATCACCAAGTCCAACCATAAGCCACCCTCTCCCTGCACACCACTGTCACACCATGCCATAGAATCACAGCATTGTCAGTATTGGAAGGGACTTCAAGGACCATCCAGTTCCAACCCCCCTGCCATGGCCAGGGACACCTCACAGGTTGCTCACAGCCACATCCAGCCTGGCCTTAACATCCTCCTCCAAATGTTTTTCAAACACCACAAGGAATGGTGACTCCATCACCTCCCTGGACACCCTGGTCCAGTGCCTCAGAGTCCTTTCTGGGAATAAATTCTTTCAAATATCCAACCTGAACCTTCCCTGGGGTAACTTGAGGCCATTTCCTCTCCTTCTCTCACCTGATCCTAGGGAGCAGAGCCAAACCCCACTTCACTGCAACCTCCTTGCAGGGAGCTGTAGAGAGCAATGAGGTCTCCCTCAGCCTCCTCTTCTCCACACTGAACACCCCCAGCTCCCTCAGCTGCTCCTCCCCACCCCTGTTCTCCAGACCCTTCCCCAGCTTTTTTGCCCTTCTCTGGACCTGTTCCAGCCCCTCAATATCCTTCTTGAAGTGAGGGTCCCAAAGCAGAACCCATTGGTGCAGCCTCACCAGTGCCCAGTACAAGACCACTTCCCTGCTCCTGCTGACCACACTATTGCTGGTACAAGGCAGGATGCTGTTGGCCTTCTTGGCCACCTTAGCACACTGCTAAGGAGAGACCCAAAACAGATTGAGAAGCAGCTCTCACCCTTTAACCTCCTGGGCTTAAGGTCTTTAGCAAATAGGGTGAGGGAGCTGGGGTTGTTCAGCCTGGAGAAGAGAAGACTCCAGTGGCACCTTAGAGCTGCCTTACAATAGCTGAAGTGATCCTACAGGGAGTCTGCAGAGGGACTTTACATGGGAGTGTCTGGAGACAGAATAAGAATAGGATAGGATAGGATAGGATAGGATAGGATAGGATAGGATAGGATAGGATAGGATAGGATAGAATAGAATGGAGTGGAATGGAGTGGAATGGAGTGGAATGGAGTGGAATGGAGTGGAATGGAATGGAATTAACCAGGTTGGAAAAGAACTTTGAGATCATCAAGCCCAACCTATCACCCAACACCATCTCATCCATGGCACCAAGCACCCCATCCAGTCACTTCAAGAGGGAATGGTTTGAAGCTGAGAGAGAGAGTAAGCTTAGACTGGACCTTAGGAAGAAGTTCTTCAGTGTGAGGGAGGTGAGGCTCTGGATCAGGTTGCTCAGGGACCTCGTGGATGCTCCCTCCCTGGAGGTGTTCAAGGCCAGGTTGGATGAGGCCTTGAGCAACCAAGTGGCATTTCTGCCCATGGCAGGGAGGTTGCAGTGGATGATCTCTGAGGTCCCTGCCAACCTAAGCCATTCTGTGATTCATTCATGTAGTGACAGGGACCTGCATGACATTGATGCCAAGGGGGCTTGAATATATTTTCCAGGCTTGGTTGGCTATTTCTCATGTAATTCTCCTTCCTCATCTCTTACACCAGCTCTTACCTTAGAGGTTGTTTCATTATTTCAACATTCTTTACATTCATGTCTTCATGAGAATACAAGGGAAGAGATCATGCCCAGGTACTGGGCACTGGTGAGGGCACATCTCGACTGCTGTGGCACTCACTACAAGGATCATGCCCAGAGAAGAGCAACAAACCTGGGGAAGGGTCTGGAGGACAGGGCTGGGGAGGAGCAGCTGAAGGAGCTGGGCTTGTGTAGTCTGGAGGAGGCTGAGGGGAGACCTCATTGCCCACCATAACTCCCTGCAAGGAGGTTGCAGTGAGGTGGGGGTTGGGCTCTTCTCCCCAGGATCAGGTGACAGAAGGAGAGGAAATGGCCTGAAGTTGTGCCAGGGGAGGGTTAGGTTGGAGATCATGAAAAATGTCTTTGCTGCAAGAGTGGTCAGGGATTGGCACAGGCTGCCCAGGGAGGTGGTGGAGTCCCCACGCCTGGAGGTGTTCAGGAAACCTGTGGCCATGGCCCTTGGGGCCATGGTGGATGGCCATGGTGCTGTTGGGTTGATGTTGGACTGGATGATCTCAGAGTCCTCTTCTAACCCAAACGATTCTGTGACTTCATGATTCTCTCAGGCACTTGCAGAGAGGACACAGTCCCATGCCCTGCACCTGGACAAGACAACACAACTGGAGAAGCATTTGAGGGCTGAGCTGATGAGATTGCTCTAAAAGCAGCAGCAAATGCCAGAAGCAAGCAGCTATGACTACAGCCCTGGGAGCTGCATTTGTACAGCTGGAGCTGCCAGCTGGAGGCTGCTCCAGCATCTTGGCAGTTTGCTAACCTCACCAAAGAGATTTACTCATTAAAAAGCTGCTGAGTTCTCCAAAAACATTGGACTGGGATTTCTGTAGTAAACTTCAGCTGTTGGCTGTCTCTGGGATCCTGGCCCCATGAGCCTTGAGCAAGTGCCTTCCATATTGCTGGAAATCAGAGGCTCCAGTCTGAGGTGCCTGGTGTGCAGCCAAATGGGCCAGAGCTCTGAGGCTGAGCTAGGACTGTGGGAGCAGTGTGCTAACAAGGGAGCAATGAAGTGATCAGGGAAACAAACATCAGCTTTCCCAAATCTGTCCTCCAGTTTGCTGCTTGGTGGAATGAGGAATGTGTTCGAGTGCAGAGCTGCTGCACTGCAGACAAGCACTTGGCTTGTCCAGGGAGAAAGCCCAACTCTGGTGGTGACAATTGTGAGTAGAGCAAGTCCCAGCTTGTGCTCCACTGCTCTGCTCAATCACAGAATCACAGAATTGTCAGGGTTGGAAGGGAGCTCAAGGATCAGCCAGCTCCAACCCCCCTGCCATGGGCAGGGACACCTCACACTGCAGCAGGTTGCTCACAGCCACCTCCAGCCTGGCTGCAAACACCTCCAGGCAGGAGGCTTCCACCACCTCCCTGGGCAGCCTGTGCCAGGCTCTCACCACCCTCATGGGCAACAACTTCTTCCTCACGTCCAAGCTGACTCTCCCCAGCGTGGATCCATTGCTCCTGGTCTTATCACTCCCTGACACCCTCAAAAGTCCCTCCCCAGCTTTCTTGTAGCCCCCTTCAGATCCTGGAAGGCCACAATCAGGTCTCCTGGGAGCCTTCTCTTCTGCAGACTGAACAACCCCAGCTCTCAGCCTGTCTCCGTGTGCAGCTTTGGGTACAGATGGCATCACATGGCAGACTTGCCATGGAATTCCTACACTGCAGTGCTACTCAGGATCCTTCACCCCTGGTGTTCACCTCCATGGAAATCTGAGATGCTTGTCCAACCAGCACCCGAACAAGAGGACACAGTCTCAGGCTGCGCCAGGGGAGGTTTAGGCTGGAGGTTAGGAGGAAGTTCTACACAGAGAGAGTGATTGCCCATTGGAATGGGCTGCCTGGGGAGGTGGTGGAGTCACCATCCCTGGAGGTGTTCAGGAGGAGACTTGATAGGGTGCTTGGTTGCACAGTTTAGTTGATTAGGTGGTGTTGGATGATAGGTTGGACAAGATGATCTTAAGGGTCTCTTCCAACCTGGTCTATTCTATTCTATTCTATTCTATTCTATTCTATTCTATTCTATTCTATTCAAGAGAGCAGACAAAACATCCATAAAATAGGTAGGGTGAAGGGCACCAAAGGCTTAGAAAGTCCTTTCTTTTTCAGCCTACTTATGTGGATCTCTTGACCTGCTGGAAAATAGCTCCAGAGAAGGCCCTTGGAGTCCTGGTTGCTGATTAGTTCTCTGTGGGACAGCACTGTGCCCTGGTGACCAAGAAGGCCAATGGTATACTCGGGTGGGATAAGAAGAGTGTGGCCTGCAGGTCGATGGAGGTTGTCCTCACCTTCTACTCAGCCTTAGTTAGACCAAACCTGGAATATTGTGCACAGTTCTGGGCTCCCCAGTTCAAGAGGGACAGGGAACTACTGGAGAGAGTTCCATGGAGGCTACAAGGATGATGAAGGGGCTGGACCATCTGGGTGATGAGGAAAAGCTGAGAGCCCTGGGGCTGTTTAGCCTGGAGAGGAGAAGGCTGAGAGAGGATCTGATCAGTGTTTATAAATATCTGTGGGGTGGCTGTCAGGAGGATGGAGCCAGGCTCTTTGCAGTGATGCTCTGTGATAGGATGAGGGGCAATGGAGGTAAACTGAATCACAGGACATTCCACTTCAACATGAGGGAACTTTAGCTGTGAAGGTGTTGGAGCCCTGGAGGAGGCTGCCCAGAGAGGTTGTGGAGTCTCCTTCCCCAGAGATCTTCAAACCCCATCTGGATCTGCTCCTGCCCTAGGTGCTCCTGCCTGGCAGGGGGTGGGACTCTGAAGGTCCCTTCCAACCCCAACCATTCTGTGATTGTATGATAAGGCTGGGAGAAGGTGAATAGAATAGAATAGAATAGAATAGAATAGAATAGAATAGAATAGAATAGAATAGAATGGAATGGAATGGAATGGAATGGAATGGAATGGAATGGAATGGAATGGAATGGAATGGAATGGAATGGAATGGAATAGAGTAGAATAGAATAGAATGGAGTAGAGTAGAGTAGAGTAGAGTAGAGTAGAGTAGAATAGAATAGAATAGAATAGAATAGAATAGAATGGAATGGAATGGAATGGAATGGAATAGAGAATAGAAAATAGAATATAGAAAATAGAATATAGAACGGAATTAACCATGTTGGAAAAGACCTTTGAGATAACTAAGTCAACCTATCACCCAACACCATCTAATCAACTAAACTATGGCACCAAGTGCCTCATCCAGGCTCTTCCTAAACACTTCCAGGGATGGGGACTCCACCACCTCCCTGGGCAGCACATCCCCATGGCCAATCTCTCTTGCTGGGAAGAACTTCTTCCTAACATCCATTGAAGAACATTTGTTCCTTTACAAGGCAAACTTTGGAGAGCAATCAGTCCTGCAGATAGTGACATCTTTTCTTCTCACAGCCAGCCTTTATAAGGCTATGAGACAGCCTTGCATGGGGTTTCTATAACAATGAAAGGATTCTGATTTATTGACAGAAGGCTCCCAAATAGGAAACTTGATTTTCCAACTTGAGCCAACGCTTAATGAGCTTCAGTTTTCATTCTTCCTTTAATGGCATTCTGTTCTGTGCCATCTCAGCCCTGCTATTTCCCTTCTGTGCAATCCTAAACAAAGCTTGAGCTGTTAAGACTTGTGCAAGCAGAGCCATCTGAAAGGGGGGGGAGGGGATAAAGAAATAATCATTTCAATTGACTGCAAATATTTTGTGTTCAAAGAAATTTAAACATTTAGCCCAACAAATCAGGGAAAGAGGTGATAGGAGCAGCTTCCAGCAGAGCTTGATGATGAAATGTCTTCCCCTGGTTGGGGACATCAGTTGTAAAGGTAGAGCTACTCTGATTCATTAGTGAAGTCCAGTAGGAAGTGAAGTAAAAGAACAGGTGGAAGTCTGACAGACTTACAGACTTCACCCTGCTCTGGTGAGACCTCACCTGCAGCCCTGTGTCCAGCTCTGGGGACCCCAGCACAATCAGGGTAGGGTACAGTTGGGGTGAGTCCAAAGGAGGCCACAAAGATGATCCAAGGGCTGGAGAACCATGGGGACAGACTGAGAGAGTTGGGGCTGTTCAGCCTGGAGAAAAGAAGGCTCCAGGGAGACCTGAGAGCAGCCTTTCAGTACCTGAAAGGGCTCCAGGAGAGCTGGGGAGGGACTTTGGACAAGGGATGGGAGTGACAGGACAAGGGAAAATGGCTTTGAACTGGAAGAAAGGAGACTGAGACTGGAGATGAGGGTGGGGAGACACTGGCACAGGTTGCCCAGGGAGGCTGTGGATGCCTCCTCCCTGGAAATGTTCAAGGTGGATGAGGCCTTGAGCAACCTGGGCTGGTGGGAGGTGTCCCTGCCCATGGGAGAGAGAGAAAGAGAGAGAGAAAGAAAGAGAGAAAGAGAGAGAAAGAGAGAAAGAAAGAAAGAGAGAAAGAGAGAAAGAGAGAGAGAAAGAGAGAGAGAAAGAGAGAGAGAAAGAGAGAAAGAAAGAGAGAAAGAAAGAGAGAAAGAGAGAGAGAGAGAGAGAAAGAGAGAGAGAAAGAGAGAGAGAAAGAGAGAGAGAGAGAAAGAGAGAGAGAGAGAAAGAGAGAGAGAGAGAAAGAAAGAGAGAAAGAAAGAAAGAGAGAAAGAGAGAAAGAGAGAAGGAAGGAAGGAAGGAAGGAAGGAAGGAAGGAAGGAAGGAAGGAAGGAAGGAAGGAAGGAAGGAAGGAAGGAAGGAAGGAAGGAAGGAAGGAAGGAAGGAAGGAAGGAAGGAAGGAAGGAAGGAAGGAAGGAAGGAAGGAAGGAAGGAAGGAAGGAAGGAAGGAAGGAAGGAAGGAAGGAAGGAAGGAAGGAAGGAAGGAAGGAAGGAAGGAAGGAAGGAAGGAAGGAAGGAAGGAAGGAAGGGGAACAGGCATGGTCCCTCTCAGAGCTCGGGGACAGACTGAAATAGTTAGCAGAGTCTGCAGAGGTAAATGCTGTCCAGCTGGCCCTGGATGTTGCAGAACAGGGGAAGTGGCCAGTGCTCTACCTCTACCCTGACTCCTGGATGTCTTGTGGAGGTGGCTGAGGAAATAGAAGAATACCTGAAAAAGGGTGTAGCCAGGTGGGGGTTGGTCTCTTCTCCTAGGCAAGCAGCACCAGAACAAGAGGACACAGTCTCAGGCTGCACCAGGGGAGGTTTAGGCTGGAGGTGGGGAGAAAGTTCTTCCCAGCAAGAGGAATTGGCCATTAGGATGTGCTGCCCAGGGAGGTGGTGGAGTCCCTGTCCCTGGAGGAGTTCAAAAAAGGCTTGGATGTGGCACTTGGAGCCATGGTTTAGTTGTCAGGAGGTGTTGGGTGATAGGTTGGACTTGATGATCTCTGAGGTCTTTTCCAACCCCCTTTGAAAATAAAGAATCTCAAAGAAAAAGGAAACTCCAAAACCCTGTGAAAAAAAATCAGACTCTCCAAACCCCTTGGAAAATAAAGAAGCATCTCAAAACTAAAGGAATCTCTAAAACCCTGTTGGGGGGGGGGGGGGGGGGAAAGAATCTCAACAATGAAAGGCTCTCAAAACCCCTTTGAAAACAAATAAGACCAAGGAAAAAGAATCTCACCAATGAAAGAATCTCAAAAGCCCTTTGGATAAAATAAAGAATCTAGAAAAAAAAACCCAAACCCAAACCTGACCTCAAAAACCTTTTAAAGAAGGGAGTTGTAGAGAGTGATAAGGTGATAAGGTCCCCCCCTGAGCCTCCTCTTCTCCAGGCTTAACACCTGCAGCTGCCTCAGCCTGGTGACCTCTGTTCCAGTCATGCTTTGGTATTTCAGCTGCCAGCTCATTATCGTATTTGGAAACTTCTACCTCCCATTTCCCAGGGAACTGAACCCATAACTCACTTGACACTGCCTGAAATAGGAAGGATTCTCCCCAGTGGGTTTGTGGTGTGAAGGACCTCTCAATGGTGTTCTCCATGTGGGAGCACAGCTCTAGGAATCATAGAATCGTAGATGTGTCAGGGTTGGAAGGGACCTCAAGGCTCAGCCAGTCCCACCCCCCCTGCCATGGGCAGGCATGCTGCACCTCACACTGCAGCAGGTTGCTCACAGCCACATCCAGCCTGGCTGCAAACACCTCCAGGCAGGAGGCTTCCACCACCTCCCTGGGCAACCTGTGCCACCACCCTCACGGGGAACAACTTCTTCCTGACATCCAGGCTGAATCTCCCCATTTCTAGTTTTGTTCCATCCCCCCCAGTCCTATCACTCCTTGACACCCATAAGAGTCCCCCCCCCAGCTTTCTTGGAGCCTTCAGATTCCTTCAGAATCCTCTTGGATTCCTTCAGATACTGGAAGGCCACAAGAAGGTCTCCTCAGAGCCTTCACTTCTGCAGAGTGAACAGCCCCAACTCTCAGCCTGTCTCCCTGTGCAGATAGCATCACATGTCAGACTTGCCATGGAATTCTTCAATATCCAACCTGAAGGCTACTGGAAGGCTACAAGAAGGTCTCCTCAGAGCCTTCTCTTCTCCAGACTGCACAACCCCAACTCCCTCAGTCTGTCTCCAGAGCAGAGCAGCTCCAGCCCTCTGCTCCTCCTCATGGCCTTTCTCTGGTCACCTTCCAGCCCTTCCAGAGCCTTCCTGGCACAGAGGCTCCAGAACTGGCCCCAGAGCTGCAGCTGTGGTCTCAGCAGAGTGGAGCAGAGGGGCAGAATCCCCTCCCTGGCCCTGCTGGCCACACTTCTCTTGCTGCAGCCCAGGCTCTGCTTGGCTCTCTGGGCTGCAAGTGCTCACTGCTGGCTCCTCTTGAGCTTCTCCTCCCCCAGCACCCCCAAGGCCTTTTCTTCAGGGCTGCTCTCAAGCCAATCCCTGCCCAGCCTAAAGCAGTGCCTGAGATTGCTCCAACCCAGAATCCAAGTGGTAAATTGCAATCTGGGTCCTGCAAAAAAGCCTGACACATGTGCTTGACTTCACAGATTCCAGATGGGATCATTGGCTTCAGTACTGTGTTGTATAGCAGTGCAAGAAGTGGGGGGTTATTATTACTAATGATAATTATGATATCATGCATATTATCATGCTAAAAGTTATAAAGATTCTTTTCCTTATTTCATTGTATACATGATGAAAACATCTGCTCAGGATGTTGGCTTGTCAGCCTTGCAACCAAAATCAATACCTTTACAGCCTTTCTGTAGGCTGAGGCCCATCCTGACTCTCCTCTGCAGCCCCACCCCCCTGTCCCTGTCCCCTGTCCCCTGTCCCTTGTCCCCGTCCCTTTCCCATCCCATTATTTCACAGGCTCACAGAGTCACAGAATGTCAGGGCTTGGAAGGGACCTCTGGAGATCTTCCAGTCCAACCCCCTTGCTAGAGCAGGAGCATAGAATCCAGCACAGGTCACACAGGAACACATCCAAACAGGGCAGGAAAGGCTCCAGAGAAGGAGACGTCACAGCCTCCCTGGGCAACCTGTGCCAGAGTCTCCTCACCCTCACTCTACAGAATTTCTTCCTCATCTCCAGACTCAATCTCCCCTCTTCCAGCTCAAAGCCATTGTCCCTCATCCTGTCACTGCCAGCCCTTGTCAAAAGTCTCTCCCCAGCTCTCCTGTAGCTCCCTTCAGGTATTGGGAGGCTGCTCTGAGGTTTCAGGTCCATACATGAATCTTATCAGGTCCATGTATGTGCAGGACACATCAAAGAAACCCCATCCACATTCCTCCTACTCTGGAGATATCCAGGAGGGAAGAGACAGGTTGAGGCTGGTTATGAGCAGCATGCACTAGCTCTGCACTGGTGTGCAATCACCATCAACAGTGAAACATCAACCTGCAGGATAGGACTGTCTGGTGAGTGCAGCCAAGTGGCTTCTAGAAGATGGTCAACTGACTAATAAGGATCACAGAATCACAGAAACATTCAGGCTGGAAAAGAGCCTCAGGATCACCAAGCCCAACCACTGACCCTACTCTGCAAGGGTCACCCCTGAGCCATATCCCCAAGCACCACATCCAAACCACCTTTAAGATGAAGAAAAAGAGGAAGCTTTCAGCACTTGTATGCTTCAGTAATAGTGATAGAGCTTGGAGCTTGCTGATTTAGTATCATAGTATCAGTCAGGGTTGGAAGGGACCACAGGGATCATCCAGTTCCAACCCCCCTGCCATGGGTAGGGACACCCCACACTAGATCAGGCTGCCCAGAGCCTCATCCAGCCTGGGCTTAAACACCTCCAGGGATGGGGCCCCAACCACCTCCCTGGACAACCCATTCCAGGGCTTCACCACTCTCATGGGGAAGAACTTCCTCCTCACCTCCAGCCTGAATCTCCCCACCTCCAGCTTCACTCCATTCCCTCCAGTCCTATCACTACCTGAGATCCTGAGCAGTCCCTCCCCAGCCTTCTTGGAGCCCCCTTCAGATACTGGAAGGCCACAATTAGGTCACCTCAGAACCTTCTCTTCTCCGGCCTGAACAGCCCCAACTCCTTCAGTCTGTCCTCACAGCAGAGCAGCTCCAGCCCTCTGCTCATCCTCGTGGCCCTTCTCTGGACACCTTCCAGCACCTCCAGATCCCTCTTGTAATAGGGGCTCCAGAACTGGAGGCAGTACTCCAGGTGGGGTCTCCCCAGAGCTGAGCAGAGGGGCAGAATCCCCTCCCTTGCCCTGCTGGCCACACTTCTCTTGCTGCAGCCCAGGCTCTGCTTGGCTCTCTGGGCTGCAAGTGCACTCTGAGAGCTCCTGGTGAGCTTCTCCTCCCCCAGCACCCCTAAGTCTCTCTCCTCAGGGCTGCTTTCCAGCCAGATTAGTGGTGGACTGGGCAGTGTTAGGTTTGTGGCTGGATTTAGTGATCTTTCCAAACAGAAATGGCTCTATGACTGCAAAAAAAAAAAAAACAAATTTAAAAAGGAAAGGAAGAAAGGAAGGAAGGAAGGAAGAAAGAAAGGAAGGAAGAAAGAAAGGAAGGAAGAAAGGAAGGAAGGATGAAAGAAAGAAAGGAAGAAAGAAAGAAAGGAAGGATGAAAGAAAGAAAGGAAGAAAGAAAGAAAGGAAGGAAGAAAGAAAGGAAGGAAGAAAGGAAGGAAGGAAGGAAGGAAGAAAGAAAGGAAGAAAGAAAGGAAGGAAGGAAGGAAGGAAGGAAGGAAGGAAGGAAGGAAGGAAGGAAGGAAGGAAGGAAGGAAGGAAGGAAGGAAGAAAGGAAGGAAGAAAGGAAGGAAGAAAGGAAGAAAGGAAAGAAAGGAAGAAAGGAAAGAAAGGAAGAAAGAAAGGAAGAAAGGAAGAAAGGAAGAAAGAAAGGAAGAAAGAAAGGAAGAAAGAAAGGAAGAAAGAAAGAAAGAAAGAAAGGAAGAAAGAAAGAAAGAAAGAAAGAAAGAAAGAAAGAAAGAAAGAAAGAAAGAAAGAAAGAATGAAAGAAAAAGAAAGAAAGAAAGAAAAGAAAGAAAAGAAAGAAAGAAAGAAAGAAAGAAAGAAAGAAAGAAAGAAAGAAAGAAAGAAAGAAAGAAAGAAAGAAAGAAAGAAAGAAAGAAAGAAAGAAAGAAAGAAAGAAAGAAAGAAAGAAAGAAAGAAAGAAAGAAAGAAAGAAAGAAAGAAAGAAAGAAAGAAAGAAAGAAAGAAAGAAAGAAAGAAAGAAAGAAAGGAAGGAAGGAAGGAAGGAAGGAAGAAAGAAAGAAAGAAAGAAAGAGGAACAGGCATGGTCCCTCTCAGAGCTCAGGGACAGGCTGAAATAGTTAGCAGAGCTTTTAACTAAAGTGCTGACAGAAATAAGTCACAATTGTATAAGAGGCCTTTTTATTTCTTGGCAATTGTTTCCAGAGAGCATGCAACAGCAAAACTTGCTTGGATTGAACAAATTGAACCTTCAGATGTGTAACAGTGATGCTGGCACCACTGCCAACAGCTCAGGCAGCTTCACAGTGATGATGATTTATCACCTGGTGCTATTGCTTCAAGATGAGCTCCAACACTGTGAGACCAAATGATGTAGCCCAAGTGGGAGCTCCTGGTGCAGCTGCAACAGCTATAGAGAGCAGCAGATATGGAGGATCATACAATAGTTGTGGTTGGAAAAGACCTGAGAGCAACCTGAACTAGTGTGAGGTGTCCCTGCCTGTGGCAGGGGCATTGGAACTGCTTGAGAGTAGGCTGAACATGAGTGTGCCCAGGTGGCCAAGAAGGCCAAGGGCATCCTGGCCTGCAGCAGGAACAGTGTGGCCAGCAGGAGCAGGGAGGTCATTGTGCCCTGTGCTCAGCACTGCTCAGGCCACACCTTGAGTCCTGTGTCCAGTTCTGGGCCCCTCAGTTTAGGAAAGATGTTGAGATGTTGGAAGGTGTCCAGAGAAGGGAAACAAAGCTGGGGAGGGGTTTGGAGCACAGCCCTGGGAGGAGAGGCTGAGGGAACTGGGGTTGCTTAGCCTGCAGAAGAGGAGGCTCAGGGGAGACCTTCTTGCCCTCTCCAACTCCCTGAAGGGAGGTTGTAACCAGGTGGGGGTTGGTCTCTTCTCCCAGGCAGCCAGCAGCAGAACAAGAGGACACAGTCTCAAGCTGTGCCAGGGGAGGTTTAGGCTGGATATTAAGAAGAAATTCTTCTCAGCAAGAGAGATTGGCCCTTGGGATGTGCTGCCCAGGGAGGTGGTGGAGTCCCCATCCCTGGAGGTGTTTAAGAAGAGACTGGATGAGGCACCTGGTGCCATGATTTAGTTGCTTAGATGGTGTTGGGTGATAGGTTGGACTTGATGATCTCAAAGGTCTTTTCCAACCTGGTTAATTCTATTCTATTCTATCCTATCCTATTCTATTCTATTCTATTCTATCCTATCCTATTCTATCCTATTTTATCCTTGAGCTCCCTTCCAACCCTGACAATTGTTCTATGATTCTATATCCAGTCCAACCCGAGCCAGCATGCAGCGGTTTTTACTTTAGTCCTGTTCTAATCTGGTGCATGATATGAAGATCAGTTAGGAGCTGGAGAGTGAGGCCATTGGGGGAGTTCCTGCAGTGTGTTTTTAGCTGCAGTTTTACCTGAAAGGACACAATGGCTGTGATGCAAACCCTAGGGTGAGAAATGGGATCGATGACAAAACCTTCTTCAAAAACATCCTCTTCATAGACAAATTCACAGAATGGTTTGGATTGGAAGGGACCTTCAAGATCATGTAGTTCCAAATCCCCTGATGTGGGCAGGGACGCCTCCCACCAGCCCAGGGTGCTCAAGGCCTCATCCAACCTTGTCTTGAACACCTTCAGGGAGGGGGCAGCCACAGCCTCCCTGGGCAACCTGTGCCAGTGTTTCCCCAGCCTCACTCTAAACAATTTCTTCCTCATCTCCAGTCTCCATCTGCCCTCTTCCAGCTCAAAGCCACTGTCCTTTGTCCTGTCACTCCCAGCCCTTGTCAGAAGCCCTTCCCCAGCTCTCCTGTAGCCCCTTCAGGTACTGGAAGGCTGCTCTGAGGTCTCCCTGGAGCCTTCTCTTCTCCAGGCTGAACAGCCCCAACTCTCTCAGCCTGTACCGATAGGAGAGGTGCTGCAGCCCTCCTGATCTGAACTAAGACACTGATGCAGGTGGACACTTTGCTTCACACCTGCACAAAGTGTGTAGAAGCAGTTTCTGCCATCATTACCTTGAGTTCACTAGATCCAGGCTCTTGCCTGTAGTTGTACCAGCTGCTGTGCTTATTAATGCTTCTCCCAGTACAAACAAGCAAACAGAAACCCCCAACCTGCAAGCTGCTATTAGTTATTATGGACAACATTGACCACCTCTAGTCTACCTGGGTGCTCCTCAGTACCCAGGAGGAGAGAACTTACAGGCTGCACCCCAACTAAGACTGCTTCTTGTTCAATTCCCAGGAAAAGAGAGAAGAAACCAATCCTGAAGAAGCAAAAGCAATGCCTTTGGAACGTTTTGGTTCACAATAGTAACAAACCAAACAGCTGTGCAGCAGCTAAGTGACTCCGTTACTTTCTGACCCACCACCATGCCTGCAAAGTGAGCCAGCAGGGGGACACAACTTGATTCTGCAATCAGAAATTAAGTTCTTACATGCCTGCCAAGTAATTGTATGTCCATTTGGTAGCACTTAGACACCTAAGTGTTTCCAGGAGAAAATCACCCTGCCGACACAGCGCCTTTTAAAAGTGCAAGTGCAAACTTCCAGCCAGGCTCAAAGCCCCTTTGCGATGATAACTCACGCTGGGATGCTACAAAAGAGCTGGGGTCACGTTCTCTGCTACTGACATCATCCAGCCTCTGGAACAAACCTGGGACCGCCCCAGCCCAGGCTTATTTCTTATTTACATCACACGTGTTCACAGGATCGCAGGATGTCAGGGGTTGGAAGGGACCCAAATTGATCATTGAGGCTAACCCCCTGCCAGAGCAGGACCGTACAATCCAGCTCAGGTCACACAGAACACATCCAGACAGGGCTGGAAAGGCTCCAGAGAAGGAGACTCCACAACCTCTCTGGGCAGCCTGTTCCCGTGCTCTGGGACACTCACAGTCAAGAAGCTCCCCCTTGGGTTGAGGTAGAACCTCCTGTGCTGCAGCTTACATCCATCACTCCTTGTCCTATCCCAGGGAGCAAGTGAGCAGAGCCTGTCCCCTCCCTCCTGACCCCCAGCCCTCAGATATTTATAACCATTTATTAAATCCCCTCTAAGTCTTCTCTTTTCCAGACTAAACAGCTCCAGGGCTTTCAGCCTCCTCTCACCAGGCAGTGCTGCAGTCTCTTCAGCATCCTTGGAGCCCTCCCTTGGACCCTCTCCAGCAGATCCCTGCCCCTCTTAAACTGGGGAGCCCCAAACTGAACATATTACTGAACATAAGGTCTCAGCAAGGCAGAGTAGAGGGGGAGGAGAACCTCCTTGGATCTGCTGGCCACACTCATCTGAATGAAGCCCAGGACCCCATTGGCCACCTTGGCCACCAGGGTACGTTGTTGTCCCATGCAGAACTTGCTGCCCACCAGCACTCCCAGCTCCTTCTCCCCAGGGCTGCTCCCCAGCAGATCCCCTCCCAACCTGTGCTGCTGCAGTTTATTCTTCCTGCCCAGCTGCAGGACTCTGCTCTCATCCTTGCTGACCCTCATTTGGTTCCTCTCTGCCCAGCTCTCAGTCTGCCCAAGCCTCTGAATGGCCTCACAGCCTTCAGGTATCTCAGCCCAGCCTCCCAGTCTGGTGTCATCAGCAAACCTGCTGAGCAGACTCTGTCTGTCTGTGCCCTCATCAATGTCATGGATGAAGATACCGAACCGCACCGGACCCAGCACAGATCCCTGGGGGACTCTGCTAATGACAGCTCTCCTGCTGGACCTGGCACTATTGAGCACCACTCTTTGAACTCTATCTTGTAACCAGCTCTTAATCCACCTCACTGTCTGCTCTTCCATTCCACACTTCCTGAGCTTGCTCACTAGGATGTCATGGGAGACGGTGTCAAAGGCTTTGCTAAAGTCAAGGTAGACCACATCCACTGCTCTCCCTGAATCTACCCATTCAGTTATGGCATCATAGAATGCTATCAGATTAGTCAAGCAGGATTTCCCCTTGGTAAATCCATGCTGACTACTCCTGATAATCATCTTCTCTTCCAAGTGCCTTGAGATGCCCTCCAGCAGGAGCACCTGGATGAGACTGGATGTCCTTAAGAGCTGTTTACAGCTGCCTGAAGGGAGGTTGTAGCCAGGTGGGGGTTGGTCTCTTCTCCCAGGCAACCAGCACCAGAACAAGAGGACAGAGTCTCAAGCTGCACCAGGGGAGGTTTAGGCTGGAGGTGAGGAAGAATTTCTTCACAGAAAGAGAGATTGGCCCTTGGAATGTGCTGCCCAGGGAGGTGGTGGAGTCCCCATCCCTGGAGGTGTTCAAGAGGGGATTGGACGTGGCACTTGGTGCCATGGTTTAGTTGTCAAGGAGGTGGTAGTTATTAGGTGATAGGTTGGAGAGCAAGAAGGTCTCCCCTGAGCCTCTTGAAGATAAGTACTAACAAGCTACCACCTGCTCTTCTCTTTCTCTTGTCCCTTCTTTTGTAGAGGGGAGTAAGGGAGAGGCAGAAGCTAGCAGCTTCCCCTTGTCCTTGGGCACAGGGGGTCCTTGTGCTGTTTGTTAATTGCACATCCCTTTAAATATTGTAAATCCTGGATGTTTTGTACACATTCATTGCATTCCAGTGTGGATTGTAGCTTTGCCTGTAAATACAGCTTGCATTTGCTTCCAGCTGAGCTGGTCTGGCAAATTTAATGTTGGGAGCTGGTGGGGATTTCAACCCAACACACTTCTCCTCCTGGAGAAGAGCTCTCATGCCTCTGTCTCATTGTTTGTGGGGGGGGATGGCACTGGCTGGCAGGGGGAATTTTTGAGCTGCTTCCCAAGGCCTTGCAGACCTGAGGAGGTGGGGAGGGAGAGGGGGCATGCAGTTGATCTTGGGTAGATCTTTTTCTGTGAGCCCAGAGATTGATAAGCACTGTGCCAGCTGACAGAATAAGGAGCAGGAGATTTACAAGAGCACAAACCACTTTTTTAATTTGAAGTACTATGAATCACAGGAACATACAGGTTGGAAAAGAGCCTCAGGATCACCAAGTCCAACCCAGAACCCTACTCTACAAGGTTCACCCTTAAACCATATCTCCAAGCACCACATCCAAACCACCTTGAAACACAGCCAGGCTTGGGGACTCCACCACCACCCTGGGCAGCACATTCCGATCCCTGACCACTCTTGCCATGAGAAAACTTCTCCCAATGTCCAGTCTAAACCTCCCCAGCTGCAGTCTGAGGCCATTCCCTCTTGTTCTGTCAATAATTACCTGGGAGAAGAGACCAGCACCAACCTCTCCACAACCTCCTTTCAGGTACATATAGAGAGCAATGAGGTCTCCCCTCAGCCTCCTCCCTTTCAAACTGACCATCCCCAGCTCCATTAGTTGCTTCTCATAAGATTTATTCTCCAGGCCCTTCACCAGCCCCACTGCCCCCCACCCCTGCACTCACTCCTGTGAGTGAGATAATGGTCTTCATGGAATATCAGTGCCATGGTTTAGTTAGTCATTTTATGATTGGTAAGGTATCCAAGAAGTAAGCAGCTGCCCTGATCAGGAGATAGGCAGGAATTGCAGCTGGAACACCATTTTTCACCCCAAAATTGGGGGGTTTATCAGCAAGACACAGTGGTGAGAATGCCCTGAGAAGGAAATGGTGTTGGGACCTGTTTTAATGGCCACGTTGGTCTTAGCTTGACCGCTGCACTCAACGACCTTGGAGGTTTTCTCCAACAATTCCATGTTTCTAAGAACTATTGAAATGTCTGCCACAAACCAGCAACCTGATATTTATCTATACATTTTGGGGGGGCAGAGTAAGAAGCCAAGGTTGGCCTCAAGATTGGCATTCAGTTGGCTTTCCCACAGGTTTTCTTTTCAGGAAACATGCTGGATCCCTGTGTGCTGAGGTGTGCTGAAGAGAACGTCTGCTCCTCTTCACATTTGGCAAACACATGACTGTAAAACACATGACTGTAAAACACAATCAGAGAGTGGTAGGGGTTGGAAGGCACCTCCAGAGATCATCCAGCCCAACCTTCCTGCCAAAGCAGGGTCACCCAGGGCAGGGCACACAGGAACACACCCAGATGAGTCTTGATAGTCTCCAGAGAAGGAGGCTCCACAGCCTCTGTGGGCAGCCTGCTGCAGGGCTCCAGCACGCTCACAGGAAAGAGGTTTCTCCTCATGTTGAGGTGGAAGCTCCTGGGTTCCAGTGTGTACCAATTGTTCCTTGTCCTATCTCTGGGCACCACTGAAAAGGGCCTGGCACCTTCATCTTGACACTACCCCTCAGCTATTTCTAGACATTGATCAGATCCCCTTCTCAACCTTCTCCTTTCCAGACTAAACAGCCCCAAGTCTCTCAGCCTTTTCCTCACAGGAGAGATGTTCAGAGCCCTTCATCATCATCTTAGCTCTCTGTTGGACTCTCTCCAGCTGATCCTTTGATATTTCCTTGACCTGAGCAGTACTTATTGAAAAGTTTGCCTACAGTGATGAAATTCTGCTGAGGCTGCCTGCTTGGGTGAGAGTGACTCCAGTCACCATCCCTTCCTTCTTCTATTCCTGTCCCAGGAAATTAACAAATAAATTCTTTACATGCCTGTGCTTTTCATATAGGATATGAAACATTCACTAATATTAAGGCCAGGTGAGATGAAATGGTTTATGACCAGTGACAGAATATATCGCAGAGCTTCTGTTTTCACAATGGAAACCTAAATGTTAGAATCACAAAACTGTCAGGGCTGGAAGGGACCTCAAGGCTCAGCCAGTTCCAACCCCCCTGCCATGGCCAGGGACACCTCACACTACAGCAGGTTGCTCACAGCCACCTCCAGCCTGGTTGCAAACACCTCCAGGCAGGAGGCTTCCACCACCTCCCTGGGCAACCTGTGCCAGGCTCTCACCACCCTCCTGGGCAACAACTTCTTCCTCACGTCCAATCTCAATCTCCCCACTTCTAGTTTTGCTCCATCCCCCCCAGTCCTATCACTCCCTGACACCCTCAAAAGTCCCTCCCCAGCTTTCTTGGAGCCCCCTGCAGATCCTGGAAGGCCACAATTAGGTCTCCTCAGAGCCTTCTCCTCTCCAGCCTGCACAACCCCAACTCCCTCAGTCTGTCCTCACAGCAGAGCAGCTCCAGCCCTCTGCTCCTCCTCGTGGCCCTTCTCTGGACACCTTCCAGCCCCTCCAGATCCTTTCTGGCACAGAGGCTCCAGAACTGGATTGTGTCCACAAGGAAAACCTAAATGTCGTTCATTTCTTCCCCCCTCCCCACCTTTTTTCCTCAGTTAAATGGATAATGTCAACAGATTATTAACAATCATCTAATCTCATCAATAATAAACAAATAACTTTACTACTAAATAAATACATCAAAACAAATTTAAACCTTTGCTGACCAGGAGGGAAGCAAAAGAAATATGAGCTGCCTGACAGCTATATAAACCTTCCACTTGCGTTTGCCTTTCTCTTTATCCTCACATCTTTATCTTTAACACCCACAGATGTAAGTTCACAGAACCAATGAATGTCACAGTCATAACTGCTTAGCACTGATGCAGATTTCCTGGGGAGAAGTCTGGCACACATCACAGAATCCCAGCATGGTAGGGCTCACAAAGGATCTCTGGAGATCACCCAGTCCAACTCCCCTGCTAAAGCAAGGCACCCCCAGCAGTTTGCCCAGGATCACAATGTCTAGGTGGCTTTGGAATCTCTCCAGAGGAGACTCCACAACTTCCCTGGGCAGCCTGCTCCAGGGCTCCAGCACCCTCACGCCAAAGAAGTTTTTGCCTTATGCCTAAATGAAACCTCCTGGGTGCCAGTTTTTGCCCTTTGCTCCTTGTCCTGTTGATGGGCACCTTTGAGAAGAATCTGGTCCTAACCTCTTGGCCCCCTCCCTTTAACTATTTATCAGCATTAGAATGGAATGGAATGGAATGGAATGGAATGGAATGGAATGGAATGGAATGGAATGGAATGGAATGGAATGGAAAGAATAGAATAGAATAGAATAGAATGAACCAGGTTGGAAAAGACCTCAGAGATCATCAAGTCCAACCTATCACCCAGCACCATCTCATCAACTAAACCATGGCACCAAGTGCCTCATTCAGGCTCTTCCTAAACACCTCCAGTGATAGGGACTCCACCACCTCCCTGGGCAGCACATTCCAATGGCCAGTCTCTCTTTCTGGGAAGTTCTTCTTCTTTACATCCAACCTAAACCTCCCCTGGCACAGCTTGAGACTGTGTCCTCTTGTTCTGGTGCTGGTTGCCTGGAAGAAGAGACCAATCCCCACCCGGCTACAACCTCCCTTCAGGGAGAGGTAGAGAGCAGCACCCCAGGAGACTACTGGCCTTGCCCATGGGGGCATGCTGCTGGGTAGTCATGCCAACCAGAACACTGCAGTTACAGATCTAGTCCTAGCATCTGCTCACTGCAGTACTGCTAGCAGCGCAGGCTTCTGTGGGTGTCCTGGGATTTCTACCAGCATCTCCAGTGTGGCATTCCACTTCTTCACTGGGGTTGTTCAGCCTGGAGAAGAGGAGGCTCAGGGGAGACCTCATTGCTCTCTACAACTCCCTGAAGGGAGGTTGTAGCCAGGTGGGGGTTGGTTTCTTCTCCCAGGCAACCATCACCAGAACAAGAGGACACAGTCTCAAGCTGCACCAGGGGAGGTTTAGGCTGGAGGTGAGGAAGAATTTCTTCACAGAGATTTGCAACTGGAATGGGCTGGCCAGGGAGGTGGTAGAGTCACCATCCCTGGAGGTGTTTAGGAAGAGACTGGATGAGGCACTTGGTGCTATGGTTTAGTTGATCAGATGGTGCTGGGTGATAGGTTGGACTTGATGATCTTGAAGGTCTTTTCCAACCTGGTTTATTCTATTCTATTCTATTCTATTCTATTCTATTCTATTCTATTCTATTCAATATTTGAGGTATAATGTCAAAGAAAATCACTCCTAGAGTCCTTCCTAGTGTTCCTCACCAGTGGAAGCACCTTTCCAGTACCTGAGGGAGCTACAGGAGAGCTGGGAAAGGACTTCTGACAAGGGCCGGGAGTGACAAGACAAGGGCCGGGAGTGACAAGACAAGGGACAATAGCTTTGAGCTGGAAGAATGCTTTAGGTTGGAAGGGACCTTCAAGATCACCCAGTTTCAACTCGCCTGCCATGCTGCTCCCCATGAAGATACCAGACCAGGTCCAGGTTTCTTTTATTCAGGCTTATAAATCTAACAACAGTTACGCAAAATGCCTGCATCCATGATGAATCTGAAGTGGAAGACTCATGAATCTCATCCCTCATCTTTTCAATCACACTTTGTACAGACCTAGCATACCACAAAATCTTTCAGGTCAGGCTGGGCCTGTTCAAGGCACTGACACCTCTGAGAAACCAGAATGGAATGGAATGGAACGGATTTGAATGGAATGGAATGGGATGGGATGGGATGGGATGGGATGGGATGGGATGGGATGGGATGGGATGGGATGGGATGGAATAGAATAGAATAGAATAGAATAGAATGGAATGGAATGGAATGGAATGGGATGGAATGGAATGGAATGGAATAGACCAGGTTGGAAGAGACCTTCAAGATCATCGTGTCCAACCCATCAACCAATCCAACACCACCTAAACAACTAACCCATGGCACCAAGCACCCCATCAAGTCTCCTCCTGAACACCTCCAGTGATGGTGACTCCACCACCTCCCCAGGCAGCCCATTCCAATGGGCAATCACTCTCTCTGTATAGAACTTCTTCCTAACATCCAGCCTAAACCTCCCCTGGCGCAGCCTGAGACTGTGTCCTCTTGTTCTGGTGCTGGCAGTTCAGTTCAGACAGCTGGAATATAACCACACTTGTCTGATTCAGGTTATTAAACTATGGGGTTTAAATGGCTCTATCAGTCACCAGAGATCCCCTGGATCTACTAATATATATTACCTGAACAGAAAGCAACTTGGTGAAGGGCCCTGAAAGTGTCCAAGTGCCCTCTCCTCCTTATGTTGATAAATACTCATTTGGCAACCTTCAAACACAAGATACATGAACTTCTAGGAACAAAGCTTCAAATGTTCCTGCTAGAAGTCTTTTGCAGATGTGCAGAGTTTTCTTTCTAGTTCTCAAATCTCCAAACCCACTCCTGCTTTGGTTCCAGTTCTGGGCTCCTCAGTTTAGGAAAGATGTTGAGATGCTGGAAGGTGTCCAGAGAAGGGCAACAAAGCTGGGGAGGGGTCTGGAGCACAGCCCTGTGAGGAGAGGCTGAGGGAGCTGGGGTTGCTTAGCCTGGAGAAGAGGAGGCTCAGGGGAGACCTTCTTGCTCTCTACATCTACCTGAAGGGAGGTTGTAGCCACATGGGGACTGGTCTCTTCTTCCACGCAGCCAGCACCAGAACAAGAGGACACAGTCTCAAGCTGTGCCAGGGAAGGTTTAGGTTGGGTGTAAAGAAGAAGAACTTCCCAGCAAGAGAGATTGGCCATTGGGATGTGCTGCCCAGGGAGGTGGTGGAGTCACCATTCCTGGAGGTGTTTAGGAAGAGACTGGATGAGGCACTTGGTGCCATGGTTTAGTTGATGAGATGGTGTTGGGTGATAGATTGGACTTGATGATCTCTGAGGTCTTTTCCAACCTGGTTAATTCTATTCTATTCTATGCTGTGCTATGCTATGCTATGCTATTCTAAATAAAGGAAAGCCACATCCACTCCAGTGCTCTGCTCTAATGAAACCACAGCTGGAGTACTGTGTGCAGTTCTGGGCTCCCTAGCTCAAGAGGACAGGGAACTACTAGAGAGAGCACAAGGAGGATGAGGGGCCTGGAACATCTGTCTGAAGAGGAAAGGCTGAGAGCCCTGGGGATGCTTAGCCTGGAGAAGGCAAGGCTGAAAGGGGATCTGATCAATGGTTACAGATATCTGAAGGGTGAGTGTCAAGAAGGGGCCAGGCTCTGTTCAGTGATGTCCTGTGGTAGGGCAAGGGGCAATGGACACAAACTGGAGTACAGGAGGTTCCACCTCAACATGAGGAGAAACTTCTTTACTGTGAGGCTGCTGGAGCCCTGGAGCAGGCTGCCCAGAGAGGTTGTGGAGTTTCCTTCTCTGGAGACTTTCAAACCCCATCTGGATGTGTTCCTGTGTGACCTGCCCTGGGTGATCCTGCTTGATCCCCAGAGGTCCCTTCCAACCCCTACCATTCCATGATTCCATAATTCCACTGCACAAGAATTTGTCTTGGTCAGCTCTCAAGGTAAATCATCTGCCTGCCAGAGCCACTGTGCTGGGTTACACCCACCCTGAAAATGTTTCATACAATTTATGCTTCCACTGAAACAATAGAATGAAATCTTTTCAAGGAAGTTGTTTTCTTTAGGGAATCTTACAATGGTGTGGGTTGGAAGGGACCTCTGAAAGTCATCCAGTCCAACCCCCCCTCCAGGCAGCAAGGACTTCCTCCACTAGATCAGGCTGCCCAGAGCCCTGCTGAGCCTCACCTTGAATATCTCCAGGGATGGGGCCACAACCACCTCCCTGGGCAAACTTTTCCAGGGCTCAACCACCCTCAAGTTCCTAACATCCAATCTAAATCTGATCATCCTTGGTTTGAAGCCATTGCCTCTCCTCCTGTCACTTCAGGCCTCTGCAAACACTCTCTCTCCATCCTCCTTGTAGCCCCTCGCAGCTACTGGCAGGCTGCTAGTTGGTCTCCCCACAGCCTCCTCTTCCCCAGGTTGAACACCCCCAGCTCCCTCAGCCTGGCCTTGTAGCAGAGCTGCTCCAACCCCCTGATCCTTTCTGTGGCCCTCCTCTGGACCTGCTCCATCAGCTCCATGTCCTTCCTGGACTGAAGACTCCAGAGCTGGAGCTGTTCTCATCAACATCAGTGTGCTGGGTGACACCCATCCTGGGGGAGGGCTGTGAGAGCCCTGCTTCCCCCAGGGGACAAAAGAAACCTGATCCAGCTGCACAGAGAGAGACTTGGTTTCCCCTTCTGAGGAGGAGGGGTCCCCCTGCTCAAAGGTGCTCTGCTCCACTCCCCCTGCCTGTCCAGCAAGCCTATCAAAAGGAAGACTCTGCTGCCATTTGCCACCTTTGCTCCTGCCTTGCCTGCTCCAGAGGACCAACAGCTGCAGCCAGCCTCCTGATTCCTCCTCGTGGTCAGGCCTGGCCTCTCCCTGCTGCACCCACACTTCTCTATAGGATTAAAATCCATGCACATCCAGGGAGACAGAAGGCAAGCCAGGCTTGGCTTTATGTATTTGGCTAGTCATCCTTACTCCTTACCCTTCTAAACCCTCCCTGACACTGAGAGATGTATAGTTTTGCTACAAAATTTACTTCTACTTCCAAACCAACTCCAGATTATTTGGGGCTAGATTGGCCTCCTTCTCTTTCCCCCTACCCCCTCTTTTTTTCCCTTTCTCTCCTTTTTCCCTTTTCAGGGAAAAGGAGGTGGGGGGCAGGGCAGGGGAGGAATTCTCAGTTTGCTACCATCTGAGCTCTGAAACTCCAGAGAAGGCTCAAACCACTTCAGCCACCAAGCCAGGACCCCTCAACTAGCACATCCCAAATGCCTGCAAGTAATCATAAAGCAGCTTTGATGTGTCTAGAGCAGGACATAACCAAGAGCTCCCTTCTGACACATGTCATGGCCTAGCGTTCTGAAGCTTGATTTTGACTTAGTTCCCAGCTCTCATCAGCACTTTGGCACATCCTAGCCAGTGCCAGAGCTGCATCCATGCAGAGCAGAGAGTCATTTTCTTCCTGGGAGGAATAGTTCTGAATATCCTTGGGTTTATTCCAGCAAAATGTATTTCATACTGCAGCTGAAGGGGGGAAAAAGCCAACCTCAAGCCCAAAATCCCCCCTGCAGTTTAGTTGAGACCACTCCTTGACAGGGAACAGGAGGGGGGGTGGGGGGGCAGGGTGGAGGAGGAATTCTTGGTTTGTTACCATTTGGGCTCTTAAACTCCAGTTAAGGCTCAGAGCACCACAAGCAGAATATTGGGAATCATAGAATGGGATTCATAGAATCCTATAGAATAATGGCAGGGTTGGGGTTGCTAGGGACTTCTGCTCTGTTATTCAGCTGCTTCTTTGGTTTGGTCTTAGGTTAGGAACAGCTTGGGGGGTTAGGAACTTTGGTTAGGAACAGCTTGGGGGGTTAGGAACAGCTTGGGGGGTTAGGAACTTATATTAGGAACAGCTTGGGGGTTAGGAACAGCTTGGGGGGTTAGGAACTTAGGAACAGCTTGGGGGTTAGGAACTTCGGTTAGGAACAGCTTGGTGGATTAGGAACTTATGTTAGGAACAGCTTGGGGGCTTTAGGAACTTCAGTTAGGAACAGCTTGGGGGTTAGGAACTTCAGTTAGGACCAGCTTGGGGGGTTAGGAACAGCTTGGGGGGTTAGGAACTTCTGTTAGGAACAGCTTGGGGCATTAGGAACTTCAGTTAGGAACAGCTTGAGGGGTTAGGAACTTTGGTTAGGAACAGCTTGGGGGGTTAGGAACTTCTGTTAGGAACAGCTTGGGGGGTTTAGGAAGAGCTTGGGGGGTTAGGAACTCTTGTTAGGAACAGCTTGGGGGTTAGGTACTTATGGTAGGAACAGCTTGGGGGCATTAGGGCTGCTAGGGACTTCTGCTTCTGTTAGCTACTTCTTTGGTTGGAACTTTGGTTTGGACTTAGGTTAGGAACAGCTTGGGGACTTAGGGATCTGGCTGGGGCTCCGGTGTGGGGATGCTGCTAGGGACATGCTAAGGACTTCTGTTAGCTGCTTTGGCTATGAAGGGCTTCCAGGACTTCTGCTGTAAGTGGAGTCTGAGGCTGTGCTGCTGGGGATTCTACAATGCAGCAATAAAGAGCTCCTGGGAGGACTTCTGAGATTCTCTGCCCTCTGCACTTCTGGAATCTGGTTGCTACCCAGCTTGGGTACCAGCTTGGCTACCAAGCAACCAGCTTGGGGGGTTAGGAACTTCTGTTAGGAACAGCTTGGGGGGTTAGGAACTTTGGTTAGGAACAGCACAGACCCACAAAGCTGCTGAAGGCAGTGGAACATCTTCCTCAGGAGGAGAGCCTGAGGGAGCTGAGGGCTCTGGAGCTTGGAGAGGAGGAGCCTGAGGGTGACCTCATTGCTGGGGATAAAGCTGTGCAGGGTGAGTGGCCAGGGGCTGGAGCCAGGATCTGCTGGGTGCTGCCCAAGGCCAGCACAAGGGGCAGTGGGGGAAGCTGAGGCAGAGGAAGTTTCACATAAATATGAGGAAAAATGTTTTTCCTGTGAGGGTGACAGAGCCCTGGAGCAGGCTGCCCAGGGGGGTTGTGGAGTCTCCCTCTCTGGAGAGATTCAGTATCTGCCTGGCTGTGTTCCTGTGTGAGCTGCTCTAGGTGATGCTGCTCTGGCAGGTGGGTTGGACTGGATGATCTTCTGAGGTCCCTGCCAGCCCCTCACGCTCTGTGATTCTGTGATAAATCTGAACTAAACCTCAGCAGTTGCACAACATGACTTTAGGAAGAGGAACAGTGCTTCCAGCAGCAGGTTAATATCAGCTATTAGTTACGCTTGAGCAGAGGATATTCATTTGCTTGCAGCACGACTCGCAGAGCCACCACCAGGGTAGCTGAGGCAAGCCCCACAGCTCTCAGCTGCCAGTACTTCATTTCAGCCTGTTTGGTGAGCCTCACTCCAGCATGCCTCTGGAAGAGCATTCTAAAGAAACAAACACATCAGAAGGCCTCTCAGTTTTTGAAGGAAGAAGGCTTTGTAAATTATGGGAACCTTACTCATGCTCATCAGCTGAGAGTTAGCAGCGGAGAGGCTACTGGGAAGCGCTGAAAGACTCCAGGGTTTGCTTGTTATCACACACATGTGCCAGGGAAGAAGAGGCAGCAAAAGCAACCCTGGCTTCTCTGCAGTCCCACTGCTGGATACTGCTTTCAAACATTACCTCCCTTGCACAGACACCAGAAAATGTCTTTCCTGCAGAGGGAGACCCTGCACTCTGCCACTTCCAGATGTTGTCCTACTGTGGTACACGTTCAGTTCACAGAATCATACAATCACAGAGCTGTCAGGGCTGGAAGGGAGCTCAAGGCTCAGCCAGTGCCAACCCCCCTGCCATGGCCAGGGACACCTCACACCACAGCAGGTTGCTCACAGCCACCTCCAGCCTGGCTGCAAACACCTCCAGGCAGGAGGCTTCCACCACCTCCCTGGGCAGCCTGTGCCAGGCTCTCACCACCCTCATGGAGAACAACTTCTTCCTCACATCCAAGCTGAATCTCCCCACTGCTAGTTTTGCTCCATCCCCCCCAGTCCTATCACTCCCTGACACCCTCAGAAGTCCCTCCCCAGCTTTCTTGGAGCCCCCTGCAGATCCTGGAAGGCCACAATTAGGTCTCCTGGGAGCCTTCTCTTCTGCAGACTGAACAGCCCCAGCTCCCTCTGTCTGCACTTAGTCCTCAGTTGACATCCACAGGCAGATGTTTCTCTTCATGCTATAGTCTGTGAATATTTTGCCTTCAGCAGAAATCTGCTCCAGTGGTATTTTTGAAGTTCAAAGAACTGCTTGCTTGATTGATTTTTCTTTTCTTAACCCCCCCCACCACCACCAGTTTTATGTATTTCTCTCTTTGAGGGGAAGCAGGGAGCCATCATTTCTTCCTCCTTCTACTCCTGCTCCATAGATAATCCCCTATTTATCACTCAGCTTGTGGTGGAGCTGTGCTACAAAAGTGTCTGAAAGGTAAAATGTTCACTCCTTAAAAGTGCAATCAAGGTTCAGCTTTTAAAACATACATCCCAAACCCCTTGAACTCCTCCTTTGTAGTTCTCCCTGGGTCGTGAGCTACCAGGTGGCAAATGAAGGCAGGAACACTGTTGCTGGGTAGCAACCACATTCCAGAAGTGCAGAGGGCAGAGAATCTCAGAAGTCCTCCCAGGAGCTCTTTATTGCTGCATTGTAGAATCCCCAGCAGCACAGCCTCAGACTCCACTTACAGCAGAAGTCCTGGAAGCCCTTCATAGCCAAAGCAGCTAACAGAAGTCCTTAGCATGTCCCTAGCAGCATTCCCACACCGGAGCCCCAGCCAGATCCCTAACTCCCCAAGCTGTTCCTAACCTAAGTCCAAACCAAAGTTCCAACCAAAGAAGTAGCTAACAGAAGCAGAAGTCCCTAGCAGCCCTAAAACCCCCAAGCTGTTCCTAACAGAAGTTCCTAACCCCCCAAGCTGTTCCTAACCCCCCAAGCTGGTCCTAACTGAAGTTCCTAACCCCCAAGCTGTTCCTAACTGAAGTTCCTAAAGCCCCCAAGCTGTTCCTAACAGAAGTTCCTAACCCCCCAAGCTGTTCCTAACCCCCCAAGCTGGTCCTAACGGAAGTTCCTAACCCCCAAGCTGTTCCTAACTGAAGTTCCTAAAGCCCCCAAGCTGTTCCTAACATAAGTTCCTAATCCCCCAAGCTGTTCCTAACCGAAGTTTCTAACCCCCAAGCTGTTCCTAACATAAGTTCCTAATCCCCCAAGTTGTTCCTAACCAAAGTTCCTAACCCCCCAAGCTGTTCCTAACCCCCAAGCTGTTCCTAATATAAGTTCCTAACCCCCCAAGCTGTTCCTAACCCCCCAAGCTGTTCCTAACCTAAGACCAAACCAAAGAAGCAGCTGAATAACAGAGCAGAAGTCCCTAGCAACCCCAACCCTGCCATTATCCTATAGGATTCTATGAATCCCATTCTATGATTCCCAATATTCTGCTTGTGGTGCTCTGAGCCTTAAGTGGAGTTTAAGAGCCCAAATGGTAACAAACCAAGAATTCCTCCTCCACCCTGCCCCCCCACCCCCCCTCCTGTTCCCTGTCAAGGAGTGGTCTCAACTAAACTGCAGGGGGGATTTTGGGCTTGAGGTTGGCTTTTTCCCCCCTTCAGCTGCAGTATGAAATACATTTTGCTGGAATAAACCCAAGGATATTCAGAACTATTCCTCCCAGGAAGAAAATGACTCTCTGCTCTGCATGGATGCAGCTCTGGCACTGGCTAGGATGTGCCAAAGTGCTGATGAGAGCTGGGAACTAAGTCAAAATCAAGCTTCAGAACGCTAGGCCATGACATGTGTCAGAAGGGAGCTCTTGGTTATGTCCTGCTCTAGACACATCAAAGCTGCTTTATGATTACTTGCAGGCATTTGGGATGTGCTAGTTGAGGGGTCCTGGCTTGGTGGCTGAAGTGGTTTGAGCCTTCTCTGGAGTTTCAGAGCTCAGATGGTAGCAAATTGAGAATTCCTCCCCTGCCCTGCCCCCACCTCCTTTTCCCTGAAAAGGGAAAAAGGAGAGAAAGGGAAAAAAAGAGGGGGTAGGGGGAAAGAGAAGGAGGCCAATCTAGCCCCAAATAATCTGGAGTTGGTTTGGAAGTAGAAGTAAATTCTGTAGCAAAACTATACATCTCTCAGTGCCAGGGAGGGTTTAGAAGGGTAAGGAGTAAGGATGACTAGCCAAATACATAAAGCCAAGCCTGGCTTGCCTTCTGTCTCCCTGGATGTGCATGGATTTCAATCCTATAGAGAAGTGTGGGTGCAGCAGGGAGAGGCCAGGCCTGACCACGAGGAGGAATCAGGAGGCTGGCTGCAGCTGTTGGTCCTCTGGAGCAGGCAAGGCAGGAGCAAAGGTGGCAAATGGCAGCAGAGTCTTCCTTTTGATAGGCTTGCTGGACAGGCAGGGGGAGTGGAGCAGAGCACCTTTGAGCAGGGGGACCCCTCCTCCTCAGAAGGGGAAACCAAGTCACTCTCTGTGCAGCTGGATCAGGTTTCTTTTGTCCCCTGGGGGAAGCAGGGCTCTCGCAGCCCTCCCCCAGGATGGGTGTCACCCAGCACACTGATGTTGATGAGAACAGCTCCAGCTCTGGAGTCTTCAATCCAGGAGGACATGGAGCTGATGGAGCAGGTCCAGAGGAGGGCCACAGAAAGGATCAGGGGGTTGGAGCAGCTCTGCTACAAGGCCAGGCTGAGGGAGCTGGGGGTGTTCAACCTGGGGAAGAGGAGGCTGTGGGGAGACCAACTAGCAGCCTGCCAGTAGCTGCAAGGGGCTACAAGGAGGATGGAGAGAGAGTGTTTGCAGAGGCCTGAAGTGACAGGAGGAGAGGCAATGGCTTCAAACCAAGGATGAGCAGATTTAGATTGGATGTTAGGAACTTGAGGGTGGTTGAGCCCTGGAAAAGTTTGCCCAGGCAGGTGGTTGTGGCCCCATCCCTGGAGATATTCAAGGTGAGGCTCAGCAGGGCTCTGGGCAGCCTGATCTAGTGGAGGAAGTCCTTGCTGCCTGGAGGGGGGGTTGGACTGGATGACTTTTAGAGGTCCCTTCCAACCCACACCATTGTAAGATTCCCTAAAGAAAACAACTTCCTTGAAAAGATTTCATTCTATTGTTTCAGTGGATGCATAAATTGTATGAAACATTTTCATCCCCTTTTTTTGAGTTGGGTTTTTTTTTTTTTCCCCTTTCTTTCATATTATTTTGTTGTTTCTTGCCAGACAAATTTCCATGGTAAGCAAAGAGCTGCTGCAGCAGGGTGAAATCTGCTATTATATGTAAATGACAACGTTTGCTGTTCATAAAGATGGAGATGATTGTTCCAGCTTTGGGGAAACACTGCAACCTGTCAAAATGGGTTTTACCAAATGACAGTTCTGGAAGCTCAGGCTTAAAGCCAAGTCATTATTTCATACATTCTGAATAGTGTTTATGCACAGAAGGAAAATGCTGGGCGTGTTAGATCTGCCCAGCTGAGGTTCCAGTCCCTGCACAAGCACAGAAAGATGCAGCTACCAGACTGAAGTCCTTAGAGGCAGCTTCTTTGAATGAAACACAGGAAAACAGAAATATCTGGAGCTATCTAAGCTGTCACTACGTTTGTTTGGGGATCTAAAAGGAGTTAGACTCATGCAGTCAGAGAATATCAGAGTCATAGAAGCATAGAATGGCTTAGGTTGGAAGGGACCTTAGAGGTCATCTGCTCCAACCTCCCTGCCTGCCCTCAGAATGATTTCACTTGGAAGGGACCTTAGAGATCACCTACTCCAACCTCCCTGCCTGCCCTCAGAATGACTTAGCTTGGAAGGGACCTTAGAGTTCACCTACTCCAACCTCCCTGCCTGCTCACAGAATGACTTAGCTTGGAAGGGACCTTAGAGTTCACCTACTCCAACCTCCCTGCCTGCCCTCAGAATGACTTAGCTTGGAAGGGACCTTAGAGATCACCTACTCCAACCTCCCTGCCTGCCCTCAGAATGACTTAGCTTGGAAGGGACCTTAGAGTTCACCTACTCCAACCTCCCTGCCTGCTCACAGAATGACCTAGCTTGGAAGGGACCTTAGAGTTCACCTACTCCAACCTCCCTGCCTGCTCACAGAATGACTTAGCTTGGAAGGGACCTTAGAGATCACCTACTCCAACCTCCCTGCCTGCCCTCAGAATGACTTAGCTTGGAAGCGACCTTAGAGATCACCTACTCCAACCTCCCTGCCTGCTCACAGAATGATTTCACTTGGAAGGGACCTTAGAGATCATCTACTGCCACGGGCAGGGATGCCTCTCAACTAGGCTTGGTTGCTCAAGGCCTCATCCAACCTGGCCTTCAACACCTCCATTGGAGGACATCCCTGGAGGGGATCTAGAGATAGGACAAGGAGGAATGGCTTTAAGCTGAGGGAGAGTAATTTTTGACTGAATCTTAGTAAGAAGTTCTCCAGTGTGAAGGTGGTGAGACTCTGGACCATGTTGTCAAGGGAGGTGGTGGATGCCTCCTCCATGGAGATGCTCAAGGCCAGGTTGGATGAGACCTTGAGAAACCATGTCTTGTTGAGAGGCATCCCTGCCTGTGGCAGTAGATGATCTCTAAGGCCCCTTCCAAGCTATGGTTCTATGACAGTAGGGACAAAGCCAGGCCAGCACTTACAAATGTTGTCCTCTTTGGACATGTCTCAGCAGCATGATTGTCCTCAAGCGCAAAGGAGATGGCAGAGGATACCTGAGGCTAATGAGCAGCTGGGCAGCCATCCAGCCTGGTCTGTAGGCATGTGCTGATCTGCAGGCTTGTGCTGCTCTGCAGCATGTGCTGCTCTGCAAATGGTGCTGCCAGCATGGTCCGGAGGGGACCACACAGGCTGGGGAAATGGGCCCAGAAGAACCTTGTGAAATTGAGCAAGAGCAACTGCAAAGTCCTGCACTTGGGAAGGAGCAGCCCCTTGCAACAGCACAGGCTGGGGATGGAATGGCTGGGGAACAGGTTTGATGGAAAACACCTAGAGGTACTGGCAGAGAGTAGTCTGAACATAATCAGTGTGCTTTGGCAGCAAAGGTGGAAGGCAGCCTGACTTATAGGAGCAAGGAGCAAAGCCAGATGAAGGGAAGCAATGACCCCTTTCAACATTCCCTTCTATCCTCACTGTTCTCCATACCAATGTGCATGTTGATGTCTGTGTGTAGAATACCTCATCCAGTTCTGGGCTCTGCAGTAGAAGACAGACATTGACAAACTAGAGTTCAGCAGAGGGTGACCAAAGATGATCAGAGCACTTGCTCTGTGAGGGGACACTGAGGGGATACCTCTAGGAGATGCTCTGCTAGAGAGCAGCCCTGTGGAGAAAGACCTGGGAGTGCTGGTGGGCAGCAAGTTCAGCATGGGACAGCAATGTGCCCTGGGGGCCAAGGCGGCCAATGGGATACTGGGCTGCATTCAGAGGAGTGTGGCCAGCAGAGCCAGGGAGGTTTTCCTCCCCCTTTACTCTGCCCTGGTGAGGCCACACCTGGAATATTGCATCCAGCTCTGGGCTCCCCAGTTCAGGAGGGACAGAGATCTGCTGGGGAGAGTCCAAGAGAGGGCTCCAAGGATGCTGAAGGGACTGCAGCACTGCCTGGGGAGGAGAGGCTGAGAGCCCTGGGGCTATTTAGTCTGGAGAGGTGAAGACTGAGAGGGGATCAATGTCTATCAATACCTGAGGGCTGAGGGTCGAGAGGGAGGGGATAGGCTCTGCTAACTTGCACCCTGGGGTAGGACAAGGGCCAATGGATATAAACTCCAGCACAGGTGGCTCCACCTCAACATGAGGAGAGACTTTTTCACTGTGAGGTTCACAGAGCACTGGAACAGGGTGCCCAGAGAGGTCTTGCTCTGGCAGAGGGGTTGGACATGATGAACTTTGAAGGTCCCTTCCAACCCCTAACATCCTCTGATCCTGTGATCCTGCCTAATTTGCCTTCCCCAATTACAGTCACACAACCTGGGCCAATTTGTGTCTATCTGTCAGAGAAGAAATATGGTCATTCACTTGCTCTGACTGCATCTCTGAGTTTCCAGTCAATGAGAACCTACCTACCAAGAAGCTCTATGTGCACTTCAGCCACTGGAACTGCTCTGGAAATGAAAGCAAACCACATGAGCTCCATGTTTCTCTGGACACCCTCCAGATTTATTCCTCATATTTAGTTTGTTTTTTATTAATAATAGTCTCACAGAATCACCAAGGTTGGAAGAGACCTCAAAGATCACCAAGTCCAACCTGTCACCACAGACCTCATGGCTAGACCATGGCACCAAGTGCCATGTCCAATCTCCTCTTGAGCACCTCCAGGGGTGGGGACTCCACCACCTCCAGGGATGGGGACTCCACCATCTCCCTGGGCAGCACATCCCAATGGCTAACAACTCTCTCAGTGAAGAACTTTCTCCTCACCTCCAGCCTAAACTTCCCCTGGCACAGCTTGAGACTGTGTCCTCTTGTTCTGATGCTGGGTGCCTGGGAGAAGAGACCAACCCCTACCTGGCTACAGCCACCTTTCAGGTAGTTGGAGAGAGCAATGTGGTCACCCCTGAGCCTCCTCTTCTCCAGGCTAAGCAACCCCAGCTCCTTCAGCCTCTCCTCACAGGGCTGTGCTCCAGACCCCTCCCCAGCTCTGTTGCCCTTCTCTGGACACCTTCAAGTCTCTCAATGTCCTTCTTAAACTGAGGGGCCCAGAACTGGACACAGGACTCAAGGTGTGGCCTAAGCTGTGCTGAGCACAGGGCACAAGGACTTCCCTGCTCCTGCTGGCCACACTCTGCCTGATGCAGGCCAGGATGCCCTTGGCCCTCTTGGCCACCTGGGCACACTGCTGGCTCATGTTTAGGTGGCTGTCAATCAGCACCCCCATGTCCCTCTCTGTTTGGCAGAAAAGTGCAGCACCTGGCACTTGGATTTGTTGAATGATTTGTTGAATACTATAATATAATATAATAATAATCATTGCTCTGAGAACAGAATTGGGAGTGGGCTCCCTCCAGTATCTGCAGGGGGCTCCAAGAAAGCTGGGGAGGGACTTTGGAGGGTGTCAGGGAGGGATAGGACTGGGGGGGATGGAGCAAAACTAGAAGTGGGGAGATTGAGCTTAGATGTGAGGAAGAAGTTGTTTCTTATGAGGGTGGTGAGAGCCTGGCACAGGTTGCCCAGGGAGGTGGTGGAAGCCTCCTGCCTGGAGGTGTTTGCAGCCAGGCTGGAGGTGGCTGTGAGCCACCTGCTGCGGTGTGAGGTGTCCCTGGCCATGGCAGGGGGTTTGGAACTGGCTGAGCCTTGAGGTCCCTTCCAGCCCTGACAATTCTGTGATTCTATGTGCCTTTTATGGCCAGTATTTGTCTTATCCTTGAGAAAAATCCTACACCCACACAGGGGTAAAGCACTGCTGCACTGAACAAAATCAAGCCCTCATGGGAGGAGAAAGGAGGGAGAAAAAAATGTCACTTATTGAGAGAACAACAATAAAGCATTGACTGCTTTGCAAAGGACCAAAGTATAAAAACAAAGAGCTTTCTTAGCCTAAGGATTATTTCTCACTCCAGTTTTCTGCCATCAAACCCTTCCCTCAAAAGCTGCCCCCTTCCAAATGGGTGAGTTGGAAGGAGCTGCCACCTCCCATCTCTAAGCCAGCTGAAAGATGATCTTGCTGTACCATCTGGAGGAGAATGTGAGGTGGCATGCTCCCCACTAGCCTCACTCGAGCCATAAACCACCTGTGGGGGTTGTGATGGTGGCAGCCAGCTTGCTGTGGACTTTGGGGGATGGATAGTATCATAGTATCACTCAGGGTTGGAAGGGACCACAAGGATCATCCAGTTCCAACCCCCCTGCCATGGGCAGGGACACCCCACACTAGATCAGCCTGGCCAGAGCCTCATCCAGCCTGGGCTTAAACACCTCCAGGGATTGGGGTCTCAACCACCTCCCTGGACAACCCATTCCAGGGCTTCACCACTCTCATGGGGAAGATCTTCCTCCTCACATCCAGCCTGAATCTCCCCACCTCCAGCTTCATTCCATTCCCTCCAGTACTATCACTACCTGAGATCCTGAGCAGTCCCTCCCCAGCCTTCTTGGAGCCCCCTTCAGATACTGGAAGGCCACAATTAGGTCACCTTGGAGCCTTCTCTTCTCCAGCCTGAACAGCCCCAACTCCTTCAGTCTGTCCTCACAGGAGAGGTGCTCCAGCCCTCTGATCATCCTCATGGCCCTGCTCTGGACACCTTCCAGCACCTCCAGATCCCTCTTGTGATAGGGGCTCCAGAACTGGAGGCAGTACTCCAGGTGGGGTCTCCCCAGAGCTGAGCAGAGGGGGAGAATCCCCTCCCTTGCCCTGCTGGCCACACTTCTCTTGCTGCAGCCCAGGCTCTGCTTGGCTCTCTGGGCTGCAAGTGCACACTGAGAGCTCCTGGTGAGCTTCTCCTCCCCCAGCACCCCCAAGTCTCTCTCCTCAGGGCTGCTTTCCAGCCAGTCCCTGCCCAGCCTGGATTTGTGCCTGGGATTGCCTCCACCCAGCTGCAGGACCCTGCCCTTGGTCTTGCTGAACCTCCTGAGGTTGGCTTGTGCCCACCTCTCCAGCCTGTCCAGGTCCCTCTGGATGGATCCCTTCCCTCCAGCCTCTCTGCTGCACCACACAGCTTGGTGTCATCAGCAAACCTGCTGAGGGTGCACTCAATGCCACTGTCCATGGCACCCACAAGAATGTTGAACAAGCCTGGTCCCAGGACTGATCCCTGAGGGACTCTGCTTGTCCCTGGCCTCCACTGGGACATGAACCATTGACAGCCACTCTTTGGCTGTGGCCATCAAGCCTGTTCTGTATCCACCCAGTGGTGCACCCATCAGACCCATGTGTCACCAGCCTGGAGACCAGGATGGCAACATGCTAGCCAAGGGCCATGGGGAGCAGTGAGTCAGATGTCTTGCTTGCATGCAATTATGACTGCAGGTCAATCATCCTGCTCTATAAATAGTGAGCAGCCCAGTTAGCTGTCCTGCCTGGCAGTGGGTGTCAGGCCAGGACCTCCCCTCCAGTAGGGACACCTCTCAGTGTTACACCTTGGCCTTGAGAGATTCCTTGCCACAGCAGATTCTGGGTAAGCCATTCACTGCATTATAAACTTTGAAATCTTTCCTGAGTGATGGAAAGGATTGATTACAACTTATATAATCCTTTAGTCATAGACACAGCAGACTGCTGGCTGAGCTGTCAGCTTGTGGCTTGGACAGCAGCACTCTGTGCTGGGTTAGGAACTGGCTGGAGGCTGAGCCCAGAGAGTGGTGGTGAATGGTGCCACAGCCAGCTGGCAGCCAGGCACCAGTGGTGTGCCCCAGGGATCAGTGCTGGGCCCCATCCTCTTTAACATCTTCACTGATGATCTGGATGAGGAGATTGAGACAGTCATCAGCAAACTGGCAGATGACACCAAGGGGGCCACAAGATGACACCCTGCTGGCCACACTTCTCTTGCTGCAGCCCAGGCTCTGCTTGGCTCTCTGGGCTGCAAGTGCTCCCTGCTGGCTCCTCTTGAGCTTCTGCTTCCCCAGCACCCCCAAGGCCTTTCCTTCAGGGCTTCTCTCAAACCAGCCCCTGCCCAGCCTATATTGGTGCCTGGGATTGCCCTGCCCCAGCTGCAGGACCTTGCTCTTGGTCTTGTTGAACCACCTGAGGTTGGCTTGGGCCCAGCTCTGCAGCCTGTCCAGGTCCCTCTGAATGGATCCTTCCTTCCTGCTGTCAGCCACAGCACACAGCTTGGTGCTGAGGGAGCTCAGTGCCTCTGTCCATGCCACCAACAAAGATGTTAAACAACTGTGGTCCCAGTACTGACCCCTGAGGGACTCCACTTGTCACTGGCCTCCACCTGGACATGGAGCATTGACAGCCACTCTCTGGGTGCAGCCTTCAAGCCAGATCCATCAGTCCCATAGTCTACCAGCATGGATTGGGTGTTCAGGATTCATTTGTTCTGCATTTCCCTGTGTATTTTTTAATACACTTTCTGTATTTCTCTCCAATTCAATGAGAGCAGCTTTATTTTACTTACTTTGGGAGCAAAATTATTTCAGTCTGCTCTTTAAGCCAAGGCACAAGGTGTTTCCACTGTCTAAGGGCTTACTAAATCTCTTCCAACTGCAGCAGCACAGGTTGGGAGGGGATCTGCTGGAGAGCAGCCCTGGGGAGAAGGAGCTGGGAGTGCTGGTGGGCAGCAAGTTCTGCATGGGACAGCAATGTGCCCTGGGGGCCAAGGTGGCCAATGGGGTCCTGGGCTGCATTCAGAGGAGTGTGGCCAGCAGAGTCAGGGAGGTTCTCCTCCCCCTTTACTCTGCCCTGCTGAGGCCACACCTGGAATATTGCATCCAGCTCTGGGCTGCCCAGTTCAGGAGGGACAGAGATCTGCTGGAGAGAGTCCAAGGGAAGGCTACCAGGACAGTTAATGAACTGCAGCACTGCCTGATGAGGAGGCTGAGAGCCCTGGGGCTGTTCAGTCTGGAGAGGAGAAGGCTGAGAGGGACCTGATCAAAATCTATCAATATCTGAGGGTTGGGGGTCAGGAAGGAAGGGACAGGGACAGGCTCTGCTCACTGTGCCCTGGGATAGGACAAGGGGCAATGGATTGAAACTGCAGCACAGGAGGTTCCACCTCCATGTGAGGAGGAACTTCTTCACTGTGAGGGTCACAGAGCCCTGGAGCAGGCTGCCCAGAGAGGTTGTGGAGTCTCCTTCTCTGGAGCTTTTCAAGCCCTGTCTGGATGTGTTCCTGTGTGACCTGTGCTGGATTCTATGGTCCTGCTCTGGCCAGGGGGTTGGACTGGAAGATCTCCAGAGGTCCCTTCCACACTTACCACCCTGTGACCCTGTGATTCCAACAAACCTCCCACTTCTATACCTGGAGACTCAATCTTTGATGTTTTCCTGCACTTCATTCCCTATCTACACTGCCAGCCAGGCACATTCTGGGTTATTTAGAAGCCTTATCTTTCCCATAGCAGGACCATGAGCACAGCTAGCTCCATACACAATGAACCATTTGCTAGGCATTGTCTTAAAGAGCAAGAGATGCTAACAGTGCTTTTTGCTGTTCCACATCTGTCTAGCAGAAAATTCTTGCCCTTTCATGCATCCTCAAGGAACTTACATCTACTTAGGGCTTTCCAAACTGTCTTCTGTCGAAACAATGCTCTCTGCATTTGTTGAATTGCTTCAATTATTCATTGTAAGTAGTCTGTCTAGTATTGCTTTATGTTTATAGATTAATCCAGACATTTGCAAATGAAATTCTTATCCAGTGGAAAATAACATTTCCAGGGTGTGAGTCATCCAATTTATACCAGATGTGCCCTTCAGAAAAAAAGATACTCCAAATGTACTTGGTTTTCCCCCTGTATTTTCATGGCAATTGTGGCCTGAGTAGCTCAGTTGTAAACATCCACATCCAGTTGCCTGAATTCTTTCCATAAGAACTACAGACGAGAAGGCTCCAGGGAGACCTCAGAGCAGCCTTCCGGTACCTGAAGGGGCTCCAGGAGAGCTGGGGAGGGACTTTGGACAAGGGCTGGGAGTGCCAGGGTGAGGGGCAATGGCTTTGAGCTGGGAGAGGGGAGACTGAGACTGGAGAGGAGGAAATTGTTGAGAGTGAGGGTGGGGAGACACTGGCACAGGTTGCCCAGGGAGGCTGTGGCTGTCCCCTCCCTGGAGGTGTTCAAGGCCAGGCTGGATGTGGCCTGGAGCAGCCTGGGCTGGTGGGAGGTGTCCCTGCCCATGGCAGGGGGTTGGAGCTGGATGGTTTTGAAGGCCCCTTCCAACCCAACCCAATCTCTGATTCTATGAAACTGCAGTTTCTGACTCAACGCTGATCATTTCCATCTGTTGCTTGGAAGAAGGTAATGCCTGTGACCCAGTTGTAAGCACCTGTGGTAGTTCTAGGCTGTGTCTAGAAAAATCTTCCACAGATCCTGAGCAGAAAGTCATAAAATGTAGATAAATCACCACTGGATGCAAAAAGAAAAATCATCATGAGGTCTAAATAATCCCATTGCTCTGATTACCAACAGGTAATGAGAGCTGGGCCCATGACAGCCTCATGAGGTTCAACAAGATCAAGCACAAGGTCCTGCAGCTGGGTCAGGGCAATCCCAAGCACTGATATAGGCTGGGCAGGGACTGGCTTGAGAGCAGCCCTGAAGAAAAGGCCTTGTGGGTGCTGGAGGAGGAGAAGCTCAGCAGGAGCCAGCAGGGAGCACTTGCAGCCCAGAGAGCCAAGCAGAGCCTGGGCTGCAGCAAGAGAAGTGTGGCCAGCAGGGCCAGGGAGGGGATTCTGCCCCTCTGCTCCACTCTGCTGAGACCACAGCTGCAGCTCTGGGGCCAACTCTGGAGCCTCTGTGCCAGGAAGGATCTGGAGGTGCTGGAAGGTGTCCAGAGAAGAGCCCCGAGGATGAGCAGAGGGCTGGAGCTGCTCTGCTCTGAGGGAGTTGGGGTTGTGCAGGCTGGAGAGGAGAAGGCTCTGAGGAGACCTAATTGTGGCCTTCCAGGATCTGCAGGGGGCTCCAAGAAAGCTGGGGAGGGACTCCTGAGGGTGTCAGGGAGTGATAGGACTGGGGGGGATGGAGCAAAACTGGAAGTGGGGAGATTCAGCTTGGCTGTGAGGAAGAAGTTGTTGCCCAGGAGGGTGGTGAGAGCCTGGCACAGGCTGCCCAGGGAGGTGGTGGAAGCCTCCTGCCTGGAGGTGTTTGCAGCCAGGCTGGAGGTGGCTGTGAGCAACCTGCTGTGGTGTGAGGTGTCCCTGGCCATGGCAGGGGGGTTGGGACTGGCTGAGCCTTGAGTTCCCTTCCAGCCCTGACAATTCTATGATTCTGTGCTGCCACTTTGGCTTGGAGGAGAGGTCATCCTTGTTGGCTGTGCTGTCCTCTGCTGGAGGAGTGGAGGGAGAGATCCCAAAGTCCAAGTCCTTCTCCTAGCAGCCTCCATCATGCAGTGGCTTCAGTAAGATGTCTTTTCTCTTCTTCAGGAGTTCTTCTTTTCTTCTTCAAGCAGGCAAAACTTAGGGCACAGCTTTGCTGGAAGTGGTGGTGGAGAGAGAGTTCCTGGACTGCTTCCAGGCTGTATGTTCATGGGGGTGGTTTTTCTCCCTGTCCGAGCTGCTACGGCTCAGTGTCTTTTATTCAGGTAGTGGCAGCTCCCCCTGGTCCACATCCCAGTCACATTCATGCTGATGTGACTGCCAGGTGTGCTCTCAGTGGGCAGAGCTGGCCCAGCAGGCAGGTATTTTTGTTGGACCCTCCAGAGGGTCTTTTCACCATCCCCTCCCTGGGCAGCCGTTGTCTGGGCAAGGAGCAAAGGTGATTTTGTCTTCGTTGCTTCACATGGAGAGGGACAAGATTTAGCCTCTTGCAGCTGACCAGCTTAAGTGCTCAAACTGGCACAGGCAGTCTTCAGGTCAGACTTTTGCTATCCCCAGTTCCCAGCAAAGCACTAAGGGAGGACCTGCCTCCAGCCATGTGAGCATCATCGTTTCTCAGCCATGGGTAACAGTTTTCCACAGTCACAAAATAAACCCTGAGCAGAGATTCCTCCTGTACAAAACTCTTTGGTGAATGAAATTCCATTTTATGACTGACACTAGTTATAAGTAAGACTTACAAGCCTAGGGAACAGCTGTTAAGGCCAGAGGTGCACTTTCCATTCCAAGAACCCTTGTAGGAGTGCATCTGGTTACCTTTTGGTCGGTAAGGAAAGAAGGCTGTGCTGAGCTAAAACCAGACAATGCACTTCACAGAAGGCCTTTTGTTCTTAGGGGAGTTGGATGGTGAACAGAAGATAAAATGTGGAAACACTTCAGAAAGGTGTTTTGTGCCTGCTCCTTCTGGGACACACATTTGTTTGGTGATTCCCTCAGTGTATCAGCACTGTGTGATGGAGGTAAAGTAGAAGCCCCCAGGCTAGGGCCCGCACGCTCCTGCGCTGCTCTGTGAGCACCACCACACCCAGAGAATCACTGGGTTGGAAGGGGACTTCAGAGGTCTTCTTGACCACCCTCCCTAAGGTCAGCAGAGACACCTCCAACTAAATCAGGTTGCTCAGGGCCACATCAAGTTTAACCTTGAATGCATCCAGGGATGGGGCCTCAACCACTTCTCTGGGGAACCTCTTCCAGTATTTCAGCACCCTCTATCATGCTGAAATTCCTCCTGATGTCCAACTTAAGTCTCCCCTGCTCCAGTTTCAAACCATTGTCCCTTGTCCTGTTGCCACATCTCCTTCTGAACAGTCCTTCTCCAGCCTTCCTGTAGGTCCTCTTCAGATATTGAAATGCTGTTCCAAGGTCTCCCTGGAGTCTTGGTGCTGCAGCCCATCCACCCCCATGGCCTCATCAGAGTGGGGCTCCTTCAGCCTCTGTCACTTCTTCTTCTACCTCTGTCTTTAATGTCTCCACCATTCCCAGAGCTACACAGCACATAAGGTGGGGAGAACAGGCAAGGACAGAGCTGTCATAGGTACCCCCAGCCCAGTGCCCAGGGATGCTGGGACTGGGGAGCCCTTGGCACCCTGACACTGTGAAATTATCCCAGAGCTTGGAAACTGATGTGACAGAAGATTTACTGTAATGCTAGAAAGGCAGTCCAGAGAATCATAGACTCACAGAATGGGAGGGCTTGGAAGGGATCTTGATTGATGACTACAACCCTCTGCCAAAGCAGGGTCACCTAGAGCAGGTCACACAGGAACACAACCAGATGGGGGTTGGAATCTCTCCAGAGAAGGAAACTCCACAACCTCCCTAGGCAGCTTGCTCCAGGGCTCCAGCACCCTCACAGCAAAGAATTTTCTCCTGATGCTCAGGTGGAACCACCTGGGCTCCAGTTTGTACCCCTTGTTCTTTGTCCTGTTACTGGGTACCACCACAAAGAGCCTGGCACCTTCATCTTGACAGCCACCCCTCAGGTATTGATAGACATTGATCAGATCCCCTCTCAACCTTCTCTTCTTCAGACTAAACAGTCCCAGGTCTCTCAGCCTTTCTTCACAGGAGAGAGGTTCAAGTCCCTTCATCATCCTCGTAGCTCTCCATTGGAGCCTTCCTAGTAGATCCCTGTCTCTCCCATAGACTAGAGGAAAGGGACATTATGCTGAGAGAAAATTGATGCAACCAAAGTCACTACATGTTTTTAAAACCACACAGGCCATGTCTTTATTCCTTGGATAAAGCAAAAGAGACTACACTAAGTAAAGAGAGAGCAGCTGCAGGCACTATGTCTTACTTGCCACACTGGGAGGTGAAAGTGCTGCAGGGCACAGAGAGGTCTCCGGGCTCTGCCCATGGCATTGACACAAATCACACAGCCATTGTACCATGCTGGGGCTGTCCACCTGGCAGTGCTGTGGTCTCAATCAGCTGCAGCAGTCCCTAATGGAATGAGCAGAGCAGCATTAGTGTCTGCCAATAGCCTGACATCATCTGTTTAGAGAAAAGATCAAAACTGAGAGCCATCTGCTTCCCATCTACCTTCCCATGTTCTTCTCTAACTTCTGTCTTCTTTAAGCTGATGAAAGCAATCCATGTTCCTTTGGGCCCCTCAGTTTAAGAAAGATGTTGAGCTGCTCAAACACGTCCAGAGAAGGGCACCAAAGCTGCTGAAGGGTCTGGAGCACAAGGCTGGTGAGCGGTCTGGAGCACAGACCTATGAGGAGAGGCTGAGGGAGCTGGGGTTGTTTAGCCTGCAGAAGAGGAGACTCAGGGGAGACCTTATTGCTCTCTACAACTACCTGAAGGGAGGTTGTAGCCAGGTAGGGGTTGGTCTCTTCTTCCAGGCAACCAGCAGCAGAACAAGAGGACACAGTCTCAAGCTGTGCCAGGGGAGGTTTAGGCTGGAGGTGAGGGGAAAGCTTTTCACAGAAAGAGAGATTGGCCATTGGGATGTGCTGCCCAGGGAGGTGGTGGAGTCACCATCCCTGGAAGTGTTTAAGAAGAGCCTGGATGAGGAACTTGGTGCCATGGTTTAGTTGATTAGATGGTGTTGGGTGATAGGTGGTGATCTCAAAGGTCTTTTCCAAACCGTTTAATTCTGTCTTCTGTCTTCTACCAGACTTTAGAAGAGAGCAGTTATTTAACTTGCCCTCAGCTCTGATGGTGCTACCAGCAGGTATGTACCAAGGCTTTGCAAATAGGCAGTGATTTGGGCAGCCATGTGTCTCCAAAAGAGGTCTGTGCCTTACACACTTGTGCTAACAATCCTGACAGTGAGCTACTAGGACTCTGTAAAAAGAGCTGAAAGGCTCCTGGGGGCCTCCTGGTCTGGTCTCCACCAGGCGTAGGTACAGTACTGGGAAGTTTTATATCTGCACAAAAAAAACCCCACACCTCCCAGCAGCACTCACCTGGAAGAAACTCTGAGGGGTGCTGGGGCAGTGGAGCTGCAAGGAGAGCATTGGAGGCTACCTGTCCCTCTGGACACAGTATCAGCCTGCCACGACAAGAAGCTGCATCAGACACCAAGTGAGTCCTCCCAGGCATGTGTTTGACAAACACACATATACCTGTCAAACATCCTGGATTCAAGGAGTGCATTTGTACCTTTACAGAGCCACAGGTTCATAGATTTCATCAGGTTGGAAGGGACCCTCAAAGGTCATCTTGTCCAACTCCCTGCAGTCAGCGGGGACACCTCCGACTAGATCAGGCTGCCCAGGGCCACAGCAAGTCAGACCTTGAATGTCTCCAGAATTGGGACCTCAACCAAATCCCTGGACAACCTGTTCCAGTATTTCACCTCCTTCATTGTGCATTCTCCTGATGTCCAACCTAAATCTGCCCTGCTGCAGTTTCATACCATTGCCCTCATCCTATCACTCCCAGCCCTTCTGAACAGTCTCTCCCCACCCTTCACCTCGCTGATGCCTCACAGAACTCGTTTATGAACACCTAATTTCCAAGTGTAGTGTTGGGCAGCCAGGCTGATAGATACACCTGGATAGCACAGGCTTGTGAAAGCAGAAGTTCCAGTGTTGAGATTAAATATAACCCCCCAACAGGAGCTGGGTTGGGTTGGAAACTAATCACTCCACGTGTTCCATGATAAGGTACTGAGGTTTCCTCTGCAATATCCTGCTGTGACTGGGTTCTTAATTCTCAGAAAGACTCCTTTATTAGGATATAATTGTTTGTCTTTTTGATGTCTACACTGAAAAAGAAACTAAGCAAAGCTGGTAAATGCTACAAGAAGAACTGTTACAAATGTTTAGGCCATGCAGGATATCCTGGCCATAAAGATTTCACCATTTGCTAAGCACAAAGGCAAGATCCCGATGAGGCTGTGGAGTTAACTAGGCCATCCTGAAAAGACACATTTCTCCTTGGTTCAAAGTTAGTTTTCTTGGTTCAAAGTTAGTCTTCTTGGTTCAAAGTCAGTCCTCTGCACCCATTTGAGAGGAGGGTTTTCAGACTGGTGTTAAAGGAGATTTTACACCAGCTACAAAGAGCCTTGAGGTGGAAGTTTGCAGGAGGTTTAAAACAACAGCTTCCTTTGGACCTATTGACTCCAAATCCTCTGAAGATACAGTCCTCAGTATTAAGCATTTTTACTCAGTGCTAATTATTATTACTTCTAGGCCAACATAAATCTATATCTATATTGATATGTCTCTCTCATTCGCATCTCTCTATCATCTCTATCTCTATCTCTACCTCTATCTCTACCTCTAACTCTACCTCTATCTCAATCTCTACCTCTATCTCTATCCCTACCTCTGCCTCTATCTCCACCTCTACCTCAATCTCTACCTCTACCTCTACCTCTACCTCTACCTCTACCTCTACCTCTACCTCTACCTCTATGTCTATCTCTCTATTTTTACCTCATTTCTACCTCTATCTCTACCTCTATCTATCTCTGCATCTATATCTATATAATTGTGCTATGTTAAATAGAAAAATACATACCTTGTGGAGAGAGGAGAGAGTTCATCTTGCACAGTCAGAAGGAACAGTTCTAGATACACACACACACACAAAGAGGCTTTCTTCAAACATTCTCTATGACAAAACCCTGTTAATTCCCTTTTCATCTGAATTTTCTTCTAATCTACAAGTTAAGAGGCATCTGTGGTAAATATACAACCAAATTCCCCAGGGGAGGTTGTCTGTATTATCACTATCATAGGAAGCTGAAATAATCAGGCAGCTGTGAGGAGGCTGCAGATGGTTATGGCAAGGCTATATGTTAGCCACATGTTAGACCAGGGTCAGCCTGATGCAAATCAGGGAAACTGAAACAAGAGCAAAAAGTGAAGAAAATCGTGGAAAGGGAGATAAATTACATGGTTTGCTCCTAAAAAAATGAAATGATGGTTTGACATGGTTACATCTCCAAGTTAAACCCTGGTTCAAGTGTCAGTTCCGTGTTAACCTGTTCTTGGTTCTCTATCCTGACAGCTTACAGCAAAAGAGAATCTTTGATAACTAACCTAACACTAACTTTGGTAACTAGAAAATATTCTCATCAACTGAAAGCCTTTCCTCCAGCTATTAAAGATTATATCCCCAAGAGACTGCACAGCCCCAGAGACTGCACAGCCCCAAAACTTGAGACAAAGCCCTTAGGAATTTCTCTTTACTGAAGTAATGTCCAAGACATTTCTTCTCTTCAACACCCAAGACATTTCTTCTCACCAGTCATGTCCATGTGTTATTTCATCACATTTTTATTACTGGTTTGGTTTTTTAAAATCCCAATCTCTAAGCATTTCTCTGCTTCAAGTTGTTATGTTCATGGAGGTGCTGGAAGGTGTTCAGAGAAGGGCCACGAGGAGGAGCAGAGGGCTGGAGCTCCTCTCCTATGGAGACAGACCGAGGGAGTTGGGGTTGTGCAGTCTGGAGAAGAGAAGGCTCCCAAGAGACATTCTTGTGACCTTCCAAGTAGCTACCAATGCAACAGGCACAAAGCATGTAGCCAACAGATTACAGCTGGACATAGTAGAACTAAATTATATTAAGAGTCTTTTGCACCTCCAGAACGACACAGTGGCCGTCCCTTGCCTTTAGGTACTTGGTGATAGGTGGGACTCGATGAGCTCAAAGGTCTTTTCCAACCTGGGTAATTCTGTATTCTGTGGCTTCTATTGTGTAAGGACAAAGGACCAGGGGAGCTGACAGCAGTGGAGCTGTTTGCCATTGAGTTGGAGAGGGAGGCTAAAAAAGCTATAAGGCTTTGGAAGTACCGCCCCGGCCAATGTGACGGGGGTATTCGGTATAAAAGCAAGACCTCTCTCACATCCTTAAGTCACTGATTAGAAAAGTTCACTTCTGGTTTGGACAAGAAAAGGAAGCAGAACCAGAATGTTAAAAAATATATGACAGCAGAAGGCCTACAGGAGGGGGAAAACAACTACAAAACTAGAAAAGAGAAGGAAGACAAGAACAACAAAAACCAGCCCAAAAGGTATGTGGTGAATGCATTTGGGAGGTTCATTTCTCCTGCAGTAAATCAAAGAATGCTGAGCATATCCTGCTGCTCCTCGCTGCCCTGAGGCTATCCAGGATGCCTTAAAGCTCCTGCAGAGTTTGCAGTTACCTCCTCCTCTTGGGCAGCTTCTTACTTTTGAGGATAATAAATCTCCATTAAAGAAAAAAAAAAACAAACAAGCAAGCCTTTAAAGAAATAAAGCAAATTAAAACCTGAGTTGGGCAACTGATGAAGCTCCAGATAAATCAAAGAGGCTTTTCTTTGATGGGGCGGGGGGGAGGAGGGGGAGAAGATTAGCTTCACTTGACTCGCTGGGAGATTTCTTGCAATGAGGAAAGACAGAGCTGCCAGTCAAGGTACAGAGCTTCAGCTATGACTTCCCAGTCTGGCTTGGAAGTGCTTTCTCCTCCAGCTCCATACCTGGCGTGAGTACGCTGCTCGTTGCTTGAAAGGGGATCTCTGCCTCTTATGCCTACATTGCTCATAAATCATTGCAGAGGTGTATTTGTACAGAGATATCGAGAGAGATTGCTAGTACAGATGGGTTTTTCTTTTGCTACACATGTAGTATATATAATACACATGTGAAATAAAAACAGGGATATAGCTTTATATATTGATCTCTTTTTCTATATATATATATACACATATACATAAGATATATACACACACACATATACACACACACACATATATATTTATACCTATATATATATATACATACATATATATATACACACACACATTGATTTATTTACTGGTTTCCTAAATGGGAATATTTCAGACAGACACAGCAACAGAGAGAGAAGGGTCAATGTGCTACAGATCTGGCTTGCTTTTATTCCTACATCACTCATACATTTTTATAGAGATCTATTTGTATTGCTATATTTACATAGATTGCTATATTTATATAGATTGCTGTATTTATATCTATATTGAGATATTTTTACTATTGATTGATTGATTGATTCACTGGTTTCCTAAATGGGAGTATTTCAGGCAGACACAGCAACAGAGAGAGAAGGGTCAATGTGCTGCAGATTTGGCTTGCTTTTATTCCTCCATTACTCACACATTTTTATAGAGATGTATTTGTATTGCTATAATGATATATATTGATATATTTATATCTATATTGATATATTTTTACTATTTGTTGATTGATTGATTGATTCACTGGTTTTCTAAATGGGAATATTTCAGGCAGACACAGCAACAGAGAGAGAAGGGTCAATGTGCTGCAGATTTGGCTTGCTTTTATTCCCACATTGCTCATACATTTTTATAGAGACATATTTGTATTGATATATTGATATATATTGATATATTTTATTTGTTTGTTTGTTTATTAATTGATTGATTTACTGGTTTTCTAATTGGGACTATTTTAAGCAGACACAGCTGCAGAGAGAGAAGGGTCAATGTGCTGCAGATTTGGCCTGCTTTTATTCCTACATCACTCACACATTTTTATAGAGATGTATTTGTGTTGCTATAATGATATATATTGATATATTTATATCTATATTGATATATTTCTACTATTTGTTGATTGATTGATTGATTCACTGGTTTTCTAAATGGGAATATTTCAGGCAGACACAGCTGCAGAGAGACAAGGGTCAATGTGCTGCAGATTTGGCCTGCTTTTATTCCTACATCACTCACACATTTTTATAGAGATGTATTTGTATTGCTATATTGATATCTATTGATATATATTGATATATTTATATCTCTATTGATATATTTTTAGTATTGATTGATTGATTGATTCACTGGTTTTCTAAATGGGAATATTTCAGGCAGACACAGCAACAGAGAGAGAAGGGTCAATGTGCTACAGATTTGGCTTGCTTTTATTCCTACATCACTCATACATTTTTATAGAGATATATTTGTATTGATATATATTGATATATTTTATTTATTTGTTTGTTTGTTTATTAATTGATTGATTTACTGGCTTTCTAATTGGGACTATTTTAAGCAGACACAGCTGCAGAGAGAGAAGGGTCAATGTGCTGCAGATTTGGCCTGCTTTTATTCCTCCATCACTCATACATTTTTATAGAGATGTATTTGTATTGCTATATTGATATTTTATTGATTTATTTGTTTGTTTATTTGTTTGTTTATTAATTGATTGATTTACTGGTTTTCTAATTGGGACTATTTTAAGCAGACACAGCTGCAGAGAGAGAAGGGTCAATGTGCTGCAGATTTGGCCTGCTTTTATTCCTACATTGCTCACACATTTTTCTAGAGATCTATTTGTATTGCTACCTTTTTATGCATGGCTATCTTTTTTTACCATATATTTATTTATTAATCACTTGATTGATTTGCTGGTTGTCTATAAGGGGAATATTTCAGGCAGATATAGCTCCAGAGGGAGACATGGCAACGTGCTACAGATTTGGTTCGCTTCTATTCCCAAATTGCTCATCATTTTTTATACAGATATATTTATATAGCTGCATTTTTATACATTGGTATATTATTTTGATATTGATTGATCGTTTTTGTATTTATTTTATATATTTCATTTATATATTTTATATTGATTGATTTTTTTATATTGATTGGGATTGTTTTAGGCAGATATAGCTCCAGAGAGAGAAGGGTCAATGTGCTGCAGATTTGGCTTGCTTTTATTCCTGCATTGCTCATACATTTTTATATTGATATATTTGTATATATTGATATATTTGATTGATTGATTGGTTGATTGATTGATTGATTTACTGGTTTTCCAAATGGGAATATCTTAGGCAGAGAACTGTCAATGTGCTATGGATCGGGTTGGCTTTTATTCCAGAGTTGCTCCTCAGTTTGTATGTGGGGTTTTTAATTGTCATCATTCCTGCTGTTCTAAATGATTTTATTGCTTTTACTGGTTTTCTAAAGGAGAACAAAATATTTTAGGCAGCTACAGCTCCAGAGAGAGAGAGAAAAACGTCGATGTGCTGCAGATTTGGGTTGCTTTTATTCCTGAGCTACTCATTAATTTATATGTGGCTTTTAATTGGCATTACTTTTTAATCATTTCTATCGTGATTTTTCAGAGGATAGCAAAATGCAGGTGCAGCTCCAGAGAGGGAACTGCAGAGCTCATAGAGGGTTGCTTAGATTTTGTGCCTAAATTACTCATCATTATTTTGTTTTAATTGATTTATGTATCACTGGTTTTCTAAGTGCTTGCAAAATACTTTAGGAAGCTGGAGCTCCAGAGAGAGAACTGTTGATGTGGTATAAATTTAGCTTGCTTTCATACCTAAATTGCTCATAAATGTGTATATTTGTTTACATTATTTCTTTCCTCCTTCATTTATTTACTAAATAAATAATTAATAATACTAAATAATAATAAATTTATTTATTTACTAAATAAATGAAGTGTTAGTGTTTTCTAAACACTAACAAAATGGTTTAGGCAGATATAGCTCCAGAGAGAGAACTGTCAATGTGGCACAGCTTTGGTTTCCTTTTAGTCAGAAATTGCTCATAAATGTATATATTATTATTATTATTATTAGTGTTATCAATCATATTATTGTTACTACTAATAATGATACTATTGCTATTATTATTGCTATTATTACTGGGTTTCGAAAAGAGAACAAAATATTTTAGGCAGATACAGCTCCAGAGAGAGAACTGTTGGTGTGATGTAGGTTTGCTTAGCAAGCCAAAATGAACAGACAGGGCCTAGAGAAATCTAGGGTTTACATACTCTGCTTCTATGTATGTATAAAGGTTAGTTAGATAGATAGATAGATAGATAGATAGATAGATAGATAGATACATAGATACATAGATACATAGATACATAGATGCATATATATAGAGAGAGAGAGAGGTAGAGGGAGAGGTAGATAGGGAGGGAGGGAGAGAGAGGTAGAGAGGTAGGTAGGGAAGTAGGTAGGTAG